>NC_142201.1:55188333-55507916 GCF_049639895.1 Pseudopodoces humilis | reverse complement strand
TAAGAGATTTTGGACAAGATTTCAACCATATCAACAGATTTCTGTCTTGGAATGCTATGCAAAAATATTCTGAGGCTTCAATATATATTTAAGATAAGTATCTTAAGACAAGTACATCAGTTACAAAAGTAAATGACAAGTAAAATTATTATAGCATCTGTGGAATTAAGATCAGAGAGAGCAAAGAAAATCAGTAGCAAAAATTGGGTACAAGTGTTCCACTCTAGTCAGAGCAAGAATTGACTATCAGACATCCATGAAGAGAGGTTTAGAAGAAAAATATAAAGACTTTAATTCTTCCTGTTCAAAATTGAAAAGAAAGAGTTTTTGGAACATAGAAATAGATTATAAGCTACTCACAGATGGTTGTAGAACATGCAAAAGCAGAAAATTATTATAGCATAAACATAAAAGAGCTCAGCATGGATGATGGGGCCCTTCTGTGTTGCATCAAACCAGCAGGCAACGAGGAAGAGCATACTCTACAGGAATAATTACATAGGCAAGACCCAGGAAGACAAAGAATGCAACAAAAGCAAAAGGGAGAGTAAGGGAAGTAGTAGTCATCAATGGCAAAAACCATCTTACATCTTGACTAGAAAGCAATTTCCCGTCCTGCTTGTAAAATCAGAAGTCTATGGTAAGCATGGGGGGATACAGCCAGACTTCAAACTGAAGTAACTAGACTGGAAATGTAAGAAAAAACAAAAAACCCTATTATATAAGACTTTTCAAGCAATGTCTTTCACAGAGCACTGATGAAAGGCAGCATGCCTGCTCCAAAGAATGAGTTAGCCAGTAGCTTCTTCATGCCCCCACATTTCACTATAAATAAAGTGCATAACCTAAGGCACAAGCCATTGTATTTGCAGAAGGTTCACAGGCAGACTTGAAACAGGTGTAAATGGAAGATACCTGGGCTGAAATAATGGATTTCAGCTCATGAATCAGTGAACAGAGAACAAATTAGGTTTAAGATAGCTGTGCCCTAAATTCCTTTTCCAGTATCTCCTGAAAAATCTCAGTCCCTTATTTGGTCTGTGCTCCACAAGTGTCTCCTCTTCCTTCTCCTGCTCCACACAGCAGCAGCAACAGCAGATCTGGCCAGGCAGAACCGCCATGCAATACCCCGTGCAACCCCACAGGTCCACTAGAAACAGATAGCCTTATTCAGGGAGAAGAGCCTATTCCTTCTTGAAAAGAGATATTTCACTTTTCCCATTTTTAGTTTATGTTTTGGTTTTAAGCTTCTCTTGAATGTATAGTAGATGTTTTGCATCATTAACATTATGCTGCAACATTCTTATTCCCATATTCTCCAAATCCTATACCACTCATCCTAGAGGAGGAAGGCACATCTTGGAATATATTTAATCGGGCAGAACATGTAAGACAAATTGAGATAATAAATAGTATTATAAGCACATTTAAACATGTGTCTAACTAATTACTTTAAATAATTTAAAACAATGTAGTCTAAAAAGAAGATTCCCATACATTAATAAAAGGGAATTCACAACATGACTTGCACAGCAGTACAGTGTGGATATTCTACATATACTTCCCTTTTGAATTATACATTGATAGTGCTTCAGAAAAGTTAATACCTCTCAGTATTCCATACAGGCAAATAATTTCATGGTCCACAGAAAGCACTATACAGAAAGAATAGAAATTTCATTGCTTGGGTGTAATGAAATCTACCACTGATGCTGCTGGCGATCCAAGTGCATAGAGGAGGAAACAGCAAAAAAAAAGTTCAATAATCTTCCATGTTACACCAAAACATTTTAAATCAGGCTAACCAACAGGTTGCAGCTAAGCTTAGCTTTGATACAAAGTTTCCCTACAGTTTAAAGTAGGTTTGATCTTGTATCATTTTTATTTTTTGCTATTTATTTTACCAATGGATACATATAGATGCATTCAGGAACAGTGCTCTAGGACAGTAAGAATAATATCTGTATGAGCCAAAATCAAGCAGCCATCAAGGATCAATGGCAAAGTTTTATTGGTTTATTTCATAGGCTGACTGTTATTCCACCAAGAGCCCATGAAATAAGAAAGTGATTTTATGCCCACACCATGGCCTTGAAAAATCAGAGTTACACAGAGATCCACAATACAAACTTTCTGGCTCATCACACTTTCTAATCAGGTCCCCAGAAAGTAAATCTATTTGTGCTCTCATTTTGATGTTAGTGATGACTTCTTATACCATTCTCTGTAAGATAATAACATATATTGAACTTACACACTTGATAATGCAGGAATCAATAGATTAGTTACCGCTAGACTAATTGTTGGCACTACAGCTTGTCAAGACATCACCTACTAACAGAGCTGCTATGCATGCAGGAATGAAAGGTGTTATTTCACTGCCACCCTGCCTCCCTCATCTCCCCCTTAATTAACACATCAAATCACCTATTCCTATATTAAGAAATTCCTCAAAAATGAAATCCAGCACATGCATGTATAAAAACACATTCATTATCATTGTAAGCGATGGCCTTGGTAACAGCACTGAAATGGCCCTTGTGATGGCCCTACTTCTTCATCCTCTCCACCCTCTCCAACCTCCTTGTTCTCCTTGACTGCTTTTGCTGAAGTTTTTTTGAAGGGTGATTTTCATATACATTTCTTCTGCTTGTGTACAGGGACAAGTGACACCAGCATTTGTTGTTTCTCTGCTTCAGTGGCACTGTTTGTCATCAGGGTTGAACTAACCACAGTGTCTGTCACAGTGGCTGGTGCAGCTGCAGGGCCTGGTGTCTCACTGTCAGATTCAGAGACCTTCTTTTCCTCCTGAGGGCATTGGACAGTGCTGGGCACGGCTCAGTAGGCCTGAGCCAGGCCCCGACACATTATAGTCGTTTAGGTCCTCCTGGGTTGCCAGGGTGGCAGCACATCTTTTCCAAGGCCAAAACTTTTACTGGTTTTACTGGATTATACACTTGCTAGGGGTAAAGTGCAAACACAAACCACTGCCCTAGATGCTAGCCCATAGAATCCCACACACTCCTCCACCCCAAACTATCCAGCTTCTGGGCAAATATCTGTGATGTTCTTAATTAAAAGTCTGACCTTAAACAAGACCTGAACCATATGCAACAACATGCTGGCTCCCAGAAAAAGGATCAGATTGGTTTCAAGGGTATTCAAAGGTTATTCAAAAACCTTTAACATTCTCCAAGGCTTCTGTAATCAGCCTGGATGGAGGAGAAGGAATGAAGGGGGGGGAAGAAAGATGCAGAAAGGTATTGTTACAGGTTCAGGAGGATGCCTGTGCACAAAAAACTCCAGACGCAGTCAGAATAGCAAAGCAAGTCAATTTTATTAGTCATGTCATACCGACCCCTAGATGTTGGAGAAGCTGCCAAGTAGAAGGAGATAGAGCACAGCTCCTGAGTGGGAGGGGCAGGAGGGCAGTGCACTTTCAGGGCATCTTCTGGATGAAAACAGTGCACATCATGTCATCCTCTCCTCCACCCCAGAGGCACACCTTAAATCCCCCTCTCAGGAGTGGCCAGTTTCAACATCACCTCTCATGCGGCCAAGATATGAGACCAGGTCACAACAGCCCACGATCACACCTCCAGGCCAACAACAGCTTTATTGTTCCCCTTTCACCGAATGAATTCCACTGATACATAGTTTCATTTCTGAAGGTTAGTCTTACCAACAGTAAGTTCTTCTACATTATCTTGTGGATGTGAACAATCGCAGACCAAATATGTCAGGCCTTAGACCCATCTTCAGTCCCTGACACAGATATCTTCCCCATAGGTTGTCTTTCTGACGACACAACTTCTGACACCTCATTATGAAGACAGAGCATTACAGATTTACTATGGTTTCACCTAAAACATGCTACTAGAACTTTCTTTCTTCCACTCCCATTCCCATGAAGAGATGCATACATTCACATATATATAAATATATACATCTATATATGGACTGTCAAGACACTGATGGTAATCACTAAATACTCTTTTACCAGAGTTCTCATACGAAATATATACAGGTACAAAATATTCCTTTCCTGAATGAAGGCATAAAGCCAAGAGTACTACTTATAGCTTTTGCTCTTTTCCTGGGTTTTCTTCTCACTCTGCCTTTAGATATGTAGGACAAAAAGTACTGCCACCCTTTATTTTCAAATTCACGTTTTTGACTGTCTGCTATTTATATACTCAGTAAACACATTTTCACACCTGAAAAATCTGCTCAAGCGCTACAGAGCAGCTCAGACTCCCAGACATTTTGCCAGTCATTTTAGTCACAGAAGCCAACAGCTCAGTCATGAAAGTCTGCTGTAAAACCTTGACGCTGAGAGATGACATAGACGTAGGGTAACATTAACAACACAGGAAGGAACAAAAGGAGAATACTAAGTGGAACAAATCCTATGTCTTCACTTGAAATAATTATTATTCTTACTGGATAGGGAACAGACACGATGAACAAGGTTGCAACAATTTATTTCCGTATCTTCAGAACTTAAAGTAACCTACTTACAAGCCTAAGTCCTTCTCAGAAGATCAAAGAAGCTACTTCCAATGACTCTGAGTCAAAGACCTCTTAACATATTTTTCCTCCTTGAAAGCTCCAGAAGATTAAAAAAAAGTATATTCTTTCTTTAACAGTCAAATTGCTCTACAAGCTTAACTCCTTAGTATATGAGAAATTCCATTGCTAGCAGTACAACTTTTAGGAAGAGCAAGACTTGAATAAACCAAGATATACAGAATCCCTTTGATAAAATGACTTCTTATTCCTAATACCCTAAATCTCAGGGATTATTTTACCAATCTAAAATTTATAGAATTTAGACATGTGCACAATCTCATCCTAAATGTGTAGACAATGTTTCACTCTGAATCTTATTTCTCTATATACTGAAAATTACAGATCCTTTCTAATCTTTAAAGCAGTTGCTATTGTAACTTTTCTCTATAAAATTCTTTTTTGTTTCTTTTTTCTCTTTCTCTGATTCTGCTGCACTTCTGTATTTTTCTTTCTTCTCACGGATTTCTCAGTCTCCTCTGAGCTGAGCTCCTTTGGGATCTTCCCTCGTGGGGAGTCCCGCTTATCTCAGTTCTCTAGGTTTGAAGAAAACTCCCGAGCTCATTAGAATCTTGTTTCTTGTGTTTATTAGGAGGTCACTACAAAACTTGGCAGGTCTCTCCAGAGTAGCTGCACAAGGTTAATTCACTGCAATTTGGCTTATTTTCTTCTGATGGTACAGAATGGCCTTGTGGCTCACTTTGGCTTTGAAAGCACAAAATGGCCCCGAATTACTCAGTTCTTTTATCTGTATACTTATTCTTATCCAATTAACAATAGACACATATATTATTTTTCTTAATGACCCAATGACCCATCACCTGTGTGCTGCTCTGTAGCATTTTCTAACCAATCACTTACTATTACCCAAAAACCTCTAGAAGAAGAACATGAAGAAGAAAGAAGGAAAAGAAGCAACATTCTAAATCCTCCATCTTGTCTTCTGCTTTCTAAACTAACTTAAACTCTAAATTTTTCACCCAGTGACTTAAGAAAACTCTCTAATCTACACACTCACACTTTTAGCTTTTCTATCTAACTTTAACAGTTTTCATGTATCACCATGAAAACATGTTCATGAATTTCATGTTATATGAAATTCAGTGTTTTTCTGGATCTCAGAAATAAGTATCAGAAACAAGGGCACACACTCTGTGTCTCAGACTCCAACAGCTATGAAATCAGTATAATTTGATAATCTAAGGAATTTTAGTATGCTTTTCTTTTTTGTCTACATAAGACACCTCTTAATAAAATTCTGTTAATAGGCAGGTTTAGTTAACTTTTCTGAGTCTTACTCTCTCTGCCAACTCTCAGGCAGGCATTCCAGCAAACTGCATCTCAGGAAGAGGAAGATCCTCACCCCAACAGGCAGGAGGGGACCTAAGAGACAGAGAGAATGGAGGTAGGTCCCTGCTTGGGGCACCAGGTGAATCCCCTCCCAACCTACCAGGGGAACTGTCCCAATACATCTGTTGTTTGTGAGCAGAGGACTAGTGTGTGATGCAAGGACAAAACTGATAAAGCTCTGAATTCTGAACAATGTAAAGGATGGGCACCAGCAGAACTGCCACTTTGGGCTTCCAGGAGGCAGACTTTGGCCTTCTTAGGACATGGACTGACAAAGCCCCTTGGGAGTCAATTCTGAAGGGTAAACAAGTCCAGGAAGGCTGGGCATACTTTAAGAAGGCAAATTTTAGAGATACAGAAGCAGGCTGTCCCCATATGACATAAGAAAATCCAGTGGAGAAAAAGAGCAGCCTGGCTATAAAAGAAAAAAAAAAAAAGGATCACATCTGGAAGGATACCATGGATAACTGGGGGGAGACTAAAAGGATGTTGTGGTGTTGTAAGGTTATCCAAGAAAAAAAAAGTAGAAGAGTCAAACTGGAACCTGGTCACTATCGTTAAAAACAACAAAATTTTCAATTAATACATTGCCAGCAAAGTATGGCTATGGAGAGGCTTCATCCTTTGCTGCTTGCAGACAGTAGTGTCCAAGGATGACAAAAAGGCTGAGGTATTTAATACCTTCTTTACCTCAGTCTTTAATACCAAAATCAGTTGTGCTCAGGAAACCCAACTCCCAAAGATGAAAGTTAGGGATGGGAAGCCAAGTGAAGCCCCCATAATCCAGAAGGAAATGGCTAGTTATCTGCTATGCAAATTAAACACCCACAAGTCTGTGGGCCTGGACGGGATGTACCAGAGAATAATGAGGGAGCTGGTAAAAGAGCTCACCAATCCACTTTCAAACCAGTTGTGATTATCTGGAGAAGTTCCAGTTGTTGACTGGAAATTAGCAAATATGAGGCCTACCTAAAAGAAGGGTTGGAAAGATGATCCAAGGAGCCACAGGTCTGACAAACTAACTAGCTACCAGGGGAAGTCATGGAACAGATCATCCTGAGTGTCATCACACAGAATGTACAGCACAACCAGACAGCCAACACGGGTTTGGGAAAGACAGGTCCTGTTTGATCAACCTTATCTCCTTCTATGACCATTTGACGTACTCAGTGGATAAGGGAAAGGCTGTGGGCGGTGCCTCCCTAGAATTCACTAAGGTATTTTACACCATTTCCCACAGCATTCCCACAGAGAAACTGGCTGCTCATGGCTTGGACAGGTGCATTCTTTGCTGGGTGAAAAACTGCTTGGATGGCTGAATCCAGGGAGAGGTACATTAAGCTGATAGCCAGTCACATATCTACCAAGTGGGGCCCCCCAAGGCTCAGTACTGGTGTTGTACGTTGTATATTATCTTCATCAGTGATCTGGACAAAGGGGTTAAGTGCTCTCTCAGTCAGTGTGCAGATGACATCACACTGAGTGACAGATGTTGATCCGTTGGAGGCCAGGAAGGCACTGCAGAGGAATCTGGACAGGCTGGATCAATGGACTGAGGATAGCAGCCTGAAGGTCAATATGGCCAAGTGCCAGATCCTGAACCTGGGTCACAAAACCCCTCTCGGAGCTACAGGCTGGGGTCAGAGTGGCTGTAACATGACCAGCAGAAAAGAACCTGAGGGTTGACAGTGGCTGAACATGAACAGTGTGTGCCCAGGTGGCCAAGAAGGCCAATGGCATCTTGACCTGTATCAGAAATAGTGTGGCCAGCAGGACCAGGGCAGTGACCATCCCCTTGGTGATGCTGTGGTGAGGCTTCACCTCAAATCCTGTGTTCAGTTTTGGGCCCCTCACTGCAAGAAAGGCATTGAGGTGCTGGAGTGTGTCCAGAGAAGGGCAATTCAGCTGGTGAAGGCAAGGTATAGAAAGCAAGTCCTATAAGGAGCAGCTGAGGGAGCTGGGGATGTTTATGTTGGAGAAGAGGCGGCTACGGGGGGATCTCACTGCTCTCTACAAATACCAGAAAGAAGGTTTTAGCAAGGTGGCTTCTTCTGCCATCTCAAGTGAAAGGATGAGAGGAAATGGCCTGAAGTTGCACCCAGAGAGGTTCAGATTGGACATTAGGAAAAAAAAATAAAAAATCACTAGCAGAGTGGTTAGGCATTGGAATGAGCTGCCCAGGTGCATGATGGAGTAACCATCTCTGGAAGTGTTCACGAGGCATCTGGATGTGGCACTTGATATGATCAAGTGATTATGGTGGTGCTATGTTGACAGTAGAACTACATGATCTTGAAGGTATCTTCCAACATTGATGACTCTGCGACTCTTGGAATGTGGAGCACTTGAGAAAGATAATTTGATAGCTCAGCTACCTGCTTTCCATTCCTCTGCGGAGCAAGAATGCAACTGCCATCTTTGCAGATAGTAAACAAACAAGCTAAAAGAAGCACATGTGTAAAAAGCAAGGTATTTCTGAACTTAATGAGGATTTATCACTATAAGCAGACAATTCAGCAGCATCTCACAAATAATCCAATTTAAATATTGAAAAGCAGTCTGCATTTTAGATTCTCAACATGCTGCTAACATACCTGAATTTTAAAACAAAAAAGCTCCTGGTCACCAACATATAATTGTATTTGTAAAAAATGGGTTGGGAAATATATCATAAAGCATAATGCAGCAGTAAGTTAACATGCAAGTGATTGCCCATAAGAAGGAAATACATTATTTCACTGGAAACTACAATATCAAGTAATTTTAAACCTTCAATTTATTTTCCTTTTCTTTCTACAAATTTTGCCCTTGTCCCAGAATCACACACAGAAAAGGGTAAACCAACAGAAAACTGAAATAGAGAGATAAAGTGTCCATCTGAAACCATATCCTCATTCCAAGATGATGCTGCAAGTTAACAGAATATCCCTCTTCACACGTATTTAAAAGACCTCAAATGTTGTGGTGTTGTTTTCTTTACAATTTTTTTTACTATTTTTGTTAACCTTTCACTAAGTAGCTGTAAATTCTCTTTTTAAATATATATATTCATAAGAACAATTTGGTACTACTCTGCAAATGAGGTTTTCATTACTCTGTAAAGACGCTTTTGGTATGCTCTGAGAAATTTAAGGAGTTGGGGAAAAGTTTACTACAAAAAGCTGACAGGTTTTTTTGTCCTTATGCCAAAAATCCACAATAAACCTGCTGACTTTTTGGGGCTACAATTACAAGCTGGACAAATCCAATAAGCTTTGTAAAGAAGAAGTACAATAAGGCAGCAGTCTAGCCTCTTTAAGAGGAATAAGAAGCACATCACAAGAACAAACAGCAAGATCTTGTGCATCCCAACCATAACCCTTACATGACACTATCAAAACTTGTTCTCTAGTTACCAAAAAATACTTTTGCTTTCAGAGACCTGATAACATTTCCTTAGCTCTCCGAGATAAAACACAAGTTTATACAATCAAACTTGTATTATCAGCCAGTCAGACCCAAATTTCTTAATAACAATTTCCATCCAATGATAGAAACAGATTATTTAAGTCAAACTAGGACTGAGAGGCATAAATCTCTCTGCACTTCAGCTCCTAGCTACACACAAGTACTTCAGCAAGAACTCTATATAGCACTAGTCATAACAGCTGACCTTTAGGTGATGGCAAAACATTACTTCCTAAGCAAATTCAAATACTTTGTAAAATTATGTCTTTTAAGAAAAAATAGTATTACCCACATAAGATTAGTGCAAGAAGTGGAAAAGGTAACTTCAAGGGCAAGAAAAAAAATCTGATTTGTAGTTAGATACAGAACCTCATCTCTGAGCAAATTTGAGAAACACTGTTAAAACATGACATTGAATATACTTAAAGTGGTTTGAACAAGCAATAATGAGTTTCACAAGTAAATGTTACTTTGTTAAACGTGTTATTTTAAGCTAGCCATGCAGCTTAAGTAACTTTAATATTAAACATGCAATCACAGATAACTATACTGCATGTAGATTGGCACAATTACCTGTGTCAGGCTCATTTAGCTGTGATTAGAGCATACTTCAAAGCCGTCCATACATTTTTGCTACTCATACTGATTATGTTACAGATAATTACCAGTTCAGCGAGACTTTGCCAATTAACTAAATTATCCTCCAAGTTAAGATAGTTTCTTGTATTAGTAAGGTTATTTCTATTACATTAGCAGTAAGGTTATTTGTTTAGCACAGCCAAAGCAAAATTTAAGTTGGCTTACCACATCATCTGTCAGTGTCTTGATATTTAAGTGCTGTAAATCAAACAGGAAAGCAGTCATGTCAAAATTTTCAGTAAAAAAAAAAAAAAACTCAGTTATAGTTACTTTTATTTAAAATCACATGCAAGTTGAACAATGTTCAATCCTGACACTTGAATCAAGTTGAATTGGCAAGTTGTACCTTGCTGGTTTACAATGCACAGCAAGGTACACAGATTTTAAAAAACTTCCATTTGATCCTCCAACAGAATATCAGAAGAATGTGAACCAAGCAGAGCTTGAAATAAGTTGTATTTTATTATATTTAATAACGAAATTAGATTTTATAGCTAAATATACAGATGACCAGCTCAAAATTCAGCTACTAGAGAGGTGTCTTCTCAAGATGTCTGTGAGGACACAAACAGCAAATCATCCAGGGATTTCAAACTCAATAGAAGAACACAGAGCTCCTCAAAAGTTCAAAACCAGCCATCAAGCTGCACACTCAAACTACTCACATTGTTCAACAGTCTCAAGTAATGCCTCTGTGTGGCAAAGAACATGAACTTGTGAGCAGAAACTGAACTAAGCATGAAATAATAGTAGCGTCCAAAAACTCTATAGATCACTCAAAACAGCAGTTTCTGAATCAACATTTGCTCTCCACTGCACATTTACAAACACAGCAAGTGCTAGGATATACAGCTCTTGCACAAAACCAAAGAGCAGCACAGAACATCGGTGACTGGTGAGTCAGTGTTGCAGGGATCCCATGTATCATTTTTATGAAGAGGTGGATGTTGGAACAGACTTGGCAGGAAAATATCAAGAATGTGAAGTCACATACTTAGTGAGATAGACTCTTACCCTTGTCTTAGACTCTGCTCTCTGCCTAGTGTGCACAGCTTGGCAACAGCCACAGCAACTGTCAATGACTATATCCTAATTAAGCAGATTTGGAAACTCTTCACCAAGTCAACAATAATTGCATATCACTCTCTACAACAACCTGAAAGGAGGTTATAGCAAGGTGAGGGTCAGTCTCTTCTCCCAGTTAACAAGCAATAGGACAAGAGGAAATGGCCTCACGTTGCACCAGTGGAGGTTAGCTTGGATATTAGGAAAAATTATTCACTGAAAGGGTAGCCAGGCACTGGAACAGGCTGCCCAGGGAAGTGGTAGAATCAACATCCCTGGAAGTGTTCAAAAGGCATGCAGAGACATAACACTTGGGTTTGGCAGTGAAAGTGGTGGTGCTAAGTTAATGATGATGATCTCAGAGGCTTCCAACTTTAATGGTTCTGCGATTGTGATCATTACTTCTGACATCTCCTCAGGCTCATCCCTCAGAATTAAAGAACAATTTGTGTTAAGTCAAATATTATTGCACAATAGCTCTAGTCTGAATAGTGTCAAGAAACTAAGAAGTGTCTGATGAATGGTTATGAAGTTAAAAATAAAAGACAAATGAGGTGCAAGGAAACACAGTATTCAGTGACAAACTAAGTCCTACTATAAAAAAAAAATTGCTAAGAGAGGTGCTAGGTCACTACTGAACCTTTGTCGTAATTCCATTCCATGTCCTAATATGTGAGGATTTGTAATAAATGAAAACAACAACTAAGTGAAAATATTCCAACCCTGTATCCCAGTCTTCTCACTGGTGTTCTCCTGAGGTGTTCTACCACAGGGGTAGATCAGATTCTTGTCCACACGCTGCTATATAGAACTGGAGTTTATTACTTATTTTTCCCAT
Source organism: Pseudopodoces humilis (assembly GCF_049639895.1). NCBI lineage: Eukaryota > Metazoa > Chordata > Aves > Passeriformes > Paridae > Pseudopodoces > Pseudopodoces humilis. The sequence continues at coordinate 55,496,008 of NC_142201.1, read as the reverse complement.
TCTGGTAAATATCTACATAGACAGAGTTAACTGGTGTCATTTGCAAAATCTCATAACTTTGCATTTAGCAAGGTTTGGTATAATACTTCTATCCTTACATGAGCCAAACTGCAAGAGAAACCACACATATGGTCTGACACTGTAACTATGTAGAGAAAACACAAAAATGTATTCCTTTTTCATACAGATTACTTAAATCACTAACCCTTAACCAATGCACAAATACCATCATGGAGCTCCTCTAACATGGCAGGAGATTATATAATCTGCTTAGAATGAAAACCATCTGCATTCTATGCTTTGAGCAGAAAGTCAAGATTCATGTCAAACTCATGTACACTCCACTAAAAAAATACAGGAAAGCAACAACATCAGGTTCATTTCCACTTAAGAACAGATGCTGGATGTTTTGCAATTGCTCCATACAAGACACCATCATCATTCAGGTAACCAGGCAATTTCAGAGTCAGGTTTTATTCTTTGAAAAAGACAGAAGTTAGTGGGATAGTTCAAGCCAGTACTTTACTTTTCATTTAAGTTGTGAAATTCAGCAGCGCAATATACTATGATAAAAAGTGAAAAGTTTCCCATTTTGTATATCAGAACACCCCACTGACCCAAGTCATCTGACTAATTAGTGAAAAAAGACTACGACACAACCAATTAAGGACACCATGATGGTATAACAAACTCGATATACAGATACAAGTCTTGTCTCAAAGTCTTCGTCTTACTGGATACCTAGAGTACAGAAGTCTGAAAATGTCAGCATTTCTTTCATAAAAAGTTGTGGAGTCTAGTTTGAAAGCAAGTGCTAAAAGCAGGTTCTTAAGTAAGAATGTACTCAACCAGATCTAAATATCAACACTGGTGATGCATGTAGAGATTTTCTTTATAAAGGAGAAGAAATTCCATGCCAACAACAATCTAATGTTCAGCTCTTTTAGCACTCCAATATTAAAAGGGTGAATGACTTGCTGTAACGCATCTCTAAATACTTATTTAGAGAACTTTATGTTGCAATGCTTCTCATCAAAGGAGTTGGTTAAAACAGAACTGGGTTTCTCTTTTTCCTTCCTCACCAAATCCTTCTCTTCTGACAAGGATGTACAAAGTAAAATCAGTTGACGGCATTACTCATCTTCTATAGCATTCAAGGATACAGAGATGTGGAACATCACACATGGTCTTAACAACAACAATCACAACAAAGAAACTTAGCACACTGTATCTTTTAATGGCATTGCATTTAGAGGAGTGCTGTGACTCAAGAACAAGAGCATATTTTTATTCTTGACAGGCCAAACAAAACAAACACATTCCCAGTAAGGGGAAAAATAACTAGACCAGGAGTCAGATAAAGACCAGGTAGAGGCTAGAGTGCTTTACTACCATGGGGACATGTTTCTATTTTCAGGCTCAGATATATCAGTTCACACAAGACACATTCTGCTCAAGTGAACAGGTTTCCTTAAATGCAGGCCCACAAGTACATAAATATGACTTAAGTAATATTCCTATAATATTCAGTCACTGCTAAAAATATTAAGTCATTTTACAGAATACTGCTTTGCAATGGATGAAAATATTTATATGCGATTCTGAGCCTTCCATGAACTACTCCACAATAACAAAATTATTGATTTGAAAGCATAGGAGCTATGCACAAGTATTCCTCTAGTCTGTTTATCATGTAGAAAACAGATAGGCAAAACTGAAAAACAAATTATCAATATTTTAAGTATGCTGACATTCTGTTTTCTAGTCAGAAATATATAAAAGCATGAGGAGATTAAAGAATTAATTAGGACAGTTCAGAAAGAGAGATTTATCAGTAGCACCTACAGTTAGAAGAACAGAAATAACACCATTGCTTAGTCTTCAGCTATACAAACACTTCTATCAACTAAATTTTAAAATTACACTTTTCAACGTAACTTAGTTTTTAGTCTAAGACATGGAGGAAGAGAGGTCATATTGTTTTGCAATTGAGTAGAAGCAGTTCACTTAAAGCTAAGTCAAATGAAAAAGAAATGCACAGGTGTATAATTTTTGAAGAAAGCAAGCAATCTGACAGAATTACCCTTTATGGGAGATGATATCCCTCAGGCATACTGTTAAATAACCAATGTCATAAGACAGAGGATATGCACACACATGCAGCATGTGGTACAGTGTTCTTGATGAGCTGGCAAAACTCCAAGGAGAGTGAGAGTCTTAAGCAGAAGCTGAAAGGTACAACAGGATACAAGGGCTGAGTCTCATAACACAAGCACAGCAACAAGGTGACTGTTCCCGAGACAGAAAAGAGTCATGAAGACATGTGTGATGCAATCTTCATACCCCCCGGCTAAAGGATACTATTTGACTTCATATATATTCACAGTGAAGAATCTTACTGTCATACTGATGCCTGAAAACTAGGCAGGAAACCAGTACTCCACAGTATAAGGCCTATAGAGCAGGTATTTGTTTTTTCGATGGCAGGAGTGAGAGGGATAGCTCCACCACAAACTCACGTTATGGATGCTAGCTTTGGAGCAGGCTGCAGGCCCCATGGCCTCTCAGTCCTGCCTGAGAAGCTGGCCTGGGAAATTCACAGGAGGATTTCAAAACAATGCTCAGAAACAGAAAACAACTGCCAGGTGCTGTTTGTCTGTCCTCTTGTTTTCCTTGCAGGAGAAAGTCAGGGGGTGGTGAACCCCGCTGACCAATGATGGCGATGTGGTGATTTACTGACCAATAAGAGTTTCCTTTCTGTACTTTCCACGAACTAATCTATATAACAAGCCTAGAGCAATAAACTAGTAGATTTCTCCTGTTCTGACTCCCTTGAGAGTCTGTGTCGTTCTTTCCCGCCGTTCCCAATTAGAACGACACTCACTCGTCCATTCTTTGCGTCGTACAAACTTTTACACTTTTTTTACTTAAAGCGCACATTGTACTTTCCTAAGCTTCATATTGTAATGTAATTTCTAATTACATGATTACATAAGCCCTTGTAGCATGAGGTGGCCATTAGCCTCCTGGCAGTTGTTTTGGATGAAGGCTCAGAAGTCTTCTGCGGGCTTGAACTTTTCACCTCTATTTCTGCACATGCTCTATAAGCTTGTCTGCTCAACCAGCAGTTAGCTTTTTGCAGTTAACTTGTGCTGTTAAATTTGCTGATTTCTCAAAAAGTGCTTCATTCAGGAAAACCTGTTACAAAGTAGCTACTTCTTTCTGCATAGCTACAGCTTTTGCATAGTTCAAGCATTATCTCATTGCCTCAGCATCAAAAGGATGGCAGGGAGGAGGGGGCGAAACAGGGAGGGTGATGGGGCAACATTATCTTGCTGCCCAGTTATCAGTACACAAGATGATGATTTTGTATTGCAGATCCAAAGAGCAGTATATACTTGAAGTTCATCTGCTAGATAGAATTTACTAACTTGTGGGATTGCCTATATAATTACCCCAGTCAAGTCCAGGTAGAGACACTGAAGCAAAGCAAAGCAATGACAAATCCCACTTAATTGGATCAACAGTACTAGTCTGATCTTTTGTGTCATTACATCTATTTCGCTGTCTTTACATATGCATGTTTATGTACAAAATTCTCTCTAGGAGTGGTACAAGCAGTTCAGGAAAACAGGATCAGAACTCAGGAGAATGACATCTCACATGGGAGAGTCTTCAGCATTTTTTCCACCAGCACTACAGGTCAGCGTGGCCTGGAACCAATGAAGACTAGCCTAGTACAATATTGAGTATAGTCTGTATCATCTAAGAGTTTTGGCACTTTACCAAAGGGATCAGCATCTACATTCTCCACAAGTGGTCTTTTCACCATGGCATAAGCACAAAGTGATGTTGCTCATCTGATTTTCTGAATGAAAGCAGATTGTTTAAACACATATTGAACTCAGACCATGGCTGGCAGGGATGGGCACAGTTAGCATGACAGAAAGACCAGTAAAATATTATTTTTTTTGATCATAAATGGAAGTAGAAGACAGACAAGCATAGTGCCATACACCCCTGTCAATATGAGCGGGGTTTTAGGCATGCAACATAACAGGATGTCAGACAACTAACAACTTCAACATGCATGTCCTCCACCTCCTTGAAGTACTTCAATTTACAAAAAAAATTAAAACCCCACACACAATCCAGATCTTTTGGGATATTAATTTTTGCCTTTTTTACATATGAAAAAGAAACAAACCCACTTATAACACCCCCTCCAAATCATACGCACATGTATAGGTTCTTTGATAAATTACAAAGAGCTTCCAGCCTGCATGTGCCTATGAGAAAATAAAAAAAAAAAAATAAAAAAAAAAATGAAAAAAGGAGGGCTTAAGCAAGGTGAGTTTCAGAAAAACCAGCTAGCTTATGCCTGAACACTGAAACAATACAAACAAAAACTAGGCATGTTCATATAACCACATAATCCCCTCTGCACATTTGTAAACTTGAAAGTGAGCAAGAACACATTGCCATTAATACTACCACCAAAAAAAGATTCAACACTAGCTGTTTTTCCCCCAAAGGATATTCTCCAGCAGAAACACAAGTAGAATACTGAATCAAGGACTGAAAGAAACCTGTAGACTCAGAGAAAAGTTAATTGGATGATTACAGTGAATACTATCACTTTAGGATCTCCTTTGTAACAATATTCCCTCAGTAATTTTGCTACCTCTGTCTGAAAACACAATTTACAAACTGCATAGCATTTCTTGCTTTTAATTTCCAATGTACTACTTCAGCATTTAGATAATGGCTTTATCACACACTCTGTCTCTGCTGCTTGGAAAGCAGTCTGGAAAGCAATCAGGAGCAAAACTACCTTAACACAACAGGTTCTATAGAGTGATATTCTTTAGGCATTGATGAGTTAAACTCAAAATTGGTGCTTACAGGTAAGATCATATAACAAAGTGCTAGAACACAGCACTAAAATTTAATATCATAACCCACAGTGTTAATTCATGCCAACAAAAATAACAGCATGAGGAATTTACAATTTTACAAAGCTGCGATGAAGTGTTTTAGGTAACATCTGTTCAGCAATCATTTCTTTAAAAGACTAATTTAGATTCAAGGTCTTACACTGCAGCATAACTGCAGCAATAATTCAGTCACTTTGTAATTAAAGATATTGACACAGATTGGTCTTACCTTTCTACTCTGTGCCAGAGAAATGGAAGTGCTTTTCCCCTTAACTACATCTTTCTTTGATTTATAGACACTGTTAAATGCAACTGTTAATTTGTCTATTTTTAACAGATTGGTGTAAACAAGAAACCCTTCTTGACTCATAAATTTCATAAAGAACTTAATCAAAAATGTAACCTGAAAGTCACTGAAGTCAAGTCAATGGTATTCTGAAACTAATAGAAACACCTCTAATTTGAGCTAGAAATTGAAGCTGATCTTTTGAGGACTAGTATCTACAAGATGTAGTATCAGTAAAGCGCAGTTAGAAGCCACATAATGTAGCACTCACTATAACGATTTCCAAACATTTCTAATGCAAGGGGGGGTGAATCAAGAAGAGGAAGAGGCAAACAACTGCTTTTTACCCCACCCTGCCCCAGCAGATTTCAGCATTTTCTTACTCAGTCAACGTATACATAGAGAACAGGTAGTTCTCTAGTATCTGCCATCCTTCAGTATATTTCCTCTTTTTACAAGGTCCTAAACCACAAGGGTGGATGCATGAACTTTCAATTAGCTGAAGTACCACAGCTGTGGTTTGAAGTACCACAGAAATTCTTTTACCATTTTAAAAGTCCCACTCTTCTAAAAACCTAGACCTTGCTGAAGAAAGTAATGCTGACATGAGCTTTAAAATGAACCATCACTCCTTAAAAAAAAATTTGAAATGATTCTTCAAAAGAATCGAGACAACTGAGGGTTAAAACTAATTCACTTCTTCTGAGAAGCTAGTTTATTCAGGAAGAGTTCTTCAAGGCCTCATTTGACAGGGATAAACAGTTACAGCAGCTGATTCCAATGCCTCTTTCTCCCCTCGCCACCCCTCGCATGCAGTGGGTTTTAAAAAAAGAGTATTTTCCTCAATTAGAAAAGAATTTTCTTCAGAAGGGAAAAAAAAAAAAGGAGGTGCACGTTAATGATGTCACCTTTGTCAACCAGCAATCCAATTTCACCTCAAGGTTTGTCAGTGAATCAAATTACTTTTCAGATTAGCATATCTGCTATAACAGATCAATATATTGCATTGACTGGAAGGGTCCAACCTGGAACTTATTTCCAAGCCTTGAACACTAAGAAATATTACACTCACATAATCTCTAATACTTGAGGTCAATAAATCTAATAGCTAATTTAATTTGACAAGCATACACAAGATAGAAATACAACTGAGGTAACATGAGGTATTGCACTCTTAAGTACCCCAACAGAGAAGAGGGCACAGGCTAAATCTAAGACTGGATTACAGAGAGCCCAAAGGGGTGAGAGCCAGGCTTTACACATTCTGGCACAAAAGTGGTTTAACTAATAAAATTACATTGAAGAAGTATTACGGAAAGAGTTAAATGCAAAGAAGTCAAGTTGGAAAATACCTGTAAGATCATCAAGTCCCAACCATAAACCAAACACTGCCAAGTCCATCACTAAACCATGTCCTTAAGTACCACATCTACACATCTTTTAAACACGTTAAGAGATGGTGACTCAACTACTTCTCTGGGCAGCTACTTCCAGTGCCTGACCACCCTTTCAGTGAAGAAAGTTTACTTAATACATAATCTAAACCTCCCCTGATGCTACTTGAGGCCCTTTCATCTTGTTCTGTCACTTGTTCCCAGGGAGAGGACACTGACCCCCACCTCACTACAGCCTCCTTCCAAGCAGCTGTAAAGAGCAATAAGGTCAGCCAGCAAGTTAATGGCACACCTAGAATATAATCCATGTTCAGTCCATAATTCTTCAGTCCCTATCAACATCCAAGGATAAAATCTTTACTTTAAGACATTATTTAAAGATGAAAAATAGGACTATCGTTAGGGTGAAATGCTTTTGAAAATTGCAGTTTGACAAAGCATTCTCATGAATTAAGGACATTCCCATCTATCCCCACTTAAAGAGAAACTAGGCAGGGGAACAGGAAGAGGTGAAAATATAAAAATTATCAAAACCCACACCTACCAACAAGATGATTATATACCCTCTACAACTGAGTCAGAATCCCAAACTTGACCCTCTTTATTTTCTGTAGATGTGACCTCAACACTGTGACCTCAACAAAACAGCTGATGCCTATATTGAAACATTATCAAAATCACCCTTGGACAGCCTAGGAAGCTTAGACATATGCCCAACAAGCTCACCTGCTTGTTGAAAAGACCTTCTTTCACTGAAAAGATGAGATTTCATCTAAGAAAAAAAGGCTCAATGGCTTTTATCACATATCCATGTTCTTCTCCCTATAAACTATTGTACTGCCATTTTAACACGGTTAGCAAAACTGAACATGATGGCAACATACTTCTGTTTCAGCACATAATTTGAGGAAAAAATGAAAACCATTGTGATATCTGCATATGAACTTGGAAGTTAAAGTATTGGTAATAAGTAAAACCTCTTGACCCAGAGCTCTTGTTAGTTGCAAACACACAAAAATCCATCTCTATTCACAAAAGGAATATTCCAACCCTCAAGTCATACAGCAACAACACCACCCAATCTTTTACAGTGGCCACACCACACAGGTTTCTCCTCACAGATCATATACTAAAGCATGTTGTGAGAGACTGGGAAGATCTGGTGTCATGAGGCATTTTGGGATGCATGTGTGTGGGGGAAGGGGCAGGTGAGGTGATGCCCTGCTCTGCACATACACTCCTGGGACCTGTATCCCAGCCCCACACAGGCTGCCAATCCTTGGCACAAAGGAGGCAATACACCACACCTGGTCTCTGGAGCATCTAATCCAACTTCAAACAGAAGTCCCACCTGGGGGAAGAGCCCCAGAAGGCCAAGGGATATTTAAAGCCGAACAGAAGGCAAGCATGTCTTGACCCTACCTCCTCTTGGAATTTCTATGAGCTAAGTACTGCTGGAACCCAGCAGCTGATAGCTTTCTGTGTCCTTTTCGAGATCTTTTTTTGTCTTCTTCTCTTTCTTCTAATTCCTTCTTCTTGGAATTTTTCAGTAACTTAAAGTCAAATGGGCTAAGTTAATGCTTTGACATGTATTTTTATGTTGATTGAATGTTGCACTAAACCTTTTGCCAAAGTTCCTTGATTTTCTGAGGTTGCCAGTAATGTCTTTTTTGTTGTTCTGACCTCTTGAGAGTATCTTGTTGCTCTTTCTCCTGTGTCTCTAACCACAGTACAGGAACAACCACAAATCCTTTTAAAAGCCTCATCAAGTGAGGGGCCTTACACATGTCCAGCCATGTCACCTCCATGACTAAACACAGGTCCCCAGTGGATACACAGCCACTTTCAAAGCCAAGCAAATAGCTCTTGGTCAGTTTCATATATGCCTATTCTAACATAGAAAAAGGCACAGGAACATGTTTCAAACAGCAGCCTCTGCAGCCACAGAACAAAAAGACTGTAGCAAACAGGAATATTCCAGGAGCCATTTCTGACCTTTCAGAAAAGGTCTGGCCACGTTTGATACCACTTATTGGCTAACTTTTTTGAACCTGTGCACAAGTGCCAGACACTCATGTACTGAAATTACACAAATACACCTAAGAATTAAGAGTCTAATATAAGTGCTATGGTATTTCTTTTGTGTTGCATAATAAATACATTTTAGAGCAGGTGGGCTCAGGGGCAGCTGAACAAAGATCAACATGCGTTGCCTAAATATAAGCACGGGATGCATCTCTTCCGCATGTAGCAGATACTCCGTGAAAAGAGGCTGTATCCAGATGGGGGTCAGCCCCTTCTCCCAGGAAACCACAGACAGCATAAGAGGACACAGTCTTAAACTGCACCAGGGGATGTTTAGGTTGGACATTATGAGAAATTTCTTCACAGAAAGGGTGATTAGACATTGGAATGGGCTGCCCAGGGAGCTGGTGGAGTCACCATTCCTAGAAGTGCTTAAGGAAAGACTGAACATGGTGCTTGGTACCATGGTCTAGTTGACACGATGGTGTTCTGTTGTAGGTTAGACTCGATGATTCCAGAGGTCTTTCCCAACCCAGCTGATTCTGTGGATACAAGGTCTGTAGAATATATGTTGGTCCCAGCTCTAATGCTTGGAATTTTCATGATGTCCAAACAAAAACCGGTTATTTCTGGATAATTTTTGGTTAGAGCACATCTTGCAGATACATTATATCATGAACAATTATAAGCCATCTTGAGTTTCCCAATTTCTTGCTGTGCTAGCCAAAAGCTTTGTAAAAGCCGGCCTACGGAGAACTTTACTATGGGACTTAAACTCAAGGACGGCTTTTTCACTGTAGAGTTTATACCACTAAAGTTAAAAAAAACCACACCAAACAAAAACAAAACAAAAAACCAACAACAAAAAAACACAACAACACACCGAAGTCCTATTAGAAGTAACAATGTTTAAGAATTGGAAGTCTATTCTGCTTCCCTTGCACCCATAGCTGTTACGCAGCTAGTAAAGGCAATGAAGCCTTGTGATGAAGCGTTCGGGAGACACCTGAAAATTTGCTGCGTCCTTTCACACGGGCAAGCAAGAGGCGAGCTGGACCAGGCGGGATCAGCCTTCGAAGCCCATCTGGACCTGACGGTGCCACGTATTCCCACTCGGCCAGCGACTACTCTGACCCAGGCAGCGACTGGCCCCGGAAGGGATGGCGGGGGGGAGACGTGGGTATCACCGCACGGCCGGGCCCCCTCGGCAGAGGCGCGGCAGGCCCCGCTTCTCGAACACCCCCGCCGCGGGACCGGCTCATACTTACGAATTTGGGCTTCCTGCTATCCGCCGCCTCCTCGGGGCCATCGGCGCTCCCGGTCCCCGGCGGGGCCTTCCGACGGAGCTCCTTGTTCTCCCGCCCGCCGCGACCCGGCGGCGAGGACGGGGCGTAGCGACGCGGCCGCGGCGGCTCCATGGCCACGCACGGGCGAGAAGGGATACGGGCAGGGGGGAGCGCTGCCCGCGGTCGGGCCCAGGCCCGGCGGCCCCAGCCGAGCTGGACGCCTGCGATTAGCGCGGCTTAGCTGGGCTCGGCCAGGCAGGGCGCCGCGGGGGGAGGCAGGGGGAGCAGCGCTAAAGCCGCGGCCTCACCGCGGCGCAGGATTTAGCGAGGAGAAGCGCCTAATCCCGCCACGCCCGAGCCGCGCGGGGCCGCGCGCTCCCAACGGCCGCGGCTGGCGGAGCGGGCAGCGTCCCGCCGTCCGAACCGTCCCGCCACTGCCGGCCCCGCCCCCGCCCGCCGCCGCAGCCAATCCGCGCCGGCGCGGCCGCAGCGGCGCCTCCCGGTTGGCGGGACCCGTGCCCGTCTCCGGTGAGTCAGCGGCTCGCGCCGGGCCCCGCCCCGCCGGACTGCCCGGGGCGGCGGCCGCGGGGAACGGGACAGGGCTGCGAGGCCGAGGTACGGACACACACACACGGAGGAAGGGAGAGCTCGTCACCTTGTCGTGCGGATCCTGTCTTCTGAGCGTCCTGTCTGTTCAGGATCTAAACACGAGGCAGGTGCTCACCTGTTTGGCCTAGGATTTCCAACAAGTGGCCTTGTTAAAAATTCCGACTCCATATCTCAAGCCACTGCTTGACAGGTGAAAAGTTCTTCATCTATTTCTATATGAGCTTTTTTTATATATAATTAGAGCACTGACTTTTATATGTAAATATGCATTATTATATGGAATCGTAGAATTATTGGGATTGGAAAAGACCTTTACAGTCATCCAGTGCAAAAATCCAAATCACCCAGCAGCAGATCCAGACACCTCTTAAACACCTCCAGGGATGGTGACTCCATCACTTCCCCAAGCAACCTATTCCAATGCTTGATCATCTGAACAGTGAGAAAAATTTCTAATATTTAATCTTAATCTCCCCTGTCTCAGTTTAAGGTCATTTCCTCTGGTCCTGTCACTGCAGTAACAGTAGAGACTGGCCTCCACCTCCAGTAGAAGCTCTTTTTTGGTAGTTGTAGAGAGCAATATATACACAGATATACATACATACATACGTACATATAAATATACATGTCGTATATAATTAATACTTCTCATATTACTTTTATACCAACTTGGCAGTATTGGGTCAAGAAGGCAGAATGACACAGAAGAGAAATAATCCCTATCCAAAACAGTGGCAGTGTTTCCATCGTCCTGCGTTCTGTTTTGTGACGGACACGGTCTGTGTGGAGGAGCTCTTAGCTGTGCTGCCAAGGCCAAAATAAAAGGTGTACCTACAGCCTGCATTTGTTTAATGCAATCTGTTGTTTTCCATCACTGAAAGACCTGCAAGACTGTGATTTATGGGGAAATACATAAATAGAGATTTCATCATGCTGTAAACTAGCAAATTGCATATGGTTTACAAGGCAATTGAATTCTCATTACTACAATCAATACCTTGCATTTATCTTTATTTTAAATTAAGAGTAGTTAGAATAATGATGCAAACTGGAGACTCATGTAGGGGAAAATCTATTTCCAAATCTCAGTGTTAGGGATCAAGAAAAAGAAGGCTAATACTCAGCATTTATATCTCTAGCGTATTTCCTAAAACAGAAAAATTTCTGTCATTCAGTCCTTCACCATGACTTACACAGGCAGTGACCTACAAAATGTAACATCTGCCAATACACAGAGTTCTGGTGAAGCATAGCACAATTCAGCCCCAGACTCAACCTTTGCAGGGCGAGGAGCTGTGGGGCCACGCAGAGTAGATGCCGTAATTATTTGTATACGTTAAACTGTTCATCCTTTGGCACCTTTCTATAGATGTTTTGTAAATTTATATTGGAATTCTTTGTGGAGAGTATAATTAGCAGAACACTGTTTAATGTCATGGTTAATGATTTCCTGGAACATTTGATTAGAAAATTAATCAGGGTATGTGTGCGTATGATAAAGCTGTTTAAATGGACTTCCTAATTGCACTGTGGTAGAACACAATGGCTTGTGCCAATATATCACTTTCAAGGTAGTGTGTTGCAGTAACAGAGAAACACTGAAGGGAATAATTTATCAGACTGTTTTCTAAGCCAAAAGCAAATGTTAGTACTTTTGATCTATTATTATTATTTTATACTACCCCTCTTGTGCTCGTTAGGTGTTTCACAGAACAAATACACTGTTGCAACAGCTCAGTTTACCAAGATTAATCATGACTGAGGAAAAAAATCGTGAGAAAGAAATGCATCAGTAAGACTAAAACTGTGCAGAGATTCTACTTAGTCATAGCATGCATATTGTCTGAGTCATGGAAATAACTTGGCCATTTTGCATTATTTTCTTCTGGAATGAGAATTTTGCAAATATAAAAGTCTGAGACAAAGTAAGTGCATAAAGTTAACCATGGATATTTACAGAATATAATATACTCTGACTCATGACTTTAAAAAAAAAAAAAAAAAATACCCTCCTAATATTCATTGTTCCAGGGAAGCAGTTTTTCAAATACATTCCTGTGCAAAGTATTTCAAAGCTGGCCTTTGTGTTTAGGCAGTTGTCCACATTTCATTTGGAGACACCTAATTCTTTCCTATAAGAAAAAGATAAAACAGTCAATTAACTGTTCTTTCATGAGGTTCATCCTTTTGAATTGTCACCTAAAAGTTATGAAGGATTTTGTCAGTAATTTTGTTGTTTTTACAAAGCAAGCACGCAAGTTTAATACTACTTTTTTAAGTAAGCTAACAAGGAAAACCTTCTTAGCCACAGTTCCTGTGGCTTGGCAGAGGCAAGCAAATGGCACAAGTCTTTTCAGGAAAATGGCTGCTTCTTTCTCCCATGAAATGCCCCAAACAGGTGATTCTAACCCAAATCCCTCAAACTTGTATAGCTATTTGTAAGTTGTACCAATTGAACATGTATCTCAGACTTTTTCTTATACCATCCTACCATCTGATTCAAAAAGTTAATACGGGATTTACAAAAAGATAGGTCATTGTTAACTCATAATGCCAATAAAAATTACATTAGGAAAACATAGCCTGTTCTTATGTCTTATAGAGGCAATTGATGTTTGTTTTATCTAAGAAAATCTTTAACAGTTGTGTTTTTATATTGCAACAACACTCATTAATATTTTAAATTTATTGCAATGTAATATCCATAAATGTAACCTGTGAACTTAATTCTCACAGCATGAGTGGCTCACAAAACACATTATTCCATTATTAAGATAATGGATAGATAAAATCTCAAATTGTTCAACTAGTCTAGCCTATTAAGTTTACTAAGGATTGTGGCTGTTAGTAAGTTTATCCAACTAATAAATTAACAAATTTATGTTACAGTTACAAGAAAATTCATACTCTGTTCAAGTAATAAAGTTTTACTGACAAAAATTTGCTTTTTTTTTTTCTGGTAAAACAACAATTATTTTGGCTTTTTTACACATAATTTGATTGTCATTTAGTCAGTATCACTGCCAGTGTAGTAGTATATGTCATCTCTACATTCTGTTTCTAGCATAGACTAACAAAAATTAAAATCCATAGCTAAAACTATCCTGGAAGATCACGATACTCAGAAAAAGGAAGGAACTGAAAATTTGCCAACTAATTCAACACTAACCTTAGGTTCTTACAAGGAAAAAATGTATTAGGCCTTTTGTGATACATGGGTATGGTTATGAACTTAGTTGTAAAAGGTTACAGATTTATAAGTCCACTAAAATGTGACAAAAAGGAGTTTTGGTTTTTATAGTCTTCATAAAGGATCGAATTTTTCCTTTGCTTAAGTTCATGATCAGGATAACTTCTGATTATTATGAATCTGTTTAAAGAGAATCTTAGAACTGAGTTCAGGCTAAATGCTTCTCGTGGGTAACACAGAACGTTATTATATTCCGTATCTGTCTCTGCCCCAAACTTGTTTCTGTCCTATTAAGACCCAGCACGGCAGGAACTGGAATTGCAGGGCAGCTGGGAGGTGCCGTTCCCCGGTCCCTTTCCAAGGCTGGGGCACCTGAGCCGGCCTGCTTTCGTGCCTGCCAGTGTTGGCTGAAGGTGGAGGCTCTGCTTCAGAGGGGGTTGTTTTGGCCAGTTGGCCTCTTGATTGTTTGATGTTTTGTTTGTTTTTCTGGGCTTGCGATAGTAGCCACTCAGAAAAACTGCATTTCGCCATCCCGAATTGTTTCGGAGTGAACTTCGGGAAGCGAGCCGGTTCCTGGGGCTGGGTCCCCCTGCCTGGTGACCCAGGTTGGTGCCGGCCGGGCGCTCCCCTCCGCCCGACACACGGGCAGCAGGAGCGGCCCGCCGAGCTGAGCCCACGCCCGCCAGCACTTCTCATCGGCCGCCAGAGCTCCTGCAGCAGCTCCTACCTTCCGGGGAGAGTTCTTTTTGCCACCAGCTTGTCCCTTTGTTTTCCCAGACCACACAACCACCCGTGGCGGCTGTCAGACACTGGAACAGTAAGCCGTTTCAGCACATCCAGGGAAGCCTGGAATGTGCGGTCAGGGGTGGGTCCGAGCTTGTTCTGCCGAGGCGGTGCCAGCCCCGCAGGGCCGGTCAATCAGAGCACCATGGAGGTAGCCCCAGGGTTGCCTGACCCGGCCCCTGAGTGGCCGAGAGACCGTAAGTCCCACCTGGGAGGAGGGCCCTCGATGGGCTAAGGCTCCAAGACGCCTTACCACAGGGCAAGGCAGTTGTCTTTCAGCCCTGTCGTCGTTTTGGAGTATTTCTGTCGGTGCAACCTAGGATTCGGGAACTGTGTCTGTTTTTCTGTATCTTTCCCGCCTTTCTGTTTTTTCCTCCTTTCTTCTTCTTCTAATACTCTTTTCGCAGAACATAACATCGAGTGGGTTTAAAGATTTTCTACGCTCAGTGTGCTAAGTCTGTCTGTGATGAGTGATGTTATATTGCATTTACTTTTTCGCCAGTGTTCCTTTATTTCCTATGGTTTGCCAGTAAACTTTCGTGTGTTTTTTTACCTTTTAAGAATATCTGGTTGGGATTGTCTCATTTGTGTCTACCCAGAGCAAAAGAACCTCGGTTAAACCCTCGAATTAAGTAACTGGAGTGTCATATGGGTGCCCTGGGAAAGGGTCTGACATCATTCTCCTTTTGTCTCCCTACACGCGATCGGCAGTGGGGATCACTCTCTTGCAAGAGATTTGAAAACATTTTGGGTGTTTCTTTGTTCCTCAAGTTGGTGAGATTTAGCAATTTTCTGTCTAGTGATTGCTCACTGTTATTTTTTGCCTGATGCTATTTTGCTTGTTAGCAAATATTTTTTCACTTTTATCTACTCATATTCATTCCTTATTGGTGGAAAGGGATAGGTTGAAACTAAGGGGAGGTAACTAATTTTAGAGAACCCACTTCTTTAAATTTCTAAATATTTAACTTCTTTAAATTTAAACCCACTTGTTAAACCAAGACCATGCAAATAAAAAGTCATTTTCTTTGATGTTCCGTGGGCTCTTTTTTTGGTAACAAAATCATTTGTCTCATGTGATACTTTAAGAATGTATGATGCCACTTGTCTTACCATGCATCTCTTTTAAAGCCCTGCTCTTGCTCTCATCTGTCTTGACTGCCCAGCATGCTATGTACAGTTGGAAGCACTCAAAATAATTGTTTGCCATCATTCATTGGCATCCTGGAAGACAAGTAGTGTGTGCTGGTGAATATTTGTATAATATTTTAGATGGAAGTAGAGAGATACAGATAATAAGTAGAGAGGGGACAGATAATTAAAGATAATAATTATCTTACTATTTTAATTATAATTAATCATATTTATCATTATTTCCATATATTTATATTTTAATAATTCTTATTATATTTAATTATTCTAGTTATCTTAATTAGTTGTCTTTCCTGGTATGTCAGATTGTAAAGTCAAGCAGCTTTGAGCCATTTCAAACACTTGTTGGTAAAGCTGAACTCATCACACCTCTTGGCACATATATTTCTTGTTTCTTAAAAATATCTGAACTAGAAGTCTTCAGAAAACAGTTTTCTTCCCTTTATTATATAAAAAGCATTACAGTTGTATTTCAGGAAAGTATTATGGTCATATTTCTTGTAATTCATTTCTGTTACCAGCAGAAATACTTTTGGAAACCAGAATATCCTTGATTTCCATCCCAATTCCTTATCACTAGGAGTCTTGGACTGTTGCACGATGGTATCAGTGCTAAGTGTCAATGGAATATGTATCTTGCAACAGTTATAAAAGATACTTGGATTTTAGAGGAGCACAAAGGACTTTAGGGCTATTCTTCATGTTTGCATGGCAGTAATTTCCAGACACTTATAAAAGATCTAATTAAATAACTCAAGCTGAAATGAAATTTCAACTGAGAGTTGTGCTTAAACTACAACACCCTTTTTCTTATTACATGAGAGTTTTTACTGAAGAAAACAACAAAGCAAGATCCTACAGGTTTTAGCAGATTTTTAGCAGGTCTTTACTCCAGAATGGACAGGCAAGAAAAGCATCTCTGAGCACAGTGTATGTCACAGTTCTGTTATTGATCTATCAGTCATACCTTTTTGAAATTTCAAACAAAATGTAACATGTAGTAGATTATTTTTCTCTCTTTTCTAGATAGAATTTAAGGACTTTCAGAAATAGTTGTGGTCTGAATAGCACCATTCTCCTTCTTGAAGCTTTTGAAGTCACCCTGTAAAAAAATTAAGATATAAGAAGTAGAAAAGTAGTTTGTTTCATCAATTTATTATGGATTACATGTTGCTAATAATTTCTCACAAAATATTTTATGTTAGCCTCTTATTCAGCGGAGGAAATCTAATATACCTCCTTCAAGATACTGTGTAGATGGGGAAAAAATCAGTAAAGTCCATTATACAGTTCATCAAATGGATCTTTATGAGGATATTTGAGTTGTGATTTGTGGCACCATTTAGGATACATTGCATACTACATTATTATAAAGTTCAGGTTTGTAATTTAATTATGGACCAAATTATCTTCGGTTCTAACTTTAGTTGAAGTGACTAGGCCAAGCCTGACAGGTGATATAAATTGTAAATGGTCTGAGTGTCATGGGCCGCAATAAAGGCTGTGTTACATAATTTTATACTTCATGTGGGATTTTCAGAGCTGCCTAAAGAATTGAGCTGTTCAAACCTTGTCTATCATTATGCTATTAAGTGTTCCTAGTAAAATTATTGCAAACATTCCGTTTTGTCCAAAAGAAAATAAATATATTTTCAGAGGATGAAATTGTGCTGAAGTTTTTTTATGAATATAAGGGTCCATAGAAGTGTGATCAAGCTTAGTGATTTTTTCAGGGCATTCACTGCAAAGATTTTAAGCCTTCTGTCAGAATTCTGAGATGTAATTATCTTCCATTACTTCCTGATAACTCTCCAAATTCCTCATAGCTTTCCTTTTTTAATATACTTCTGTATTTTTTTATGATTCACTTTCCAAATTTCCTTCTAAGATTCTGTCTTTCATTTTTCCTTGTGATAATTTATATTACTTTCTACTAGGGCATCATACAGTTTGCTTTCAGAAATCCCTTATTTTCTTTTGACAGATGTATCATTTTAAGAGAGAGAGAGGGAGGGAAAGAGAGATAAACACATATATGTATGTGCATATATAATGCTTTTTATGCCTTAGTTATGTATTGCAGAAGTCTCAAAATTGACTATAATTTGTTTATATAGCTTTTATTTCTCTGACTGATTTTCTTATTCTAATCCATCTTTAAGTTTCTCAATTTACTTTTTCCTTTTGCAAGAGTTGTGGATATAATCATATTATGGTTACTGCAACTTAATATTCAGTTACAGTAACTACTGTACATGTAGATTAAGAAAAAAGCATCCTCTTGTTTTTTTAAAAACAACATGTATCATCTGGGGAAATTCCTGAAATACATTCTGTATGAAACATAATCAACAATTTTGTAGGTAACAGAAGTCACTCTGTTGCTAGCCAAACTGCAGGTTATTTTTTGATGCTGTTCCTTGGCGAGTTTCAATGGACAACCTTATTTTTAATGGCTTTTTAACACATATAGTCATAAATTTCTACAGAGTGCAATGCACGGCCTTTCTTATGTTAAGTAGTAGCTTCATCTCTTGTCATAGGATGGATGATGAACAGTTTAATTGGAGGGTTTATTTTGCATCACAAGTACTCTTCCAGTGCAGCACAGCTAAGCTTAGGGTTTTTTTTCTAGAAAATTTCTTAAGTGGCAGTTTTATGACAGTGTGAATCAGAACAAACTTCATAAGTTTTCATCTTCCTTCACCTATGTTATAATAAATGAAAGCTGTTGGTTAAGGAAAATGAACATTTTCACTTATTTTTACAAAGTATTTCTGCAGAAATTGAGAGATTATTATGTTGGCTTGTGATACAGAGGTTGTCCTGTAGGACCTAGAGATGCAATTATCTCTCAGATATGTGTTTGAGGGGAGGGAGGCAAGTGAAAGAAATTGTATTGTAACAAATACAGGATTGCCCTCAGCTGGTAGGGCTGTAGGGGTAGGCAATAGGGTCTTAAGATGGTTTTGGTTCTTTGTACGACAGCCTAACCAGAATGGACACTTATGAAATCAAGGAGTATTTGTACATACAAAGTAGAGGCCAGTTGACATTGTTTCTGTTACCTTATAAATGGAAAATTTAGAGAGAGCAGAATCTCTGCTGAAGTGTCAGGGCATGGTGAGCTCCAGCTTTCCCTAAGGAATGTGCTGCTGAGGGAGTTACCATGGCAAGCAGGACAAGGGGCCTTGCTAGCCAGGGCCCATCCCATTTAGCCAAAGCAAGAAAGACCAGCCCAGAGGTGCTAGCCAGGTTTATCCATAGTCCAGACTGTCAGGCAACTTTGTGATGATGAAGAAAGTCTGAGGAAGTCAGGCCAAAGATCAGGGTTAGGAACAATTCCCAGTGACTGTAACAAGGTGATGATTTGGTGTATCCACAGTGATGAAACATGAGAAACTTGGGAGTCATATACAGAGCAGGATCAATAGGGTTCATATCTGGCAGAATGAAAGTCTGTCTTCTTTTCTGTGGTGTGATACAGGAATCCATCTTATGTGTGGCCCATTAATAACCTCATGAAGCTCAAGAGCTCTGTTTGTTACTTCTACAACCACCCTTAATCTGAGAGAAAAAAAAATCCATTATAATAAGTGTGCATATTAGTCTCTGAAAAGTAATGTAATTCATTATGTCCATCCATCTACAAAAATGTATTTGTTTTCATTCATGAGTTCATTTCCCCTTGCATTGAACAATCATGCTGGTACCAATGAAGAGGGAGTCTCCTCGAAAAAGTAAGGAAAGCCTTTGACAAGATTTAAAATCAAACAGGAAGTTATCAAGAAGTCCATTACATTAATCCACTAAGTGCTCATAAAATTGTTATTTACCAAATGTTTTGTGAGCTTCAAGCCTGGACATCAAATAGATGCAGGTTTTCCATTTAGAAGGGCACCAACAAAGACCTTTTTGTCCTGTTGAAACATAGGGAATATCTATGATGGGAGATTAATAAAGGCAGCCAAAATGTGATAATCCAGATACAGCATTTGGGTGGATGATACATACTTTCAAGCAGCTTTCTTTATATGAACTACAACATGGAAAAAGGAAGAATGTTGCCCCAAAGGTGGCTCAAAATATACATGATTAAAAGTAGTACGGTGGTTAACTCTTTCATTCTTTGTGGGAAATAAGAATAGAGTACCAAGAAAGAGTATTTTTGGAAGAACAGCATGCGTAGGAGTAAGAGCGGGGCAAAGAGCTCATCAGCAAAAGCAGCAGGCAGGCTTGTGTATGGAATGTTGCTGAGAACTGAGCACTGGAATGTACCAATTCTAAATAAACTGTATTGCTTCAGCATATCATGAGCTTGACTCATCCACCTTCTACCCTCAACAATGACAATGGTGTTACTCATCCTCGTTGTCTCTCTCCTTGTCCCTGTAATGATAACTCCAAGTTCTGCTTAGGTGATGTGATTTCCCTGTGGCCCTTCATGTCACAAGTCAGAAAGGGCACAAGTGACAATATAACTGAAATGAGAAAGTTTTCAAAGTACTATGGTTCTGTAAAACAAAATATGTGGGAGTTTATAGCATTTATGTGTAGGGGAGATCCATATTCTCTGGCTAAGGACAATCTAATCAGTAAAGAACTAAGCTAGGCTCTTTCTATGATTAAAGAGTTAGCACTTAACTAAAGTTCTCCCTTTTATCTAGTGAGGAAAAACTAACACCTACATAAATAGTTCATCCACTCTTAAAATATGAATTTAAAACAAATGGAAAGTAGAACATCTGGAGATCCTTCTATGTCTTCACTGACTATGGAAGACACTTTGATACCTGGTTTAGACCAGAAGAGTACATTTAAATGCTGAAGCCAGGTGAGGTAAATCTCATTTTCTCAAATTGTTCTGGGAATTTCAGCAATTTTCAGTCAATAAATTCACTTTCAATAGACTTTATTACACATATTCATATAAATTCAGAATCACAGATATATTTAAATAGCAATGTTAATGACTCCTTGGAATTAACAATAAAATTCTTTTGTGATCCTCAGAGAATAAGATCTTGAATAATCACACTTCCAACATAATCTGCACATCTTTGAAAATAGTTTTTGATAGTCTGAAAACTGAAGACAATTTTTTCTTTTCTTCCCTGAAAGGTTTAATGACTAGTTCCTATACTCCTTTTGCTGCAGGCTGTTATCACTATGGATATTAAACTACTTCAAAAACTGTGGGAAGTGTTAAGTTGCAAATATACTCTCCTGTTGTTCAGAATTACTTGGATGGTGATTAAAAGAATTAATGCTGCTACTAACCTAAGTGTTCTAAAACATTTTCTTGGTGAAATCTATTCCATCTTACTGTTTTGTCTTTTTTTTTTTTTTCCCTCTTTTCTGCTACAATATGTTGGGCTTTTTTTCTCATTTGCAGAGCTTTGCATTCAACCTTGGAAACTTTTGCAATATGAAAAAATTAACTCTCTAATCGGTACATAACAGCAGTCCCATCTGTAGAAAACTGTTAGCTTTCTAAACAGGTACCTTTGTGCCTTCTCCCCAGATGGCATTCAGTCTATGAAGAAGTCATATGTGAGCATCAACAAACAGCTTAATTAATATTTTTAAAATCTTTCTTTAGAGTTCTCCTTGGCCAATCTGCCCACAGAAATGAAGAATTAAATACAGCCTCTCTCATTGTTATTTGTTGCTCCTGATTTGCATCTTCCTAATCTGCATCTTCTGTCTGTCTTGCACAGAGACAGCAAGCTTTTGGGGCATTGATTTTTTTTTTCATTGAAAACAGCTCTGGCATTTTACAATAATAAATGTCTTGATTAATACACAGAGCTTGATATTTGTGTTACATGAGAAAACTGGAACACCTATATTCTATTTGATTTCTAGACTTTCATTGTTAGTTTCTGCCTGTGTCTCCATGAGAAAATTCACCAAAACAAATATATCAGAATAAACAATGCTTGCTTTCCATACTTTCCACTCCTCAAATAGTAGTACCTGTTGTAATTTCTAAATGTTCACCATATTTAATAAATAATCCACACTTTATAATTTATGTTGTTCAATAGTTTTCAGATTTGTGGTATTTTCTAGCTTTGAACTATACATGTGCACAATCTCATAATTGAATATTTTATCCCCATGTCTATTAGTATGGCTTCTGAGAGGGAGGTGGGGATGGATATAATTATCAATTTATGTTTTAGGTGGAAATAGAGAAAAACGATCTGTGTATCTACAATCAAAGTTGTCACTGTATAACCATTTATTTTAAACTGGGAGATTATACAAATTCTATACTCATTCAGATTCAGTCTTATGTAAATCATGGCTTTGCAATTGCTTAGGAGTTGTATCCCATTAATCTACAGTGACAGTGTTCAACAGACTCTAGAAAGGCATTGGATTTCACACTCTGTAAATGACAGTTCTTGATTTTCTGTAATATTTTGGATCACAGACAAGACCTTGTTTAAGTAACTACATATTAGCTGGACTGTTACAGCTGAAATGCAGAACTGTTGTGGTTGGGTGATATGATCAACATTCATCACAAGCTAATAATGGTGATTCTGTACATCTTAATTGGAGATCACACAACTCTGTGTAGTGTGAAATAAGATGTCTGGGCGATGGGAAAGATTTTGACTGGTCCTTGTGCTGATAGCCTGCAGAAGATTTTAATACTCTGAAGTCACACCAGATGGGCAATCTGCTGCCGTATATACCTTGGTTAAGTTTTTTCTGTATCTGATGTCACCTCAAGGGAAAAATAATAAACAGCTGCACTAATGACATTTTTTAATCTCTCTACTCTTGATTTACCTGGGCTTTGGCTGATGCAATAGTCAGTTTAGGAAAACTGTACAAAGACCCTCTACAATACTAAGAAAATGGACCAGAAATGTAACTGGAAAAAAATGAGTACCCATTTTTTAACTGCTCTATGCATGCCTTCTAATCCTGTGTGCAAAATTTAACTTGTTGCAAAGTTTGGAAGAGCATACAGATATGAGAAAAAATGGCAGAGAAAAGTGTAAAGGAGTACAGATAAAATTTTGATTAATTTTTATAGCTGAAGGAAATTTAGTCAGCTTTCTGGATCAATGGGGTTATTTTTTCTGGTAGTGAGTAGAACAGCAATGCCAGTTCTCCCCCCTACTCCAAGGTTTTGCTGGATACATTCTTTTGTAGAATATTCCACAGAAACAACTTGAGTCAATTTGAGTTCTCCAGCCCCCATATCTGTTTTATATCATATTTTGTCTGTTTTGGTACAGGACAACTCATAGCTTTGGGTATTTTGTAATGTTGTGCATCTCTTTCAGGGCGGAATTTTAGCACAGTTCATCAACTGGGTAACCCAATAAGTAGGTCATGTAATTAATATGAAATAGAGGATATAGTCAACTTTTTTAATATTCATTTAAATAAATTGTTTTGGACTATAGCAAATACGTCATGTTCAAAGAGAGAAAGAAATGTGAGGAATTAGGATCTGCTGTTATAATAACTGGATTTGAATTAGAGAGCCAAAGAACAAACAATATGTTCTAATATGCAGAAACATTTGGCACTTGTCACTGAATAAATAAGATATTATCTATCAGGGCTTTGCTCTGATGTGGCTGCTGAAGACAAGTATTGTGAGTAAATGGTAGAAATAGTCTGAGTTGAAAAATAGGACATGTAAAAGACCACTAGAATTTTCACCTGGGTTGTGAAAGACAAGCAAAAATTTTAAGTAATGCTTATATTTGCCATCTAAGCAATGAATGAGGAGTAAGACAATCGTGATGTCCTTTACTTCTAACTATATCTGGCTCTGTTACTTGTTATGCTTCATAGTCTTTCATTAACTCAAGCTAATTGTTAAGTAACTTCATCATGTCAATACACTATGAAGTTGGGCTGAGGATGGGGCCTTCCACACATGTGAAATTCATGAAGGATGAATGTAAAAAAAAAAAAAAATCTGAAAATATATAAGAATCTGTTAGTGATGCAGAAGCCAAATGTGTAATACCAGGAAAGAAAAGACATCTGATAAAAATCCTGATTGAAATTGGAAACTGGAATACACAGCTGAAGAGTCAGAATTAATGTATAAAAGCATCACATAGCTAGTATTTCCTGAGAACTGAATTAGAAGAACCAATTTATGCTTAAGGAGCCTACGGGACTCTGAAAACTACAGACTTAAAGGATAAGAAAGATGATAGACATAAGATAGACACATGCATGGGTTGAAATTTTGGTACAGACCTGCTCATACTATGGTAACCAGGATAATTACTAACATGCTGAGTAAGAAACAAAAGTGACCCCACTACTCTGCAGAAGTAAAAAGTGATGACAGAAAAAGATTGTGCCAGTCCCACCACTGGTTCCTGTTAGTCCCTCAGTACAGCAATATATAAAGTTCTTTAGAGTTCTGGGGCATTCAGTTTGTCTTTTTCACTTTTCTAGGGAGTTGTGCTATATCAAAACCTGACACTGGGAGAAGCTGGGAACTGCTGGAAAGCCATAATGCATGGGCTGGAGCTGATCTGGCTCTATCACTTCGGCCTGCGACAGGAGTGGGTCACAGCCCAGGAGCAGGATGACCCGAGGTGTGACTAGAGCACTTCCTCTATGGCTTTTTGGCTGTCAGTCTGTGCTCTGAGGAGACAAGGATGAGAGGGAGGTCTTTTACATGGGATAATAGAGGATTTATTGCTCTGGGGAATCTTGGGGGCAAAAGACAGAAAATGCAAGCGTGCAACAGCTGAAATAGGGAGGTGGTTCAAAGGGAGGGTACAAAGCATCAGCTAATCAGAGATATCCCGGAGAGGGTGCACAAAATCATCATCCAATGAGGGAGGTGGGGGCGGGGGGGAAATTGGATCACATGGACTAATCAAATGTCAAATTTTAGGGGATTTGCAAAGTGGAATTCCAAGCATGTGGTGGGCCTAAGATAGGATTGACAGGAGACTCAGGGTAGATTGACAGCGTGGGGTGGGAGGGTCTCATTTGGACCAAACCATCAACTTGGGCAATAACAGAACATACCATTAACAAAAAACACACTGCAACAAAGCCACTTGGTAGTTCCAGGATATTTAATATACACTGGATTAGGGGACTAAGCCCCTAACATTTTTCAAAGTCAGGACAAGATGCTGAGAAAGCTTGTTACTGCTTGAAATTTTTAGGAAAAGTTCTTTCACCTTCCATCTCAGTCATTAAAAACCTTTTTGGCTTGACTTTCCTTCTTTGAGAATCAGAGAAGACAAGATAGAAGGAAATTACATGAGCGCTCCAGCACATTGCAGGATAACAGATATTTGACTTGCCATGAATGAGCTGAAAATCCAGATAGGTGATTTGTTTTGAAAGTATGATTTGCTGAAAAGTGTGTTGCCTTTGTTTGAAAAACCACAAATAAACCAATTATGCTCATTCTGAAGAAGGTTGCATCCTAATGTTGAACTTGAAGAAAACATAACCAAATTGGATTATGATAGACATAGCTGCCTTATGCCTGAGGCCTGCTCAAGAACAAGTAATGTCCTGCACTGTTTGCCTCTGAAGTGCTGATTAATGAACAAAACCCTTTCCAGAAAAGAGGGTCTAAATGTCTTCATTCCCAAGAGAGTTTACATTCTTTTCATTGAGATGCACAGTACAATACAGTGAATTAAAGCAATTTTCAATTCTGTATCTGAATGTCATTCCCTTTAAATGAGATACTGGCAGTTAGATGGCTTTGATTGCTGCCAGCTGTCACTAGCCCTAAGGAAAGCTGAGATACTTCTACAGTGGAAGATGAGATCAAACACATCACAAGTTGTGTCAGAGGATTAGTGAGTTAAGTAAAATAGATGTGTGTTTACACTCTTCTAGTCATAAACAAGCTGTCTTTGAGTTCTCTTTTTTTTTTCTTCTCCTTACAGAGAACCCTTAATAATCCAGTATGTTAACTGTGTTTTGTAGTTTCTGTTCTTGCTTTATGGAATACAAATCTCTACGTAGAGAGGAAAGGAGCTAAAACAGCCATTTTCCTGTTGTCCAAATGTCTGTCTATTTTACTTGGATAAGTACCATTTAAATAGACATCTAGAGTAAAAGTGGTTTACTCATTACTGTTACTTATTGTAGGAAATGGATATATGGGCTAAATTTGCAAAACTAGACACTCAAAACTTGAAATATGCAGTTAATTCATTAATCAAATACCTGCAGTGCAGTACAAGTCAGGTATTAGTGTTGCACACAGTCTATTACTTTGTATTAGTTTCTGTATGCATAATTTAGACATACACACCACATTATGCCTAATTTTGTAAAATGTAGTCTGTATGTTTTGTGAGTCCTCTTCTGTTTCTTCTTATTATGCCTGCTTACTGTTAGTGTTCTGCAGAAAATTAGCTGAAAACAGTAAAAGTGGAAGTGAAGACTGGCAATGCAGTTTAGAAAGTCTAAGAACAATCTTTAGAATTTTAAATCATTACATCTATGCACTGTCAAGTGGCTGAGAATATAAAGTGTTTTTTTAGTAGGGGCATACTGGCTAAGTAAGGAGGCAAATCACCAAGGCCTCCTGTTCTTTCATGAGGCAGTTCTTAAATCTCTTTAAAGAGGAAGAGAAGTCCTAGACAACTCACAAACTCAAAAGCAGAGACCAGACTGAACAGTCAGTTAGCAGTCTTGGTAAAAGGGAACTAGAAAGGGGTTAAAAGCCAATCCTGTCAGGTGTGTATCTGAAGGGAGGGCATCAAGAGGCTTTTCTCAGTGGTGCCAGGCAATAGGACAAGAGGCAATGAGCAGAAAGTTCCACCTGATTATGAGTTAAAACTTTTTTTACTGTGCAGGTGACCGAGCACTGGAACAGATAGCTCACAGAGGCTGGGGAGTCTCCCCCATGGAGACAGTCAGGAATCGTCTAGATGCAATCCTGAGTAACAAGCTCTAGGGGACCCTGCCTGAGCAGGAAGGTTGGACTAGATGACCTCAACTGGGCCCTTTCCAACCCTAACCATTCTGTCATTCTTTGATTTTGTGTAATCTCATATTCTTCACAGGCAGGTGGTCCATGTGCTTTTCTCAGTGATCCTAACTTAGGCTTTGCTATGTGGATAGACCAAGGCAATATAGAACAAGAATAGAAGTTCTTAGAAGTATTTTGTTTTCTTAGTTTTTCTAAATGTGAAGGATATGAATACATTACTGGAATGGGATGTAGGACCCAATTCACTTTTTGCTCAGTTACAGATTCATAGTGACTCTAAAAAACCAAGTGGAGACTGTAAAAACCAGTCACAAAGGCTGTGTTTAATTTACTGTGGTTAATTTAAATATTATTCCTGGATTTTTAGATAAGGGAACAACTGAAATGTGCTGTGTCTGTTTTCCCCAAATTCACATTCCTTTTCTTCGAGCACCCAGAGGTAGATGAAGGGTTGGTATGTGTGTGCACTCCAGCCTGGAGTTTACTAGTCAGTGAATGCCTGGACCAGGGAAGGCTTCTCACTGTAGATGTAGCTGATGAAATTTCTCTAACAAGTAATGACACATTACATAAATTGCCTTCTGAGCATTATGAAGGTTGATTCTCTTTTACTTCCACGATGTCCTGCTAATGTGGGCACCTGACTGAGGCTGGGTGAAAGGAATTCCCTCCTACTCTTTTGTGCTTTGAACTTCTTTCAGTGAGGTGCCTTTTTTAATGTTCCGTGTTCCTTCCTTTTGCTTTGAAGGGAGCTTTTGTTCAGTATATTCATCAAGGTATTCTATTTTTTTTTATTAGGCCTTATTATTTAAATGTCTGACAACCTCTAAACTTGAGTGCTCTGATCTTTAGAACAGCACAGCCAAGTAGGAGGGCTCACCACCACCTTGGAGAAAAAGAACTGAGGACTAAAGTAGCTCAAATGACTTCTCAGCAGCCAGACACTGAATCTGTGGATGAGTAAAGACTCCAGTTCTAAGTGCCATACCTGCCCCAAACCTTGGGGCAGGGGATGTGCACTCCCTGGCAAGCTCCAAGCTGAACCAGCCAGGGAGCAGGAGGCCCTGGGTCCAGGAGGGTTATCAGGTGGGCAGAAGATCTGTGCTGGAATTTGGGGGAACCTCTGAGTGTGGAACGCCAGTAGGACAAGTGTGTGAGGG
This sequence comes from Pseudopodoces humilis, assembly GCF_049639895.1. NCBI lineage: Eukaryota > Metazoa > Chordata > Aves > Passeriformes > Paridae > Pseudopodoces > Pseudopodoces humilis. The sequence continues at coordinate 55,468,211 of NC_142201.1, read as the reverse complement.
CTGCATGTGTGCAGTGAGCATCCAGCAGGACCAGCCAGCCAGTGAGGGGCCTGTGGGATGAGTAAGGGGGGTGAGATGTGGGAAGGGGTGATGGGTGGGCAGAGGCACCATGCAAGTGCTCTGGGGATCTCTAAATGTGTGTGTGCTTGTGCACAGCTAAGGAAGTGTGGATTTGCCAAGAGGACAGTGAGGGGGATTGAGAACTGGCTGAATGGTAGGTCTCAGAGGGCTGTGATCAGCAACATGGAGTCTAGTTGAAGGCCTGTAGTTTAGCAGTGAACCTCAGTGGTAAGTACTGGGTCCAGCCTTGTTCAACTTACTCATCAAAGACTTGGATGAAGGGACAGAGGTCACCCTCAGCAAGTCTGCAGATGATGCAGAACTGGGGGGAGTGGATGACACATCAGAAGGCTGTTCTGCCATTCAATGAGACCTGGACAGGCTGAAGAGTTGGGCAGAGAAGAATCTAATGAAGTCCAGCAAAGGCAAGGTCAGGGTCCTGCACCTGGGGAGGAATTACCCCATGCCCCAGTATGGGCTGGGGGCTGATGTGCTGGAAGGCAGCTCTGTGGAGAAGGACCTGGGGGCCTGACTCGATCTTCTCGAGTGTGGCCCGGCTAGCTCAGTGATGAGGTTTCTCTTCACTCGAGTTTCGAGCCAGCATATGTTTGTGGGGTTCACTGATTTTCTTCAAGAATCCAAGTCTATAGAGTGAGTAAAGAAATCAGGGGGGGACTCTCTCTCTGGTTTGCATTCCACAGTTTATTTCTGTGAAGGGGAATCCAAAGGACGAGAGACAAAGGATTTGGGGTCTGGGGGGGTCTCTTTTAACAGGGTTTCTCAGAGGGAGGGAACATCAGAGAGAGAACCAATTATTTTTCTGAGTTAGTACATCTTACAAACTTTCTACAAATCAAGGTTACACACGCCAAGATAAGAAATAACAGACACCAACTTCTTCAAATGCCCACAAAGATGTAGGAGTATTCTGTACAGAGGGGCAGAGGGGGAGAGAGGGGGGGCCTGGTTTCCTGGCAACCCAGGGGGGAAAGAAAGGGAAGGCAAGGTAAGCATGCCCTCTCAGCTTCCATAGCTCAGAGGCATTCTGGGACAGGAAAAAGTTACAAACTTCCGTGTAGGAAAGAAGGGTTCTCTTCTCTCAACCCCGTGCTTTCCTGGGCTAAAGAAACTTCAAGCAGCTGGAAATGCCAGCGGGGTCCTCTCTTTACTCTATCCGGCCTCTCGCCGTGGGGCTGAGGAGAGAAACTTCAGTAACCATGGGAACTTGACGCCAGGTAAACAGGAGAAAGAGAAGCTGGGGGTGGGGGGAGAATCACAACTAAAAGATGGGAAAAGATACATTTCAGGCTATCAACTACAACAGGGGCCCAGGTAGACAATAATCTGTTCATGGGTCAGCAGTGCTGGTCAAGAAGGCTGACGGTATCCTGGGCTGCATTAGGAAGGGCATTGCCAGCAGATCAAGGGAGGTGATCCTGACCCTCTGCTCATTCCTGGTGAGATTACATGTGGAGTTCTGTGTCCAGTTCTGGGCTCCTCAGTACTGGAGAGGGTCCAGTGGTGGACGATTAACATGGTTAAGGAACTGGAACATCTCTTTGCTGAGGGAGCTGGCACTGTTTAGATGACTGGGGGCAGATCTTACCAATGTATATAAATATTTTAAGGAAGGGTGTAAGGAGGACAGAGTAAAGTTATTTTGAGTGATTGCCAGTAACAGAGCAACAAAAGAAACTGAAACACAGAAAGTTCCATCTGAATATGAGGAAAAACTTCTTTACTGTGAGAGTGACAGAGTAGTGGAATACCCAAAGAGGTTGTGGAGGTCTTTTTCCCCAGAGACATTCAAAAACTGCCTAGACGTGATCCTGTGCAACTTGCTGTAAGGTGCCCCTGCTTTATCAGGGGCTTGGATTAGATGATCTCCAGATGTCCTTTCCAACCCTGACCATTCTGTGATTCCAAGAACATGTGAGCAGAGTGGAGCGTGTCCTGTACTAGTGACATTCTGCCTCTGCCTGACCAAGAGGAGGAGGGGACGTGTCTGTGCCTGTGTCTGGTGTGAGTCCTGAATGTGGGGGCCACTAGGGGCAGTACCTTGTCTGTGGCTTCTGTGTGACCAGCTCTGTGTCCTTTGTGAATGTGTGTGTCCACGTGTATCTCTGGGATATGTAGTCAACTTTGCTTCTGGTTGAACCTGCAAAGGGAAAAGTGTCAGCCATGTCCCTCAGCCTGGACAGAGACCCTGGGTTCCTTGGGCTGGGCTCCAGTGGCCAGGCAGGAGGAATCCTCAGGCCTGGAGCCGCTGGACCTGGTGAACACTTCTAACAGCTTCTAACATGCCTGTGTAATACTACTTTAGCTGGATGCTCCCCAAAACTTAACTTTTTTTTATTTTTTCTTTTTTCTCACACTGTCCTTTAAAGTTACAAAGGTGTTATAATTATGGAGACACGGGCCACCAAGATTAAGTGGAGTATTTTCAGTGACTAGTCTTTTTAGGTTCCTCCACTTAAAGGAAGAAAAAGTTGGTCATAAATTACTTACAGTGGGTTTGAATCTTGTCATAATGTTGTAGTTAATGAAGCTGGAGATCCCCTAGGGCACATGAGGGCCTTAGTGCCCTGTAAATAAGGAATTTAAAAAATGAGGGATGAAAAATTATTTGACATTCTTAAAAATTTGGCTTCTGATGTGGTTAATATCACACAGCAGATATAACATGCCACAGAGGTCACAGCTTACTGCCTGAGGTGAGCTAACTGAGCGGAAACCACAAGGAGAGATTATATCCACAGAAACAGTTTATTACAAGAATGCTGAGGGGCATTGGTTGTGAATAAGCTAGAGAAATTTATGCTATAGTTTAACCATCACGTTAAACTCCTGAAGCTGACAAAAGAGCCATTTGGCCTTCCCTGGATTATTTTTTCCTGCTGCTGTGCCCACACAAACAGCTGTGCTGGACAAAGAGAGGTGATGGCAGAGGAGCAAGCGAAATAAATGTTCAGTTTATAACTTGGACAAGTTTTTCTGCCTAGTTTACTGCCTGCAAAACACAAACTTTTGTGTTGACACAAGTGAGGAGTTAATATAAGGATGGGAGTGAATGGCTAAACAAGGGAACCATATTGGATCTCTTTATTTAGCTGGCCTATGCTACATGAAAATTACTGCAGAATTATGACATTGTAATTGCTTTGTGGATAAGTAATTGCCTAATAGTTCATAGCATAATTCAGGAAAAACTTCTGAAGGTTACCTAGTCCCAACTCCCGTTAATAGCAGAGCTCTTCAGTGGTCATTGAAGTGGCTCACTACCTTCTCCTGTTGGATTTTGAATGTTTCCATGGTGGAAATGATACAACCCCTTTGGACAGGCTGTTTCCAATTCTTAACCCACCTTTGGAAATAATTTTTTCTTTGTGTCCTGTTAGAGTTTATTTTGACAACATATCTCATCTGACCAATCGCTGCATTTCAAATGCAGCCTCCGTAGTGCTGACTGAAGTGAAATAATTTACTTTCTTGACCTGCTGGCTAAGCTTTTGCTAGTGCAGCCCAGTATGTGGTTAACCTTTGTCACAACAGGGTACCTGGCTGTCTCACCTTGAACTTGCAGGCAACCAACATAGCTTCCCCACTGATCTTTCTCTGCAGAGCTGTTTTCCAGCCATGTCTGTCCTGTTACATTGAGTTTTTTCTCTTGCTTTGTAGATCCTTAACATGTGATTATGTTGGATGAAAATAGCAAAGTGATTTAGAAAACTTCAAAACAAGCCCACATTGAATTTTCTGTTTCCTAGAGTGTTGTCCTAGCCTTTTGAGGTTCTCAAAAACCTGCAGTTTTGTGTCTTTCCATACCTTGCTCTCAGTCTTCTAAGGTTAACCTTGCCACACTTGCTTTCTACACATCCATGATCCTCCTCTTTGGAAGTTAAGAGTAAACATAGTAACAATAGTAACAGAAAAACTTTTAAAAGTTGAGAATATAGATGATAAAGGAAAAGGACAAAGCAGAAACATGGGATGCTTAGCTTTGCAATTATTAAGACTCTGGCACACATAATAGATTGCATAAACAATCAAAATGGAGACTATGAAACTAGCATATGTTACTAACATTAGAATAGTGCTGCCATGTCAGATAAAGCTCTTTTAAAAGTATATTTTCTTCCCTTTGTAATGATTTTGCTTTTGAAATTACTCTGTATGAAACTGTGTTTAATCATTACAAGTGTGACTATCCCTGCACTGTTCAAATGCCTTCTCCTACTTCATTTTATTTCTTATCAGGAACTGCACTCCAAACACTTGTCTCAGTGTTCATATCAAAGAAGACAAAATCCAGACTGCTGAAGGAGTGAATTGCTTTAATGCGTTTTTGTTCATCACAGTGAACAATCCCCATACTTTCAAGTGCACTAGGTGTACTTGTAGTGCCTTGCCAATTGCAAGGAATTTTTTTCTGCTTTTAATGTTATGCTTTGCTCATTCTTTCCTCCATTGTCATAATTGAATTCATAAAACAGTTCTCTTTTTTTGTTGTCTTATAAATGGAACATTCTGTGGGAAGAGAGCAAGAATGTGTACACAGAAATCATTGAAGAGTCACCTGTATTGAAAAAAAACCTCTTACTCTCAATAATGAAAAATAATACTTTTTGACATTACATGAAAAAGGTAAGTTTATTGTTTGCTCACCTTAAAAATACCATTTCACCAAGCAGAGTAATTTAGGACTTATTAACTTATTTAATATTCTTTCACTTTTATAATAATTTAAAGATAGAGACAAACCTAATTAATGTGTCATTTTAAGGGTGAAGAAAATGTGATTGTAAGGTTCAAGAGTGAAGGTTAGATTCCGTAGATGCTCTTTATCCTAAAATACAGTAGCTCTGAGAAAAAATCTATTGTGTTCCTTTTTTCAAGTTCTGGCAGAAGGTTCTGAGTTTATTTTGCTATTATATCCATCTCAAACATGCTAAGAGACTACTTTTTTGTTATATCCACCCAAATAGCAGCATATTATTAGACCTGGATGAAACAGGATGAGATTGAGCTGCAACAGTTTGAGAAATGGTAATAGTTAGAAAAGTTTGTGCATCTAGGGTTCTTTGTGAAGACCTCCCACCCATTTTGTTCCAGATATATAGAATAAAATGTGAAAAAATAATAAATGCAAAGTTTTTCAGAATAAGTATAACCTGTTTCATGAATAATTCATTTCTGTCTTGTATGACTTCATTATGTCATGTATAACTAGCACTTTGTACTGTCAGGCCGAAAAGCTGCAAGAAGTGTTTAACAGTGCAGCATAAATTCATAACTTGTAATTTGAAAACTGACATGATATTGCACAAGTCCTTGCATTCTTAAACACGATTTCCCAGATAACTTATTTAAGATTTTAAAAATATAAGACTTAAAGGTTGATTTTTTTTTTCAGTCATACAGGTCTGCTTTTATAAAAACAAATCATACATTTCATAATATTCACTGGCCTAACAGCTCTCATAAAGGAAGGACTTTGAGCTATTGGTCTTAATTCTACAAGATAGTTAAAGTCATTGCTAAATATTTCATCAGTTATGCCAGATACCTGATACATCATAATATACCCATCTTGTAAGTGAGGAAACTCTGGCACTAGTCACAAAAATATTGTTCCCTAATTGCCTAAAGGAGTCAGTAACACAGCTGTGAGTTTGCTGTGGTTTGAAGCCCAGAGAGTGACATGGCCTACCTGGTACCTGCACATTTGGTTGGTTAGTTGGTTGGTTGTTCCAGTGCAAAGAAGATAAAATTTTGTTCAAGAGCGCAAAGGTTTTGTATTTGCAGCTGGAACTATTTGTTTGTGCTTGTATTAATATTATTTCATGCAGTTTCATAGGTGCTCACCAGAGAATGTGCTTCTGGAGAAAATGTTCCTAGAAGGATGGTATATAGCATATGGGTCAGTTTCTCTTAGGATGTCCTCCTGCAGAAAAAGGAAAGAAAGCAAGCCAGCTTTCCTCTTCTTACATCTCTCAAACTATGCAAATGAATTACAAGATCCTACCGTCAATACCATTGTAATCATAGAATAGTTTATATTGGAAAAGATCCTAAAGATCAAGTCCTACCCAGCACTGCCAAGTCCACCACTAAATCATGTCCCTAAGCAGCTACATGCCTCTTTAAGACCTCCAGGGATGGGAGCTCAACCCCTTCCTTAGCCTGTATACTCCCAGCAGAGTCCCCAGGGATGTAATGACAAAGGGCTTTTTTTCTCACCTAAATAGCAGGAAAGGAAAAAAAAACCCAAAAAAATCAACCCAAGATAAAGAAGGATAAGGGTGTCTGCACTTACATACCAGAAATAGATGCCTGAAACTTCCCTGCAGAAGTTTTTTGAAGGCCACACTTTTGTCCACAGAATAGAGAGAGAACCTGAGCACTTACTTTAATATTGCTTCATACTAACTTTCGCATTTGTGGCACGTACAGAGTAAATCTCATACTTTTTTTTAATTTTTAACAGTGTGAAATATGGTTTTCTAAGATTACTATTCATGGTTACTAACAGTTGCTTCTCTGCACTGTTTAGAAACACCTGCATTCAGGGTCAACAGTTTCATTACCCAGACATAAATGCAGCAGAAAGCTGTATGTACAGATCCTCACTGACTTGCCAGTGTGTCCAATAAGGAACAGAATCAGGATTAATTGTCTTACCACTCTAGTGTCCTTCAATCTCAGTGCTCCAAGCAAACTTAAAAATACTTTGTGGTTTTGTTTCAATTGCCTCATTTTTTCCATTACAATCTGGAGGCGAGGAGAATCATAGGCATTGCTATGGATTTCTTTTTCTGGTAAATAGGATTTGTTTTGCATTTTAAACTGTTGAACAAGGTCTTTTTCTTTCAAACACATGTTTTTTCCCTTTAAGCATACATTATGTATATATCTCATGAATGCAGAGAAAAGATCACTCCACAGAAATGGGACATGAACAACATTTTGCTATCCTGTATCATCGCGGTTTTAAAAATAATATGTTTGTTCAGATTTTTCTCTTCACAAACTGTGATCCAAGAGCAAGGCGACCTTATGACAACCAACAATTACAGGCAGAACATCTCAGAAACAGTCTTTAAAGGATGAAGCCTCAGGCAAGTTCTGTTTCCTATAATGTCAGAAGAAAAGTTAATACAAAGTGAGTCTTCAAATGAACAGAAACTAATTTGATACTTGGCAGTAGCTAAGGAAGAGCTTATTTCGTCTTTAACTTTTTGTTTTCCTTTTCCTCTTCCCACAGAGAGATTTTGTAGTTTTCCATACTTCTTTATCAAACCTTTAAGGCAGAAGAGTATAGATAAGACAAGTGATTCATTGAGCCAGACTTCCCAGGTGAAAAGAGTACATTAAAATTACATATGAAGAATGCAGATAGGAATTTTATATTCACCTATTCCCTACAACAGCCTGGCGTGTGAGATTATGAGAGGATGCAAATTTGCTCTCTAAATTCCATTTTCACAGTCTTTGAACCAGCAGTAATACTGGAAATGCAACTACTGCTCTTCTCCATTCAGTATTCAGGTCACTTTCTGGTTCAGAACCTCCTCATCTGACCTGCCATCACCTCTTCATGTCAAAAAAAGTTGCTAAAGACATCAGTTCTAAATCCAAAGAGGACAAATAGATGACTGTCATCATCCCTTTGTGGAGGGGTTAGCACAATGCTTCCTTAGAACACCTGACCTTGCAATGTCATTGCAACAAATTAATTCTGGCCTATAGGTAACTTATTTGTGTAGAAGTTGGCAGAAATTGGATGATTTATCAATCTCATCCTTCATTTGCAATTGTAAATAGAGTATTGAGTAGGCAAGTTCTATTTTCATCATACAAATTGACTGTCTGGTACAGAATTATTCAAATACTAATCCTAATTTGCACCCAGTGCAATACTATTCAAGTCAAAAGGTAAAGCTGATTTTTTGACCTCACACCGCAATTGACCCATTTATTTTTCATTGTGATCTCTTTGAAGCTTTATTTATTAGAAAGTAAAGACTGCAGATAGGCTGCACTTGTAATCCCAAAAACAAAGAAGGAAATTTGAAGTCCTTTCCCGAGGCAGTGTTATACTATTGAGTTTTGTGATCTCCATTGCTGAGGTGTGGTTGTCACCCACTAATTGATACTACTCCAAGTCCAAGTTTTAAAGCAATTTAAATTTCACACGGTCAGCACAGATCTTGGAGCCTTCTTCATCCTGCTGTGTTCCTGGAAGGATCTCTGACATTAAAGATATAGTTGTGTAAAAGAAAGATTTTGGAATTGACTGCCTTGTTTTTTTTTTGAAGCAAATATATTTAACTTTTTACTGCATCTTCTTTTCTATCATCTTTGTTATTCTCCCTCAGAGATTTCTTCTAATCTGTAATTATACATAGATTCATTATTTACTTGAAAAGTTTTCAAGGAAGCACCTTATCTTTTCTCTACTCATCTCAATACCCCTAGAAGGGATTTTTCTAGGTAACACTTGCAAATTCAGCTCACCAACCTTCCTTAATTCCTCCAAAGACTGATTTCTTTTACTGTGAAGTCTACAAACTTGTGAAAACTGTTGGATGGCTTGTATTTAGAACCTTGCTGATTTGGTTGATGAAAAATGTTTCAACAGTCTCAAAGTTTTCATGCAACAAACTGTCCATATCATAGAATCATAAAACAGTTTGGGTTGGAAGGGACATTAATGATCATTTAGTTTAAACCCTCCAACCATGTGCAGGGATACCAGCCCCTAGACCAGGTTGTTCATACTGCCATCAGCCTGGCAGTATGAACAGCTGCCCAGGGGAGCATCCACTGCTTCTCTGGGCAGCCTGTTCCTGTGCCTCACCACCATTTCAGTAAAGAACGTCCTCCTAACATTTATTCTAAATCTCTCCTCTTTAATTTAAAACCATTCTCCCTTGTCGTATCACTGTCTGTGTGAAAAGTTGCTCTCCGTCTGTTTTATAAATCCCTGTAAGTAATGAAAAGCTGCAATGAGGTCTTTCCAGAGTCTTCTCCAGATTGAACAACTTCAACTGAACTCACTCAGCCTGTCTTCATAGGAAAGGTCCTTTATACCCCTCCCCTGGTTCTGCTTCTACAGGTCCGTGTCCTCCTTCCTCTGCCCCAGACTTCAACATGGTTCTCCAGGTGGGGCTTCATGAGGATATAAAAGAGGGGCAGAATCACCTCCTTCAACCTGCTGGCCACACTCCGTTTGATGAGGCCGGGGGTGTGGTTGGCTTTCTGGGCTGCAAATGCACATTGCTGACAGCTGTCCAGCTTTTTACCCACCACAAAGCCATGTCTCTAAAGCTTTACATGGATATTTTTTTGTTCCATATTTTTCAGTGCTGCCTTTCTCAGCATGATAATCTGTGACTCTGTATAATAATAATTGGGAAAACACAAACGCCATGTGTCTGGGTTTTGTAATGTAAACAACACAGCTGACTAATCTTGTTCTTTTTACATGATTTTTACATGCAATAAGCAAAAAAAAAAGGTTGATTTTATGTATTCAAAGTTCAAAGATTAATCCTTGCCCCAGCAGTTAAATACAAATCAATAAGATGAAGGAAGACAGAAGTAAAATGCCAAAGGAGAAATCTGACATCTTAATTCCATTTTTTCTTCTTCCTCATTTTATCTGGTGCCTCTTGCAACATGTCCCCTAAAACAGTATCCTACTCCCCCACCTTTTTTCCTTCTGCCTCCATTATGGATTTTGATTTGAGCTGTAATATACATGAACTTACTGTCATAAAGCAAATAAATGGAATGCTATAGAGAAGTTGCCTTCCACTTCACAGCTTTTCTTGATCATGAATTTGTATCTTAAATTTATTGTTTTAATATCTCAAAGTCCAACAGCTTATTAACTGCTTTGACACTTGGAATACACTTTTTTTGATCGTGTGTCACTCATTCTAATGACTTTGTTTTTTGAAGGACTACTAAATCTTATGAGCAGAGGTTTAATTTCCTCCTTTGAAGGAAAAGGAAAAAAATGACAAAAGTACTTGATGTTGGCTCTATAGCAATGAGGTATTCATCTCTATTTCTGTCTGTTGAGATGCTTTTCAGGCTAATAATTGGGAATTGATCATTGTAAAAATCTATATTACAGCAACAAAAATGACATATGCATTGCACTGATAGGATTTTAATATTGAAATCAATTTTTCATAATAATATTGCATGGGGATGCATGAACTTTTCACCCTAAAAATGTATTTTGAGAGTTTCAATAATACTTATTATTTCTAATTATTTCATGTAAATTTCAATTCCCCCACTTGAATTGTTTAGTTAATAAGTGCTGGAATTTTAAAATTACATTCTCTCACATTTTCTTCATTATTATGATGAGAATTTTATCTTCCTTGGGCATTTATATTTCTGTAGGTAATAAGCATAGTCAGTTGCTGCATATCTCCTGATTCTGAGCTGGTTTCTGCAGTTTTTCGTAAAAATTAATTAAAAAAGTTCAGTAGTAAAGTAGTTGGTAAGAATCAGGTGTGAGGTGAGGGGTAGAACTAAGAAATTCAAAATGTGGAGAATTAATTGAAGAAGGAAGAACCTGAAGAAGGACCTGAGCCACAGAGATTGAGAAGGTATTTGCTGTAGTCCCAGGTATAAAAGAGTTTCAGGTTCAGCAGGAGAACATGGTAAGGTGGCCTTTCTCTAGGGTGGTCTCCATCAGATGGAGCTCTTACCTTGGGTCTACTAGGGTTCATTTCCACCAGAAGTTTACAACAACTAGGAAAAACTTCCTAAGCCGTGATTTTCTCCCACAGTAAGTGGTAGCAAACAGGCTAGCAGCTGCCCTGGCAAAGCATGACACGAGCAGAGAGCATACACTTGCAGAGAAGTATGGGTCTACAGCCCTGAAGACACCAAAGTGAGAGAAGGAGGAGAGAAAAAAAGAGGTGCCCCAGGGTAGGAGTAGATGTTCTCCTACTGCCCCTGGAGGAGATCATGGTGGGGCATGGGAAAAGTGTGAGGAGAAGGGAGTGATGCAGTGGAGCTCTTATGGACTGACTCCAACCCCCCACTCTCCATCCTCTGCAGGAGGGAGAGGAGTTTGGAATGAAGGAGTGATTTGGAACCTGTGAAAAAGGCAGGTTTGAGAGGGGGGGTTTTACTTCTTAAAAGTGTTTTTACTTTTTGTTTCTTACCATTCCATTAAATTGTTAGAGCATTAAATTAATTTTCCACAAGTCAAATCTGTTTTGCCTGTGACAATAACTGGGGGACAATTTTCCTGTCCTCATCTCAACCCATGAGCAGTCTCATCATATTTTCTTCCCTGTCCAGCTGAACAGGAGGCTGAGTGAGCAGTTGGGTGGAGTTTGGCTGTTCACCACTGCTGACACGCCACACCTACAAGACAGAATTGTAGGTGGTCTCTAGTTCTGTCACTGACTATCCATAACTTTTTCCTCTGTCTAAAAGAGATGCAAAGATACTTCCACTGTAGTAGCACCACAGACATTAAGTATCTATAGCCTATAAAGTGGTATTTCCTTTTTACTCATCATAATTATGAAGTGAGTAAATAGAATGTAGTGAGTATAACAGATAGTGAGTTAAAGGTATTTCATTAAACAATCAGCAATATCACAAATAGATTTAAGGAAGAAAATATTTAAAGTAAAAAATATACCAGAATATGCCCCTTGGTTAATGTGTTTTATCTGACTATTGGCAAAAATATTAGCCACTTAAGAGCAGTACAGTTACTTTATTAATAAGAATTCATACAAGCTAATTAATGATGCCATTGCAATTCAGTTGATCCCTCTTCCTTTTTAATGTTCAACTGAGCCATGATTCCCAAGGCATTTGAAGACACAAGATTAATTGTTTTTAGGTGCAATTGTTATTTGTTCTGACTAGCAATGGCCTATTGACTTTCTGAGACAATGACATAAGATCAATGAGGATTTGGAGAAGATGAGTAAAGTAAGCCCACAAACACTGATGTCTTGAGCGACATAAATATTGTCACCTTTGCTACTTTGCTTTATGCAGGCAGAACGAGACAAAAGCTGTTACTGGTCAGTGGTGCTTTAAAAAGCCTCTGTGAAACAAAACAGGCAGAGCTCAGCCTACTTCAAAGTTCAAAGATGCTGCTTGATTAATATGAGGTCAATATGTTCTATTGACACTGAAAAGAGACTGAGGATAGATTTTTAGCAGAGGCAGAAACTGCTCTAGTCCTTTATATTCATGTGATTGGAAAAAACATACACTATGATGGCTGCTATGCCAGGGCAACGTGTTTCCTGTTCCAGTATTTCTGGACCTAGTGTATATGGTGCATCCTGTTTTGATGTAGGTCTTGGCACTGACACATGTGCTGAAGTTCTGTGATAAAGAATACAGAAAATATTCCTCTATTTGGGATTCTTTTTCTTTCTGCCATCCCTTGCTTTTAAGAAGCAGAACTGTGTACTCCTTCAGTGTGAAGAGATACAGCTGTGACTGTAATGAAGGTTTCTGACACTGACTACAGGAAAGTGTTATTGCTGACAGAATGTAGCCTCCAATGTTGTGAGTCCTCATAGGAGGAAGCTTTCCAATATTTCTGTCTTTACAAAAGGTCAGTTATGTTTGAAAAGTTTCAAATCATGTTTCCTTATAATAGTGCAAATTAGTCAGTTGCTTCAGTACATAGGTGTGGTCTTGGGTATGTAAAATGGAGAGTTACTGAAGCCAAAGGAATTTTGGACATCAAATATGGAAGTTGATGTGAGCTTGTTGACGTGGGGTTTTGGTAAGTTTTAGGAAGTAGCAGCATAGGAACTGTGCTTCATTTCCCTTTTGTTTCTTTTTGAAATAATACATTTGAGGAGGACATGTTGTTGGAGAGCCTGTAAAAGAAACACAGTAAAGGCACACAAACACAAAGGCTGGGAATAGGACGGTGCTTAGAAGGCAGTGGTTGAAGTTAGGGACAAAATGCAAAAAGAAAATGCAGAGGCAGCCCAGGTTTTGTTACAGTCACTATTTCACTCCTAAGTCTGGAAGGATTCCTAACACCCATGTGTTTCTTCTGTATCACCTCTTTGCACAATTTGGGATACAGCTTATCTCTCCCCACTGCTGTTCAATTCCCCTGCACAGTCTTACAGAATTCCTTGCTCTGCTACCTGCAGGTTCCTGGGAAAATTCCTCTTTCCTGTCTCTTAACCTATGAATCATTTTCCAAGATGTGCGTCTCAGCATCAAGCAGGTAACATGAGAGGTGCTGGAACCCACTGTGAGTGAAAAAAAACAGGGAAACAGGGAGTCTGTAGAGCTCCCATAGCTACTACAAAGGAACTGATTGTTTAAAGCAGTGAAGCTGTGTTAGCAAGTCACTTGCCCTCATCTTGTTTTGAGCTACCTTAGGACTCTCTGTTGGCTGCTGCACTGTATAATGTGGGCATTCCCTGTCTAAACCCTCAGCTGAGCAGAGGGAGTGTGCTGTACATACACTGTGCAATAGCCACGATTGCACAGTTCTGGTGTTAGCAAGCGGGTCTTCCTTATGCTAGCTGAGTGAAGAGAGGCAGTGACAAACTGTTTGAATTTGTACATTTCTCTCCTAGATGTAAAAAGTACTTGATGCGCCTTAACTACAGTGTTCAAACGTATTTCTGTTTGGCATGTGCACAAAAAATAGCAAAGCCAAAAAGGAAATAAGAATTTTTTTCGGAAGCAAAGTCATCCCCTTAATCACCTGTAATTATGTACCTAACGAATAATAGGATTTGTTTTGAGAGTTCTATGAAGGTTATTTGTGAAGAAAAATATTTATAAACATTGTGGTTTTAAAAGTGTGAATGTATTTAAATGAAAATATGCACTTACAGTCTCAGTACCATTAAAGTTTGCTTGTAAGAATAAATATCTAGTTGCAATGTGTCAAGCACATAAATGAGAAGGACTGTCATGCATGTGAAAAAACTGCATTGTTCTGCTGTTTCTGAACTAAATGACAAAAGCCGCAGAGTAATTTGCATAACTTGGAGATTAGAAATGTATCTCTTTATTCTTATTAATATACTTGCCCTTCTTAATTATAAAGATTTGAATCTTATTTTGAAATAATTTTCTACAAAATATTCTTAGGGGTAGAAGCTGAATGTTAATTCTGAATGGATTATTTGCTTAACCTTACAAAACAGATAAATTGCTTCTGTTTGATAATAGCCAATTTAAAAAAAAGGATTTAGGATATCTGTCAAAAATACTGATGCCTATATAGGAAAAGAGGACTCACATCTAGTTTAGCTGTTTTAACTGTTTTATCTGTCATGCGTATACCTTTACACACTAGATTTGCATTTCTGTTGATCTCAGTTACAGTTTACTGTATTTTAAAAAAGATAGAAAACTTAGAATTTCAGATAAACTTTTCCCATATTTTTGTAAAACTCTTAAATTTATTTCAGCATCAGTTCTCCTGTGAGTCTGTAACACAAGAATCTTAACTGATTCATAGAGTCACAGAACAGTTTGGGTTGGATGGGACCTCTGGACATCACCCAGTTTAATCACCAACTCAGGGCAGGGGCAGCTACAGAAAGTTGCCCAGGTCCGTGTCCAGGCATAGTGTAAAGATCTCCTCAGATGGAGATCTCATAACTGCTCTTGGCCACCTATGCCAGTGTTTGATCAACCTTACAGTAAAAAATTGTTATTTTGTGGTCAAATGTAATTTCATGTGTTTCATCTTGTACCATTGCTTCTTCTTAGTCGTTGCATAGAAGAACCTGCCTCTCATCTTTATTCTTGTCCATCAGGTATTTAAATACATTGGTAACACCCCTCTGATCCTTCTCTTCTCTGGGCTGAGCAGTCCTGTCTCTCCCAAGATATCCTCATATGAAAGATGCTCTTGTCCCTTAAACTTATTTGTTTTCTTTCACTGAACTCATTGCAGCAAATTCCTGTCATGCTCTGGGGCCCTCAATGGTCCAGATGTGGCCTCAACCACGGCTGAGTTGCAGGTAGAATAGATTCACTGGTATATTATTTGATGAATTCTGACATGTTGCAGATAACTGGGGACAGCATCTCTGATTTGGGAGGAAATCTGAATGCTGTTTTGTGAGAAGAAAGTTAATGCTTTGAAAGGGCGGAAACAGGACACATCTAGACATCAGTGCAACAAAATAGGATGAACATGCCCATACAGTGAAGGAAATGAATGGCAAACAAGGCTTCTAGAGAGGCCTCCATGTTCCCAGGAAGCCCTGTCTTCCGCACAAGGAAAGACATTCTATATGTCTGTACTGTTTTGAAAGACAGGTGTCTGCTAGGGAAGGCAGGAGCCTCCCTTGGAATAAAAAATGTAAACCCTCTCCCTCTGAATTATTATAATTTTGAAATTAAGGGGCTGTCAGGTGAAGATATGGGGGTAGGAATGTCAGTGCTTTACTGGTGTGTACAATAAAGCAGACAGCAGCAGCTCTGGCACTCACACCGAACAGAGCAGGCCCCAGTGACCCCTCCGGGCCGCTCTCCCCTCACTGCAGTTCCGGGCACGGCCGCCAGGGGGCGCTGCTGCTCCCGCCGGGCGGGGCGGGCATTCCGCCGCGCCGGCAGGGGGCGCTGTGGCGCGGGCTCGGGCCACACGCGGAAATGGCGGCTCGGCACAGACGGGAAGGGATAGGGGAGAGGCTCCGCTTCACAAACCCCCCTGAGGCAGCTGATCCCGGTGTTCAGCAGCACTTATGGAAACAGCTAGCTGGGCCGACAGGAAAGAGCAAGAATAAAAAATCCCGGGGTGCTAGCAAGGTGTATCAGAAGCTCCGGAGCTGACGGGGATAGGTGACCCGAGCAGGCGAGGATAGGTCTCTTGTTTAGTGAGGTAGGGTGTTAATAAGGTCTCCGTCCAATGGCTGCTCTTATGAGCAAAGGCTCACCCACAGAAAGGACGAGGCAGTACAGGACTGGGCTCCAGCAGTGACAGGGAATTCTCTTCACAGTAATCCACAGCTTGCCTGTCCTCCAAAACCCAAACCAAGAGCCCCTGCAGCTCCTCCAGCCCCCGTCTTTTGCCTGTCCAAATCTCCATGTATCCCCTCCCCTATCCCCTGAGTCTAGCCACTCTTGTTTTTCTTAGGTACCCAGAAGTACCCAATAGTTAGTTTTCTAGCCACTTGTGGGAAAAAATTCCGTAAGTACGAAAGAAAAAACCAAAACCAACCCCCAACAATTTCTAGATGTTCAATAAACACAAGACATGTGGTGTGTCACAGCAAGTATCAACAGGTAAATGTTGGCACAGCGTAGAAGACAGTCTGTTCTTTAAATAGTACTATTTTTGCTCTGTTTCCTGCACAAGGTTCTGTGAACATTGCACTCGACTATTTTTTTTTCTATGAACCATGATGACATTTAGATAAAACTCAGATTTTCTTTACAGTTTTGAATTCAATACTTCCCATCAGGGTAGTATTCATGATAGTGTCTGTTAACCCCAGCAATGCAGAAAACTGAAGATGCTTAATTCTCCTCCTGGCAAGGGACAATTGGTTGTACGTGTTGACTGCTGTAGTAGATGGAAAGTAGTTGTAAGAAACCTAACAAAATATGAAGTACACACTAGGAATAAAAATGAGTAACTACTAAATTTGTTGTTCTTAGGGGAAAAAATCAAGTACACAACATTTGCAAGCAGCAATTTTATTCAGAATCCCCAAGGTACAGTATTACTATTGAAAATGTCTCACTTAGGCAAGCTTCACTGCTTTTAAAAGGCAGAAAAAGTCAGTGAACATCTGGCTGAGATATATTATCAACATAGTCCTTACCCTGCTTTTGTCCCCTCATGCAGTTATCTGGAGGCTCCATCTTCTTAGCAGTATCTCTTTATCTTTGGTCTCTATAGGCTTTTCCATATTCTGGTGACAAAAAGGACCTGGCTTCAAATGCTGGTATTCAACAATGAAAACTAAGTGTGGGTGCCTTGTATATATCCTTGAAATTCAATGTGGCAGACAGTTAGAAATCAGAATATCAGAAATAATGATGGGAACTGGGATATTAGCAGTAATATAATTTAATTGATTTTATGATCTTAACTTACCCAGGATTTACAGAGGCAGCTTTATGACAATGATTAAATTGATCTCTTTGCTGTTTTATAAAGGTATTTACTCTCTATTTACAGATAGTCTTACTTAGTATGGGTTTTTTAATCTGATAAGTCTTCATATTTTTCTTTAAAACAATTCTTCCTTCACTAAAGAATGTAATCATGATCTGGTGGTGTCTGCATGATCAAATTTTAATCTAGTTAGTTTTGTTTATTCAGCTATTATAGCCTATCAAAATGAGATCTCTAGTAGAGCAGTTATTCTGAAGGAAGAGTGTCTGGCTTTTAAAAACTGATATTGCATATATTCTACTTGTTATGTGGAATTTTTATTAGCTTGGGCATCTGCCTGGACTTGACAAGCATGATCATGAATCAAATGACAAAATAAATAATACTGCTATTTGATGGAGATGAGAAAAACAAAATAGCCATAATTAATTCCTAAAGAACAATAGCAATTTGTAGTCTTTCCCCCTGTGGAGTGTGTGTATGTGTGTGTAAATAGCTCCTTCTGCAGTTATTTGCACTCACAGTTTGAAATTATTTGGGATTACTGGGAATCACTGATTCAGAATGAGCCAATATAGTGGTGATTGTGTTGGCTGTGCCTCATGCTGGCAGTCCCTTGCTAGCCATGCTGGCCTGGTGCTGCCAAGGCTACCTGATAGCACCTTGTGCTTGTCACACTTCCATGAGATGAACCATGCAGATTATTGTGTTAAAAAGAAGCCCTTCACCTAATTTTTCTAATTTTTCATGTGTGTAGGAGCATAAAACAGTCAAACTATTTCTACAAGCACGAAATTAAAAAAAAAAAAAAAAAATTTATGTGTTTAGGATGTTGTTGGATACAGTGATGGCAGATAGCGCAGAATTACACAAGTGCATAAGGTGAAATAAAATGCATGTAAAAAATGAACAATGGACAGCAATATGGATTTTGGATCTTTCACTTCCAGACTTTGAGTTTCACAGTTTTTCTTCAGTAAAGTCATTGGATAAATCAATTTGCTTTCCTAATGATGATGAGGTTTTTTGTTGACTGCTCATGCCTTTCTGAGGTAATTTTTTTTTTTTTTTCATATTCTTTAAGGAAAGCAAATCCTTGTTATTAGGTATCTGCCAAGTCTTAACATTTTTTTATGTTACTGGCAAAATCCTGTAGGGATTAAAATATGAAAACTTTCATTTGAACTCTTTTTCTCTGCTGGATTTTGTCACTCATCTCTCCCTACTGCATCACTATATTGTGTGATGTATAACAGCATTGCTTTCCCTGACAAAGCAAAAGAAATCAAAACTGAGAAAAATGACAAATATGTCACATCCCTGAGGCAGAGCTGAAGGGAAACCTTTTGGAAACAAGTTGGTTGCATTTAATTATTCTAGGTCCTTCAAGATAAAACCCATCATATTTTTATGTTCTGAGGTTATGAATGTCTACTTGTTGAGTGAACATGAAAAGGAAGCTTTTGGATTTGGTATGAAAGGACAGAGATTTAAGAATGTCCTGATCAATGTGCTGAGATTGTTTGATGCAAGTCCAGAAAAAACATCAGCTGTACGATTGATGCAGCTCATACAGTGACTGGTGAGACAAATTGTTCTGCTGGCCAAAGAGAAGTTTGGGTCAGAAAGGTCTACCTCTGACATATTTTCTTATGATATTTCATTTTCAGCTTTGCCAACCACTTGACAAGTTAAACTCCCTTTGTACTGTTACAAAATAGTGAGCGAAAAATGAAGATCTGGTACCATTGGCACATTTGGGCTGTTACTTAAAGTATTACAGCTTGCAGTATCATAGACTATTGTAACATATTGAGGTAAAATAATTTTAATGGGGACAAATGGTCGTCCCTATTGCACATACTAGCCATGTATGGTACCACAACTTCTAGTTCTAGATAACATCCATGAAATATTTTATATGGTAATGTATTGTTTGGGTGAATTCCAGTTGGGAAAGATTGAAGTCAGCTAAAAGCAGTTACAGTATAATTATAAACAGAATTTGTACGTTGTGCTAAGTACTTTTAGTGCGCTTCCTGGCGTCATGTCTCCTAGTTTTGTTTATCAGATATCAATTTTGAGAGAACAGAGACCTATTCTCCCACACCATAGGATGACTAAATGAGCTTTCCTGTCTCTTTCTATTTGTGGGTGACAAATGTGTGTTTTACTTTTTGAGCTGTGTTTTGCTACCTTTCCTTTGCCACATGGAAAATACAGAGTAAGCAGAGAAAAGGTTGCAGCAGCTGATCTACACTGGAGATCTACAAGGAGATCTACACTGACTGTACTCAAGCAAGGCAAGTTGATTCTTGCAGATTCTCAGCCTCTTAGGGTTTGCTTAATTGTTACAATATCTGGTGCTAGACTTTCACATCAAGTTTAGATTTCCTTTCTACACATTCAGGGACTTTCATACCTTTCTTTGCATATAAGCTTTTATGCTATTTTTTAACCCTCTGCTTTGCTGTAGGCATTTTCTTACTTTCAGCCTAACTGCATGCCAAATCCATGTCACAGCATACAGAATAACTCTTTTAAAAATGGGTCACAAGGCTCCAATGACCTTCTCTTCCTCCAGTTCACTTCTTTCGTGGATCATACCAAAAATCAGCAGATATGTAACACCTAGACACAACAACATTTAGAGGAATATCTAATTCATTAACGTATGTTAAGAAAAGCAACAGAGAAATGTTTTTTCATAATTTACATTTGTCTGTTAAGTTTTGGTTCTTGGTTGTTGCTGCAGAGCTGTCCTGTCTTCTGGTACATACTGCACACTGAAGTCTCTTGTGAGCCCCCAGATGGCAGAGCAGCCCAGAGCACTTCCCTGTGTGCCTATTTCCATGCTGGCACAGCAGTGAGAGATGTGGCAGCTCATGTATTGGGGAGAATGTCTCTGACTCTTAGCACCTTGCAATTTAAAACCTTTTTAGAATTGCCTTGCACTGAAAAGTGGAGCATCCTCCTTTCCCCTATGAATCTCTGTGTGAAAATTGCCTTGTCATTGAATTCAGGTATGCTCTTTATGCTGGGTTGGTCCAACAAGGTCCATCAATGAGGAATTGTGGATGGAAGAGTGATTTATTTTTATTTTTTTTCTGTTTAATGCTACTTCCGTAATAGAGCTTAGTTAATAGGTTTTGCAGTGACAAGGTTTATGAAGGTAAGGCAGGGAAATGTGACATTGCTCTGGCTCTGCAGTGTCATTTGAGACCTGTAGGATACTGCTTTAATGCCAGTTACTATTACAAATCCCAATTGCAATTGAAGATCTCCTGTAAGTTCTGTATCACATCTGCTAACCTTTGGCTGATGTCTTTGAGACCTTAGGGCATCCTTCTAAAATGAAACTTAGCAGCTTTGTGCGGGTAGCAAGTCAACCTTTTTTATCTGAAGTGAGACCTTGTGTATCTAGTGCATAGGTGGTCACCTCTATTTTGGTATCTGTGGTCTAGACCTGAGTCCTGCCCTATATGTCTTGTACCTAATTTACACATCAACTTAGTGGCTCCTTTGAGAAATTACACTCTGAATCTGTGTCCCACATCCAGAAGTCTCAATATAAGACAGTGAAGCCAAGGGAGAGGAGCAGGAGCAAGAACCGTTGAGAGACCTTACCATGGACCAGCCCACTCCAGCTGGCTTCTCTTTGTGCAGCTGTGTGAAAGCTGAGTTCTAGGGCAATGCTGGCCTACATGAAGGTGGGCAGTGGTGTAGACAAGTGGCAGTATATATGTCTTGGAGCTACAAAAACCCTAAGCTATTGGAAAGTGTGGGAATGGTTGTGCCTTCCTCCAGTACAACTATCTTGGCCTTCCAATAGGACTTCAAAAAGATATTTGGCAAAATCTTCCCACTCTCCCCTGGAGCAAACAAATGTGCCGTCACATCTGCTGAAATAAACACACTTTCACTAAGATAACTAAATAGCTGGAAATTGAGGGTTATTTGGGTTATTATTCTTGTTTAATGACATATAATAGAAATGCAATCCCACAAAGTATATTTAATTGTCAGTTTGAACTGTACAGCATAGATCTGCTAGTCCTACCATGAGTTTCTTTAGGCTGACATTTCCAGGTGATTGCCTGCTACCCACCCTGCTGCCATCAAACCACTGGCTGTATTTCAGTATTTAGTGTTTTCTTTATATATAACACTGTAACTTAATGAATGAAACACCACAGTTTTTGCCATGCTAATAGGCTGCTGAAAACACAGATTATTCTTCAGCATGAACTTTGATCATTCTTCTAGACAGTACATTTTCATATGCCATCTTTAATTTGTGATATTAATACTCAACTTGATCACTGTTCAGTGGTTTTACTGAAGTATTTACATATAGATTGGTGAAGTATTTTTTTCTAGAGTACTGAAAGCTCCCCAGGCCGAATTGGAATCATAAACTTAACCACAGTATCTGTATGACATGAATATGATTTTTTGCTTATGAAATTGCCTTGGAGGTTTACTTTCAAAGCAAATTGAGTGTATTTCCTCGGCTTCATACATTTAGCTCTGAACTACGTGGGGAATGACTCGGCAAGTGAGTGTTTTGAATGAGCAGCAGTGAATGTATTCTGAGAATTGTTTTTTTTCCACATCAGCACCCTTTTAAGAAAGATGAACTATTTCAGTGAGTTTAAAAAAAAAATTACACTTTAAAATGATGAAATAATTAGTTAAGATCTACATTACTTTATTATGGAAAAAGAAACCTTTCCCAGAGTAATAGCTTAGTTACATAAAATACCCTTTCATTTTATATTAAAATGGAAAGATAGACCTGTTATACAAAACTTGGACCACTACTATTAATTATCTGATTTCAAGATCACCTCTGGCTGTTAAAAAGATTTATAATAATCTGTACTTGATAGATTCAGAAGGATTAAAGGAGTGAAGGAGAGCGAATAAAAAGAGAACATCTTCCTGTCTTCATTGTTAGATGACCTTGTGCCATGGTACGTTTAAATTGCTTACTTCCTATAACTCTATAAAGTTCTGTGTTTTCATTTCTGGATTAGATTGAAGTGTCAACTATTTTTGATGAATTACACTAGTAATATATGTTCATGTTCTTCTTTGCTCTTTTTTATTTATATATGTCCAGGATAATTTAGTTCACCTAAAAAAGCTTTTTAGGAAAGATTTTTTTTAATTACAGTTTTAGCAAAGTATTATTGTTTTTGTTTCTGATTTTTTTAAATGCCTTTATTGTTGTTCTGAAGAAATAAAGTGTATATTCAGCTGTTTAAAAAAAAACCTCAAATGTAGTTTATGTCAAATGTCCTGGTTTTCCATGTTCTGAAATTGAGAAAAAAACAGAGAGCTGTGAAAAAAAAAAAAAAAAAAAAACCAAGGACAAGTTATTGCAGTTAGTAATTTAAACCTTTACCCTTTAACTGGATCTGTGTGAAACTACTGAAATAAGGTCTCCCTGCTAGAGCAAAGGGTTAGCCTTACCTTCAGTACTGGGCTCTTATTTATTTATTGCTGAAAGGTGCAGAGGGGAGCAGAGAGCTTTAAGTGCTTTACTTCCGTTATTGAAGATTCTCACTGATGCAGAACTTGAAAGCAAATAAAATCAAGACGCATCTATATACAGTATGTGTGCTACTGACTGGAATTATAAAGGACAAGCCATACATACACTGGTTTATAGACTCACATCAGAAGGGACAGAGGTATCTTTAGTCAACTGTATTTTGTGCTGATTAAGTGAGATTGATAGAGTTAAGTTATACCATTGAATCTGTATATTTTTCATGTGAAAATTGTATAAAGAGCAACAGCTTCTCTATACATTAGATAGCCCTGATATCTCCAACTGCAGTGAACATTTTATGTGTAACCAAAACTACAAAGTACAACCATCAAGAAAGGACAGATTTGTATTTCTTCTTAACTCCGGGATTTTAAATGAAGATAGTTGTGTTATTTTCAGGTTTTGTTTTGTCATAGTGAAAACTCAAATCTGAGATAAATGCTTATTTTTCTGAAAGAACACAGTGAACTCAGAGATGTCTGAGCACAGGAAATCTGTTGTTGCAACTTTGATATTGTGAAAAATACTAAAGAAATCTAATAAAAACCTCCAAGTATTTATATATATTTTACTTATTTCCTCATTTTAGGAGCTGTCATGAGGGAATTAACTGCACTATACCATACAGGGGAACCTGACACCTTATGCTGTGTGGTGTATATGGTTCTCAGCTTTTTCCCCAGTTGCTCACAGGAGTGTGAGCACATGCTACAGTGAGAATAAAAACAACCATAAGTTATAAATTGTTAAATATCAGAAGAAGTTTTGTATCAGTGCTTACTGAATCTCATGAATATCAAGAGCTTTTTGTATCTTTGTCAAAGCAGTCCACACTTTCTCTTGTGGCTTTAAGCAGCTTCTCTGACTATTAGATTTCTGTATCCCACTGTGTGCTGTGTGCACATCTCAAACAGAACTGGAGCTGCAGCTGTAAGTCCACTACAAATGCTGATATGGAAGTACCTGCTGTCCTATCTCTTGTTTCCAAATACAGTATTTGATTGACTGGAACAGTACCTCAAACTGTATGGCCTTTCTCCAATGGCCACTTGTCATTTAACGTTGTTGTTAACTGGCTTGGTTGTGTTGTATTTTTCTTTCCAAAACAATAGAGAATCTTGAATGAAAAAGTGATAAAATTTGCTCACAAAATGAGACATCTAAACAGAAGTAATTAAAGTAACAACACTGTCATTTATTTTTTAAAACACAGTTTATTACTGTGGTTCAAATACAGGAGTAATTTAGGAGATGTAATCTTCTGCTTTTAGCAAAAGATTTTCTATTGTGGACTTCACTGATTAATATTGGATGTAGTGTGCTTTTGCTAGCTATTTTTCTATTGTCTTGTTTCTTCTTCCAGTTGTTTTTAAATTACAACCATAGCTTTCTGACAGAATCATGTTGCTGTGGAGAAAAAACATAGGTTGGCACTTAGGAACACTATTCTAGGCAGCTCAAAAGCCAATTGCTCCATTCCTAGGAAATTACTTAATATTAAGTTCTGCAAGACTCTACCAAGTAGATGAGAAAGATAGTAGTTGCTAATGCTGTAATCTAAAATGCTGCCAAGATAGTACGAGTCCTCTGACCTGAACCATGCTACTTTGTCTTATTCTGGTAGTACGAGCTTAGATTGTTAGCTGGGGGATGGAGAAGGGAAGAGGCCAAGGACTGGCATGGGGAGGAAGATCTGCAAATATTTTCTCTGTTAGTTAAAAGACAGAAAAAGTGTCCTTAAAAGGATGTTCTTCACAAGGACCCACGTCAACTGTCTGAAGTAATAGAGAGGAGCGCTCTCTGGTGCGGTAGCTTATCTGTAGGTAGTTATCATTTTTCAGGATACTTCTGGGGATGTTTTTGGCTCGGGCAAACTATCCAAAAATTACACCCAAAATTACATTCAAGGTATGTTTCCCATCTTACTGCACAAACTGGCCTGAAGGTACAAATGAGTCCTTCTAGAACTGTAAATATCTCTTCAAACCCACTACAATTCTCCTATAATTTCTAATTTCCAGCTTGTGAAAAAGAGAGGTGGAATGGCAATGAAAGAAGCAACTGCCCAAACATCTTGCAGTGTCTGCTCAGGATGCTACATGGTTACCTTTCACCCACCTGGGATGAACTTGGAAAGGTGGCTGTTAGATGGGGATAGAAGGACTGTCTTCCAGAGTGTAGTAAATGGAGAAAACTTTGTCTAAAATGAAGTGTTTCCAATTTTTTATTGTTTCAAACTTTTCAGGAATGGCAAACTCAGCCATGACAAATGGAGCTTGAACTAGGACATGGTATCATGCTGCTTTGGTTTCACCCTGAAAACCTTCTTCTGTCTCTGCAGTTTTTGTTACATCTTCTAGGGATATACTCTGATATTAGCCTATTTCTAATTTAATTTCATTATCTGCTTGCACTTTTTGTATCCTTGTGTTCATTTGTCTTAAATTAATTGTATAAATTTTCTGTTCTCCCTCTGCACCTGAAATTTTACGCTGCTTATGTATCCCTTTTATTTATCTCTCAATATCTTTTTCAATCCTGTTTTTATTTGCTATGGTCTTTTTCTCATCCTAGTGCACATATTGTTGGATAATACGTACCATCCTTGGATATGCTGTAATTGCTTTCTGAACAGTTTCCATTTCCTCCGTGTCCTTCCCTCCTCCCACACCTCCCATTAGGCGCTTAACCCACTGGATTGCCTCCAGCACTTCCCCATTCTTCTGTGTTCAAAGTCCTTGGGGGTTTTTTATTCCTCTTGTAGGTTTAGTCTGCAGTAATGAATCCAACTGGATTATGGTCATTAGTGAGTCCTCCACCTCTGTCTCCTAACAGCTGCACAGTTGAAAGTCAGAACTTTCGTCTTTTTTGTCACCTCTTAATACATCGAGGATATAGTACATGACTGTTGCTTGATTTATTTCTCTCATTGTGTCCCTGTTCCTGTGTGTCTGGGTAGCTGAAATCTCCTCTTATTAGTTTTGACATTTTTCTATATCTCATATGCTTCTTGTTCTTTCTGATCCTATTTTTTTCTGGTTTATATCCAGTTCGTACTGCCACCTTGCTCCCCCTATTGCCTTGAATTTTGAGCTATGATGATCCTTTCAAACAGCCACAAAAACTTTTGGCTTCTTCAAAGTTGGAAAGAAGGAGTTTTCAACCAAGCCATTAGTACCTGAGTGGTGCCTGCCTTAGCAGGGCAAATTCCCCTGCCTGCAGCTCTTACTCACAGCGTTCTCAGTACTGTGGCCCCAAATCAAGCAATTAAGCACATGTTCAAATTCAATCATGTGAGGAGCGGCAATAACTCACTGAGCTGGCACAGGATTAAACTCTTTTCTAAATCAAAATGTTGGAGCTGTGATTTTAATGCAGCTTGGATAACGAAGGCTGTACGTCCTGACATGTGAAAGGTACACAGTAACTCATTCTGGTAGATGTGTGGGTGTGGAGGCAGAGAATTCTATCCCACATCTACGTCGTAATAGCAAGCGTGTCCGTGTGCATTTGTGAACACACACAATTGCAGGGAGCACAGCACATTGTAAAAGCAAATGTAAAGAATCTAGACCTTATTCATTGCCTGTAGGTACAGTAAAAAATTCCTATTGACTTTAGTAGGCACAGTTTAGGGTGTGTTACAACAAACCCTGCAACAGCATTTATCAAACAGCTCCATACCATGGACATATCTCTTACTGCAGTTTGACTCTACTATGCCTTACATGGTATGTACAAACTTTACTGAGTGGTAGGTTGACTTAGTTTCCTTCTTCTGGGGTATGTTAATGCCTGGAAAAATATTTAATTAAGCATTTACAAATCATCTAATTTTTCTAACCTTTATCCTATCTCCTGCTCAGACTTTTTAAACATTACAATGATAGTCCTACTGAGCATTTAGATAATTATGTACCAACCCTTTCTATCATAGATGACTTAGCAAATAGCAGGTTTGCCTATTGTATCTTAGTTGTAGCATTGGGTGAGCATTGTCAAAATTAATACCCATATGAGACAAGGATATTTATTCTAATCCGTGTCTTGTAGTTTTCAATAATGTTTTAAAGAAAATTAAATCACCTCTGAAAACTGAATTCTCAGGGCAAAATTGCATATTGTCATACCCATGATGTGTCACATTCATTTTGTTACAAATGAATACATCAGCTTAGATTTATTTTAGCATGGCTTATGCTTTCCAAATTCAAATTTTAAAGGTTCACTCTGAATAGTCTTTCAGCAAAATGCATCTGGAGAGACAGTTGGATCTCATTTATAAGCCTCTCTCCCTTTCTGCCTTATGCCATAATAAATGTTCTCAACTATAAGATTTTAGATGAGATCAATTGTACTTCCCACTTATCCCCTTTTCTACTGGCAAGTTAAAAAAAAAGATTATTTTTTTCACAGCTTTTAAAAAGGGAGGACTTACTTGATTCATTTTTTAAAAGTAGATAATTTAATAGTCTTGAATTACTGTTTGAATTCCACCTGTAGCTTGGCATTTATTGCAACAAGCAAAAATAAGAGGACTGCTCACATCACAGCTTCTTTTTTTCACTGCCAAGAACTATTTGCCATATCAAAAAAATTTGTTTCCAAACTTTTCTTTTTTAATATGTTGTAGTTTTTAATCGTTATTTTTGACAGGTGACTGTACAAACTGAAGTCCTAAAATGAATGAAAGCTCTTGATTCAAGGTATTTTTTAATAATTCTGGCTTGGGGAAAACTTTTAAATCTTTATCTTTGGATTAAATTACTTAAAACATATACTATTCTTTTTAAAGTGAAGTAATTTACATCTGATGGCACAGTGAATAAGAAAATCCAGATGCAGACGTAAAATGTTTGCCAGCCCTAGTAAGGTTGTAACAAAGAGGAGGAAACACCAGATCTTTTGGGACAAACCATAAGAGATTTCATGTCCAGAGAGGTCCTTAAGAGGCTAACTTAGTGTGTCTAACTGGGATGGAATTAATGTTCTTCCAGCAGCCTGTAGGCTCCCGTGCTTTGCATCTGTGGCTAAACCAGTGCAGATCACACACACCAACGTGTTGGCGATGTCTGAGAAGTGCTCCTGCAGCAGCAAGGCCCTCTCTTGTTTCTTGTCTCTCCCCTCCTCCCCATTCCCCCAAAGGTGAGTAGGCTGAGGCTGGGTAGGAGGTCGGGAGAGGACACAGATCAGGAACAGCCAACTCCAACCAACCAAACTGACCAAACCAAAATGGAAAACAATGGAAAGTCACATTTTTCTGTGATTCTTGCATAATCCCATGAAAACTTGTGGAAGTGTTGTAACAAAACAAAATATTCTAGAATGAAGGTGGCATAAAAAGCAGACAGATATTCACAGTATTTGCTTTGCTGTTCAAATGCCAATGCCCTATATACATATATATACCTCAACTTCCAATATTGTCACTATGTGATAAGATGTATCAATCAAGTGTGAAATGCTAACAAAGTAATTTGTTACAGATTTGTTTATAGATTTGTTATATATTATAAAGGAGATCCAAAAATATATCCCCCAATGTCAGCAATGTGTCTGTTCTTGGTATGTGCTGCCATCAGTGACTGATTACGCTTTTTAAATTAATAGCTAACCAAGAGATACATAATATATTATCTAAATAACAACTGGAGGGGGAAAATCACTATTATATGACCACAGGGTTCATTTTCTCAGGCCATCAGCAGACTGAATGCTTTTTAGCCCTTCTAGCAAATATCCACAATTCCGTTTGCACATTCATTCCAAGAGGACTCTGCCCAAGCAAGTGAGGCTCCTGAAAGAAAGTGATTTTGTCAAGCTCTGACAAAATGTTAGCTAAGAGTTAGTGTGCGGTGCTGGTTTATGATGAATTGGGAGGTGACAGCAGCTTTCTGAGGGAAAGTCTGAGGTTTAGCTACACAATGAGCTTTCTGAGATGTACAGACGTAGAGCATAGCAATGACAAGAGGGGACAATCAACTTTCTTCATTCCTAGGTCAAAGCATTTTCCCTCTGCTCATATAAATAAGGAATCTCTCTCTTGCAGCTGAGTACTGTAATGGAAAAACATCTCAGAGTGTTTTTTCCTAATCACATAAATCAGTATAATATACATCTCTCTTGGCTGAAATGTCAACTTTCTGCAAAATCAAATCTATTTCATGTTTCTGATCATAATACAAAATTAATTGACTTTCATGTCAATGAGACTGCAGGTGCAGAATGACTCCCATCTAAATAGAACCACAGTCACAGTTTTTAAGGCAGATTCATCAGAAATCAATGTCATAGAGGTAATGGTGGTGTAATAACGTCCAGCAGGTGGCCTAGAGAAGGAACTGCAAGGCATGGGGGAAACTACTAAATTGCCATCCTCGTCAACAAGAAGAAAAGTGGAAAGGAAATGGAAGAGGAATCTTGCAACAAGTGTCTTTCTGCTGAAAAACTGCTGCCAGCAGTTCTATTAAATTTGCTACCAGCTGTTGCAGTAAATACGAGTGCTTGAGAGACCATGAGGAGGGGTGGGGAAAACTGTCTGTTAAATACCTTACATTTAAGCAATGTTAAATAGAATTTAGTCTAAGAAGGTGTGGAAGCAGTTTCTGCTGAGCAGATCAGGAATATACTCCTTGATAAAATCTTACAACACATTTGCCTAATTTCCCTTCATGCAAGGATATATATATGACTTGGCATCTCGTGATAAAAAGAAAGGTGAATGAGTGTGAGTGTTGAGTGTTCACAAGGTGATTAGCCATTTTAAAAGAATTATTCAAATATGGTTTATTTGTTAAGAGAAGGTAGAAACATTTATGCCACCTTTTCTGCCTGGGGTTTGCATGCAACTGATACACTTAATGCTCAGGGGGTTAAGTGGGTGAGTGTCCAGCGGGTGGGTTACTCTCACAGGGAGAGCAGGGCAGGAGCTGGCTCTGTGCAGAGGCTGTCGCTTCAGACAGAGCACTGCATGATCACAAACTGCACTGCTTCCAGGGTCAGCACTAGTAATTCAAAAGCAGTTTTAGCTACTTCTCCATGGCTGATTGATCAATTCATGACTCCTACAAGCCCGAGCCTGCTCCTTAGAGTGAACCGAGAGTCCTGGGGTGCCTGTTTCAGAGGCAATTAACTGTCCTCAGCAGAATCAGCCGGGCTCATTTGCTCTGGCTCGGTCCCAGCACCCCGCTGAGCACCACAGAGCCAACCTCAGGGCTTTGTATCATTCCTCTCAGGGCAGTGAATTCCAGGAGGCTTATTAACTCCCTCAGCGGCTCTTTGGGAGCAGACAGAGCCAGCTCAGATCTGCGGTCGTGTGCCAGAAACCATTGATCAGAGGGTGCTACAGGGCACAGCAAGGAGTCTGAGTCTCTTCTGTTCTCAGCTCCATCTCATGCTGAATGCTGGCTGACTTCAGTGGTGCTTCTTCAGTATCCCAGCACTGTATTTCCTACTAATCATATTTTGGGGGATCGACATTAGTGTGTCTTGATTTACCCCAGGTAATAGAGAATTCAGCTGTAATATTTTTGGAGCTTTCAACATTGGCAGATGGAAGAAAGAATTTTTCCAAGGGTGGTTGTTGGGTGCCTTTGTGATCCTATAGTGATCTCAGTCCTAAAGCCTATCAAGTGGGAAACATGACTGGATTATGTTAGCTGTACATAGGCCATGCAGCCCAATATTAAGGTTGTGCTATTTAATCTGATATTTAAGAAGCCTGCAGCTATTACCAGAGACTGCATATGAGAATCACCTCCAGGAGTGATCTAAGGTGGACACAGAGCAGGTAAAAGAAGTGTCCCACTCTCCTTTTGGATACTGCACACTCTGCAAGAACTGTCTGAGCTGGGTGTGACAGATGACAAATCTGTTTTCCATTAGGTGGATGCAGGTGTTAAAAAATTAAGCAAAGTACTGTATCAGCTACTCTATGCAGCCCCTGCATACATCAAAGATCTGTAGGCCAAGAAGTAAAAGTGTATCCTTCTACTACCTTGTGTTAAGGGAATAGTCCTTTTGTGTCCTGCCAGCTCATGAAAGCACAAAGAATGAATTTATGTGCTTGTGAAAAAAAACCCTCTGATAATACTTTCTGAAACCTTAAAATGAGCTCCCAAATTGGTCTTTTATGTGAGTAAGTGCTGTCAAAGTTACAGAAGTGCTTTCTAGAGCAACTGTTATGTAGAAACCTGTCATAGTAAACACTCTTTTATTTGTGTTGCTTAGTTTTTATGTTGTTATGTGCAATAGGGAAGGTAATAAGAAAAGCAAAGGAATAGCTACTAGAACAATTATGACATTTAAGAAAAAGGGAAAACAGCAGTGAAAATGTAGCTAAGGAAGCTTATTTAGTCGCTGTACTTGCTAGAAAATATCCAGCCTATGTACTACTCTGTTAAAGCAGTCATGACAGTTGAATTGCTGTCAGAAAATCCCTATTATTATGGAAAAAAATGTGAACAAAATAGTTGTATTAAACTGAGACACAAACACAATTTCTTTCCCAATACAGGACTAGAAAAAAAAAATCTCACTTTTTTCTTGTCTCAACCTCACAGCAGGGTTTGACTCATAGTTGGAATAACTTGATAATCTAAATCAAATAACCATCAACTTGCTGATTTATTTGCAACAGTATTTTTAATTTGTTTGTTGCATTATCTCAGTTTTAGTTTAATAAGTAATGGTCTTTACATCTTAATGTGTTCATTAAATCTTTATCTTGCAATCTAAATTTCTTCTAATATGCAATAAGGAAAACTGTAGAGAGTCATTTATACTTTCAAACTGTATCTGTTTCAGATACAGTTTTTCATGTCAAGACTGAAATATAACAACTGTAGTATTTGTATACCCATTATTTCTCATCCTTATAATGAAAATGTTCAAAAAGAAAAGCTGAGAGAAAGGAATTCTCAGTTTGGGGAGAAGAGAAAAAGTTTTCAGTGAAAAATAAGATTATCAGCAGACAAAAGTTAACTCAGATGGCTTTGGGGAAAATTCTCTCTCATAGAAAATAGATGATATAATGGAATTGCTGAGATTTGAGTATTTGATTTGACAGGATA
The DNA here is from genome assembly GCF_049639895.1 of Pseudopodoces humilis. Classification (NCBI taxonomy): domain Eukaryota; kingdom Metazoa; phylum Chordata; class Aves; order Passeriformes; family Paridae; genus Pseudopodoces; species Pseudopodoces humilis. The sequence continues at coordinate 55,436,398 of NC_142201.1, read as the reverse complement.
CATAGAACCAGAATCACAGAATGATAGAACAGCTTGGGTTGGAATGACCTTAAGGATGCCACGGGCAGGGGCACCTTCCACTAGATCAGGTTTCTCACGGACCAATCTGACCTGGCTTGGAACACTTCCAGGGATGGAGCATCCACAGCTTCCCTGGCCAACCTGTTACACTACCTCATCACCCTCACAGTAGAGAATTTCTTCTTCATTTCTAATTGAAATCCCTCTTATTTTAGTTTAAAACCATTGAAACCATTTTCCTTTGTCCCATCAATATCTGCCCATGTAAAAACTCCCTATCCCTCTTTTTCAGAATACCCTTCAGGTACTAGAAGGTGCTACAAGGTGTCCTCAGAGCATTCTCTTCTCCAGGCTGAACAGCCTCTACTCTCAGCCTGTACTCATACAGGAGATACTCCAGCCTTCTGTCAACCTTTGTGGCCTTCCTGTGAACTCTCTCTAACAGGTCAATGTCTTTTATGTACTGAGGACTCCAGATTTGGACACAGTATTCCAGATGGGGTTCTTGCAAGAGCAGAGCAGATATTTAAGCCAAGTTGTATGGAAAACACAGATGTAGAAATGGACTTTTCCCAACAGCTAGTATGAGTTTCCTATTCTTTTTCTAGTTACTATGCTTTACTATACTTTACTATACTTTTCTAGTTAATGAGTGTATCATTAACTTAGGCAAGTTAGTATTAATGACAGTTAGGGTACATATTACTGACTGGCAGGGGATATCTCTGAGAAATGTGCCTTTATGTATTGTGTGCAAGCTGTGGCACATGTGTGATTCCTTGCAGTTAGTGCCAGCTGACCAACAGCTCTGTGCATACTGGGGCCATCAGGAATTACCTCTCATGATCTGGATAATAAACTGGGTTTTACAGAATTGCCCCTGGGCTTCTCAGTGACAGTCCTTATAACTAACAAGTGAACATAACATAAGAGAATCAGCTGTTAGCCAAGCTTTGACGATTTGGACCACAATGGGGCCGACAGTGCTGCTTGGCGCTCACTGGCTTCTCCCACAGCACTGCCATCGGTCATGGAGCAGCCCACAAAGAAGTCATGGAAATGGTGCAAACCCATTATAGAGTTGCCACAAGTCCTCATGATGATGGGTTCCCTCCAAAGGGAACTCCTGTTTCCTTCAACAATGGCCCTTCGCTTTTGTTTCAGGTTTTGTTGTTGTTTTTTGGGTTGTTGGTTCAGGGTTTTTTTGCTGAGGGGGTGGGGGGGTGGAGTGGGATGGTTTTTGCACTTTAGGCATTGCTGGAGCTAAAAAAATAAAATCCACCACTGTCCAATATTGGAGAGCATCAAATATATCTCAGCATTGGCTATTTGAGTAGGCTGAAGATTGATTTAAAAAGGAAAATATCTAAGTGAAGGGAAAGTCAGAAGAAGGTTGTTCAAGGAATGACCACAAGGAAACCTCTTACCTTTTCTATAGATGTGTTTCTAAAACCTGTTTCTCTGGTAGTTGAGTGTTTTTGTTTGTTTTCCCTCTGCAGGTCTAAATCATTTGATGATCTCTGCAGAAGCTTTACCTGTCTTCATCTTCCTCTAAACCCAGACTATTGAAATAATGTATCTGATAGTAGTTTCTTTGTATACAGAAGTGGTTAGTCAGTCATTATTACAGACCAAATAAATATAACTAAAGTCAAAGTGAAAACAATGGAAAAGCTGAAAGTTGAGTGCTGTGTTAACCTGCCTTGCTAGCCCAGATCCTGAATGAAATCTTAAAATTAAGAAGTATCATTTGTCTGGCTGTAATTATATTTGACTAATAGCAGAAATTTATTCTTGGTCTCATTCATTTTGGATTATCCCTATTTGTAAAATGAGCAATTGAAAGGACCTTGATTAAGGAGTATTTTTAAATTGTTTGCTTTTTAATGAGAGAAGAGAGATCAAACAGTAAGCTAGCTATACCTCAGAGAAATTAATATGTTAAGGGAGTGCAATGATTAGGGAGATTTTTATCTGTGGAGAGGAGAGAAATCTGAAACTGCTCATTCAGATTCCAGTCTACTTCACCTGTGCCACTTAGTGAGGAAAAAGCTTGAATTTGTACACAGGAGAAAAACTTAAATTTGTACACAGGAGAAAATCTGCATTCATATAAGCTGACTAAAAGTTCACTGTGAGGAAATTTTCTGTGTTCTTTATTGTATATTATAAATTTTTGATTGGGTTAGATCTAATAAATTGCATCTGTGCAAACAAAAAGTACATATATTCAGATAAAAAGTGCAGAATATTCTCAGCGTTGCACTGGTGTGCAGTTAGGTGGCCCATTAACACTTTTATCATGTGAGTGGCTGCCCCATGGGAGCATCAAATGGTGAAATCTGCATTTTGGCCTAACATTTTGGCTCTGAGTCACTCACCCAAAGAGGGAGCTGCATATTCTGCTCAACCACTCTTACACATATCTTTAATATCAGTCCTCTCCATAGCACACTCATACTGTATGTTATATTTTATGAGTAAATCTTCCAGCCACAGGAATTTACAATTAAAATAATCTTCACATTTAGGGCATTTCTGATACTAGCTCTGTTCCTCATTATCTTACTTCTGTTTATTCCTCTTAGATGTGAAACTGAAATGGTTAGTTGTACCTGGTAAAACAAGGAATATCTATTTTTATTTTCAAATGATGAAACTTTCTAGTGCTTTGGCTGGGACTGAACTTGAGGGTGGTAAATTTTCAGCATGGTATGTAGGGAGTTAGCTACATGACTCATTAACATTAATTCCCATCTGTAAATAATTTTGTAATACTTTAACCAGCAGGGGAGCTATTTCAGCTTTTATACTTAGCTGATTGTAAAAATGTATGCTGAAACCATCTGGCCTTAGTGCTTTGTTGGACTTCAGGCTTTTAATAGCCAGTCTGATTTCCTTCGCTGAATTGGGGTTTTCTAATCCCTGGCTCAATTCTCTGTCCAAACTAGGCAATACTGTGTTGCTATTTGTTTGTCAATCAATCCCTATCTCACCAATTGAGATGAATAACAGAGTTGTTATAAAAACTTAGGAAGGCTTTGGGCCTAATTCTCATTCATGCTAAAGTTACTTTACACTACTCTGGTTGCTCATTTACTGAGTGTAAATGCAATTTACTGCCTGAGCAATATAAAGCAACTGTAACATAAATGAAAATCAGGTCCCCTATGTTCAGAGCAGCTAACAAGTTCAAATTGCTGAGTACTATTTTCCCACAGGAGCTAGTGTACTAGAATTTCAATGCATATAAAGAATGCAACAAGCCAATTAAAAATGAAGATATTAAACGAGAAATTGAATGGTTATTTCTAAGCTCTGTTTAGAGACAGTTGATCCAAACAATGAGACTGACTTAGGCTGGCTGTTGCAAATATGCCAGCTTCATCTAAAGTTCAGCCCTGTGTGGTGCTTGGAGATTTTCCATGGTACATGGAACAGACTATTCTTACTTAAAGAAGGAGGACTACATTTCAGAGGTGCATGCAGGGCTTCCTGACTTACCTGATAGCATTTCCTTCCAAGGGACTGTCACTGAGATTCAACAGTTGTTAACTACTGATGGACAACAGTGTGTTTTGGTAATGGTTGAACGAGGAGATAATTGCAGATAATCTTGAAACTATACCCACCACAAACGCCAAAGCAGACACTGCTACCTCACTGCTTTTCCCATTTCTGAAGTAATGGTTTTTATTGCCTAAAATCTTTTAAAAATGGATCTGAGCCAATGCTGGTCTATAGGAAGGAAGATATTTGATGGCAAGTAGAGTGTGGAGTGGGCTATTCCAGTTTAGACAGAGGTCAGTTATTACCATGCTCTCCTTATACCTCTTACCCCTCTCTTACACCTGCATATGGATATCAGCAACTTCACTTTGATGTGAAGTTCACATTCCTGTCCCTCTCCTCCTTTTCTTTTGTTCTGCAGAAGACACTTCAATAATCCACATAGTAGTAAGGAGTTGTTCTATTGTGGAAATCACAGGCGCAAGAACACAAATTTGTGGACTGCTAATACATGAATCCGTATATGCCATAATTGTCCTCTGTTCTGTTCACTACTTCAGACCTATAAATCTGTGCCTATTCTTCTCTCACCAGCTGCTAATCAGCTGATTTCAATCCTACCTTTACCTTGCTGAAGAGCACTGAGAATGTATTGATATAACATCTTATACAATGATTAATAGCGTTCTGGGGTTGCTAAATAACAGCCTGGTTGTCTGACGAGGGACTGTGAAGGTGTGCACACCACAGCCCAGACCCTTCCTTTACTTCAGCAGCATTCTCAGATACCACACTGTCTTTGAAGTACTCCTCATGCTGAGCAGCTCCTGAGGCTTGATTCTGTGAAGGAAAACCCATGTGGTTCCTGTCCTGAAGAAGCAGGTGTGTTCCTGTTGCACAAATAAACATCAACAAGCTTTGTCCATTTAAAAGTGACTTTTGTACTTTTCTAAGGAAGACCTGTGCCTAAAATTACTTCACTGATTTTTAAATGAAACGTAAAATTCAGCCTATTGCTCCTATAAGTAGGCAACAGGCTTTGTGCTTATTGTTGCTAATAAACAGAAACCTCTTATTCTTTGACACTGAGCATTATGACTTACACCACTGTAATCGATGGTGGAATATTTTCTTAGTCCTCAGTTCAGATAAATCAGTGTAAGTAGTAAAATATTTTTGAGATGTTGTTCCTTCTATCGTAACTTTACATTTTGCTGTGAGAAAAAAAAAATCTATGTAATGTTTTAGAGCTAAGTTGATCATCATATATTACTTAGGCAGTTATGATTAGTTTCACAAATGTTAAAATGCTATAACATCATTTAATGTTGTGGTGAACATAGGAATTTGTTGTGCCATCTATTGTTGGAAGATGTAGACTTGTAAAAGTTGATTTGCATATTCTATGGTAAAGAAGCATTAAAAATTTAATGTTTTACTGAGTTTTATTGCAAAATGAAATAGTTTATGTAATTGTGTATTTGGAATGTTTGTACTTTGCATTCTTTGAAATTTGTCAGTCTTCACAAAGAATATCTCGGTTTTATTTTCATTACTATCTTGCATTTGAAACCAAACTCTATTTCAGTTTTAGACACTGAGTAAAAGCTTGTAATGATTTACTGTACAATAGGAAAGAAACCAAATTTTTGCTTGTTGGATACACTTAAATTTTGATTAGAAGTTCTTCAAAAGTGCACAGTACTTTGAGCCTGAGTGTTGTCATTCCTAAGCAGTGCTGTGACCTCTTCCACTGATTGAGAAACATAGGTCCACTCTCAGGCTCCTTCCTTCACCTCTTTGTGGTGCTTGAAAAGTAGAGTCCCAGCCTTTACTTACAGCAGAGTGCTGTGAGGCGTGCAAGATGTCTGTGCTGGAGGGGGTGAGGGGCTCCAAATAGACTTCAGAACATCTGGATGTCATTCCTACCTTTCACCATTGATACAAAAGGAAACCTCTGAGCAAAGCTGAAAGAGCAGATATAAAGAGACTTGGATTTTCTCACTCCCAGCATGCTTGGGAGCTGTTGCCTTGGGAGTTGCAGTGGTAATCTTTTTCCTGAGGGAAAGGTAAGAGCTGTTTCCTACCACTGTCAGAAGCCCTGAAGAATTGCTACAGCGTATCTAGACTGCTGTGGTCTCTGGCTGCCACAACAGGGGACATTTGTCTTGGTGACATTTGAACGATGATTTCTCAGTGTTATTTTCCTGTATTGCCACTGTTTGCTGCATTGCCACACTCTGTAGGAAAAATCTTTGTCAAAATTGGGCCAGTTTTACTCCAGGAGTGTTAATCTGCCTTGGAAATGCCTCTAAGCCACACACTTCATCACCTGGCTTTTGGGGCCACTCCTGCTTTATGGCTGCTGTTACTGTACAACAAATAGTAAAAAGATTTTATCTGTGGGAAGAAGGCAGTGACTATGTGACTATGTACATCAATAGGTACATTTGCAGGATGCTGATGTGATCAGAAAGAATGCAGTCTAGCTAAACCCTTTTTAAATGAGGCTAAAATTCAGTTATGTTGCCCCCAGCCATCCATTCCAACCTGGTCTAATCCCTCATTCACTCTAATTTGATGGTGGTGCACTCCTGCCTGTCAGTTCATCCTCCACTGCAGTCCCCACATAGGCAGGCATTCATTTGACTCAACCCAAATCCCCTCAATATACTCTGATTTTCAGACACGAGCACATCATGACTTATGCACCATTGTGTAGGTCAGCATACAAGGACCATGTAGAAAAGCAGAGAAGCAAAGACTAAATAAAGGTTTGTGGATAAAGGATAAAGGAATCACTCAAGAGGGAAAAGTGCACAAATTTCCAGACAAGGCTTCCTGAACAGGAATTTTTGAAAGGAATCTTTTACAGTAAACTGTATTTGTTTAAAAATACCAGCAACCTTCAGAGCAAGGACCAAAGCTTCCTTCCCATATTCTAGCAGAATGCCTAGAACACTTCCTATTTTAGCATAAGGAGATTGGGCAGTTTGTGTTTTTTTCTTTTTGAACATGTTGTCTTCATAAGAGCAGAAATGTAAACTTTGAAAAATTGTTCTATTCCTTTACCACTGGCAGGATTATTTTTAACAGTTAAAAATAATAATGTAAGAAGAAATAGCTATATCACAGAATGATGAAAATAACTCTAACTGAAAAATATTCCATTTCTGTATGGCAAAACAGCTTTCTTATGACAAATCAGCATTGCTGTTTCGCTTGGGTAAGTCACTTCATAAGAAAAATATAACATTTAAATATAGAATGATTTACTATTAAATTACAAACTATATGTTTTAGCTTTAAATGAGTGTGCAATAATCCTTCATTGCCTCACAAATATAGTTCTGTTTTCCCTTCAGTTTGTAACTCACAAACTATAACTTTTTGGAAATAACACCCTTCTTTTCGCTTACAGGTCTATAATAATAAGAATAGAAAGACACAATTCCACAGAGATATAGCTTGAGAAGTTAAGCAGTTTGAGACCTTTCAGATTGTTTTATTCTCCCCTGAAATTGATTTTGCAATCAGAAATGTCTTTGTTGTAATCTTGTTTACTCTTGAAAAATGTACATGGAATCCTATTTTCCTGAATATGGTGGCAAATAAGAAATAGGAGACACATCTTTCATCTGATAACATTTTACTCTAAATTCTCTTGTTTGGGTTGCTCTCTGACTTAATTCTCTTGCTGTTTCCTGTGTTTTCCTTCTGGTGTACACACATGCATTCTTAGTAATTTCAACGCTGGTCATCTATTAACAATCTGGATTTAGAACACAAGTCCTATGAGGAGCAGCTGAGGACTTTGGGTTTGTCTGGTTTGGAGTGAAGGAGGCTAAGGGGTGACTTCATTGCTCTCTGGAGGAGCTTCCCAAGGAGGGGAAGTGGAGAGGGATGTTCTGATTGCTTCTCCCTATGACCCAGTGATAGGACAGAAAGGACTTTCAACCTGCACCACAGGAGATTCAGACTGGATTAGGAAGCATTTCTTCATGAGAGGGTGGTCAAACACTGGAACATGCTTCCTAGAGAAGTGGTCAATGTCCCAAGCCTGTCAGCATTTAAGAGGCATTAGGACAACACCCTTAATAGTGTGTTTTAACTTTTGGTCAGTCCTGAACTGGTCAGTCAGCTGGACTGGATGATTGTCTTAGATCCCTTCCAACTGAACTGTCCTATTCTAAGGTTCCATTGCACTCTGACATTAGTAAAATAGTCAGAAATTGTACTGCTTCCTTGTTTGGCTTAAATTAATAACTGGCCTTGCTAGCCACATCAGCTTCCTAAAATCAGTGGTCCTTAGGCTAAAGACCTAAGAATTATAAGCTATTCAGCTTCCTGCATAACAGCTGAATTGTGACAAAACATTAATTTAAGATTTTCAATTAAGATATTTGCCTTCCTTACATTTTTATGGCACCTGGGGCAGCCAACAAGATCAAGACTTAAGTGTGTAAAAATGACATTATGTCATACCAAGTTTCAGAAAGAAAGGACTCTCACAGGCAAAAATGAGTTATTAAACATGAAATAAAAATACATGAGAGTATTCTAACCCCAAATTCAGAACCTCTTTGAAGAAGCTCAGCTACAAACTTTAACTTCATTTTCAGCATCATGTTGAAATTTTTTGCTTTGATTTGTAGCAATAGACGAGCTACTGCCATAAATATAGAAGAATTGTTTTTTTTAAAAAAGTCTTATAAGCAGCCACAGGCAATTTAAGAAGTATAATTCCCAACTGTTTTGATAAAAAACATCGTAGCAGATTTTCAGTTGCCAAATGTTTTTAATGCTGTTCTGAAATTGGGTAGAAGTTTGGCTGAGTTGATTCTTCACTCAGGATAAAATTACAAATCTATTAAGCACATTTTAGATCTGATAGTTCAAATTATTAGGTGTCACAAGGCAAAACACAAGTCAATGAAGAAGCTGAGTTTTATGGATCAGATGTGTTCATAATCTCTATAGGGACAATCCACTTGACTAAACACTGCATGTACATAAGATCCATTAGAAACACTTCCAGATACTGTAAATATATTTTGGAATGTTTGAAGGTACGTAATATAGATATTGAAACGTCTAATACCACTTGCAGTATTCCTTGCATTATGTGTAGACAGCTTATATTGGTTCCAAAATTCAACCATACCACCTCTTAGATACTGATTTCCAAATTTAAGAGCACTGTTTATATTTGTCACTATCTCATGTCTTGAATTGCCAGAATGCCAGCTGAAGCCATGTATGTAATCATGCTTGATTGGAGGAGGTAATGGCAGAGAGCCTGAGCTGTAGAAAGCAACTGGAAGGTACAGAAGACTGCCTTGGCTTTGTTTGGCAAGTGTGATGCTCCAGCAGTGTTTATCCAGCAGGGACTCCTGGATAAGACATTAATGTCATTATGGTTATGTTGTCACATCTTGACAAACATTACTTTGTGCATACATCTTACAGATTGAACATGTAGGAAGAATAGGAATTAGTTTTCAAAAGTTATTTGGGGTAATTTGAATTAATTTCCACCCCTTCTCTGTAATTAAAAATGAGAATGAGGAAAAACTACTAAGACTCACTTTTGAGAAATTAAAAAAATTTAAGACCTATATACATGTCTTTTGCTGGAATGTCCACTTTTACCCACAAAGAGGCAAGCAAAATCTTTCATGCACTTAGCTTCAGAACATGAAGTTACATTCACATATTTTTCTAGAACTGTGACTTTTTGAATACTCTCATTTGATACAGATCAAATTAAAGATGCTACAAAGATAATACACTGGTATGGTAGATTAACTGTGGCTAACAATGTCCTACCCAGCTGCTCTCTCCCTGCTTCTCCTCAGTGGGACAGGGTGAAAAAAAAAGAACCCACAAATAAACAATTATTCAAAGTCTCTGAAGATGGCCAAAGTCAGAGGTTTGGAAACACATGTTTTTCATTGGAAGAGGATGTTTCTGCGAGATTGGCAATGGCCATTTGTTCAGTGTGGGATGGTTATGATTATGGTGCTACTTTGTCTATTAACTTAGAAAAAGTCAGTTTGGAAAAGTATTTTAACCTGTAATATGGTGGGACATAAGTGCCTAAGGATCAGAATCAGACTAAGATTTATTTAGCTACAAGGAGAGATTGTCTTTGTTGCTTGTCCATTCATTTATTTTAATATGTGTTAGTGCTTCATGAAATCATGCAATGGCCCGTGTGAAATATATGTGTTAGTCTCCCTTTCCTGTTTCAGAGTATGCAGCCATAATGTTGCCCTCTCTGGGCATGTGGCAAGGAATATCTGCTGTAGTTATATTCTGCAAAAGAGAGGATAAGATGATTTTGTAAGCTGCCAGGTTGTAGAATTTAATTTGCAAGACCAAACTTCCACAATATTGTGTTTATGTTGTAGTGCCATTTTCTGTTTAATAGAAACATTCAGAATGCTCTAGTTCCATCTGTTATAAATAGTGAAAGCTGATAAACACTCTGCAAACACAAGATGCAGCTTTGTGGCAAATTATGTTTAGTACAACCCCCAAACATAAAGCAAGATTTATAATTTTTGCATCGCTCTTTTTTTTTTTTTTTTAATTTACTCTACAGTAATTAATCCAGAACCTTAAGTAGATACATAAATAACACTCAAAATTTTACATTAAGTTATGGTGTGAGGAGACAGGGACAAGTATACGCACGCAGACATACACACATCTCACACCTTCAGTTGTAATGCAATTACAAGTCTTGTTATGGCTGCAGAATCTTTGCTAAAACTATATGCAAATACATTTGTTACCATATCAATAGATTTGAAAGGCAAGCCCACATACTGTTATGAATTGTATGGAAAAAAAAATAAAAATCTCAGTTTTCAATTAAGAAAATGGAGACGAACCAGATAAGCAGGAATAGAATTGCAAAGGGCTCCGAGTCAAATCGCCCAAGATGAAACTATTGCTGTTCCTTGTTCTCAGAAGAAAGGGAGAAACTGTGTAGCAACAGAGTGAGTGAGTCACTGAACAAGACTGTTAGAAGGCGTGGGTGAGCTGTCCTAGCAAAAGGAGGTTTCTGGTAATGCTGTTTGGGTGTGATCACCTTATTACGTGCCAAGAATGAAAACTAAACTATTATACACAGTTAAAGAAAAACTAACTTACAGTGTGAAACACCTCACACAGTCTACAAAGACACTTGACGGAGTTTAGTAAGTTTATGTCTTCCTTTGCTCAGGCTGGATTCCAGCAGGTGACTGATGTATCCACTCAAAAAGTGGAAGAAAGATTTTTTTTGTTTGTTTTATTTTTGAAGCCAATATATTTCAAAGAAGTTAACTGGACAAACTCACTGCGGCCACTACAGGTCATTAAGACCAGTGAATATTTCATCTGTTGCAGAAAATGTTTGTTTTTTCAGTCAAGTTTCCCAACTTTGACTTAGCTGCCCTTTCCAGGACATATTCACACCACTTAAAACTTCTGGCTGTGTGAGCAGATGGTCCTACAGACTGGACCTTTTGACAGCTGAGGTGAAACTGTTGCTTTTGGAAAGACCAGGAAGAAGTTCTGAGATTAGTTTTACACATTCATCTCCTCAATTATAATTGATCTTGGAGTAATTAGCAGGAAACATATTCCTTAAGGCAAAAAGTATATTTCAGAAAACAACTTTTTCCCAGGCTGTCATCCTTGTGCAAGACATTTCTTCCATATCTACAGCCTTAGCTGAGCAACTCGCACTGCACATACATTCACATATTCTGTTTTCCCCATTGTTTGAAGCATTGATTTCTCCTGTCAATACAGGGACACAGCTTTGATGTGACCCTCAAACTAGAGAGGAAAACAACAAAGAAAAGGTGTATTTTTACAACCTACTAGTCAATGTAGCTCTTGTTTAAACCATTAACACATTTGTTCTCACTTTTTACTGCAATAGAGCATGTTTGGTTTCTGCAATAAAAGTGCAGCATTTCAGGAGTCACATGAAAAGGGGAGATTTTCTTAACCCTTAGTGTTTGATTTGTCTGTCAGAGTCCCAAGAAAGCCAAGATCCTCGTGTCCAACCAGTCTGTCAGTGTCCTGTTATGGGGACCCTTCACTGAGCAATCCTGCTGGGTGGGAGGGTGGTTTGACTTATTTAGGGACACACACACAGACACCATAACAGATACCTCTCAGTGAGTCTTCCACTCTGTTCCATTATTTCCACTCTGCTGGTGATTGTCAGCACCCATGAAGGGCTCACACCAAGAGTTTACAGAATAACACTCTTTGTTAATATAAAATTGTGACAGGTTAAGGTTTGAGGGTTGCCTGTGGTGGTATTTGACTGAAGAAACATATTCAAAGCAATGCACAGACAAATGCTAATCCCCAGTAGAAGTGCTCAGTACACACCGAGTGTGGTTCTTACCTGTCCCTATGAGTGAGAGGACAGGTTCAGCCCATTGACTGATCCCAGCAGTTACTATGGAGACTTCCCTAGCTTTTCCCCATTCGCAACATATTTTTAGAGTATTTCTTTATGTTTTGGTGGAGCTTGAATAACTCTAGTAGTACACATCTTTGTTACTGATTGGTGTAAATATTAAAGGTATAGTCAATAAAATACAGACACCTGCTCAGTGAGGGGTGGTCATACCTTGGGGGCAGTAACTTTGGGATGGAGGTGTGTGCTCTATTATAATTAGGCTGTAGTGAACAAAGTTCATCTGAGGAGAGCGATTTTGCCAGAGTTGCTGGCTGGGCAGCAAGACACCTTCTCCTACCTCCCCTGAGTGACAGCTGCTATGGGGTTTATCAGCTGCAAAGCACCATCGAGTTCTCTTCCCTGCAAGGCTTTCAACAGAGCCTTGGCCACAGGGTTTCCCCTCTGCTCCATCCTCCTTTCCATCCCCTCAGCAGGTGCTTAGGGTTGCAAACTCTGTGTGTGGAGAATCCTCGTGGAATAGGTATTGGGCATACCAATCGCATTCCATCCAAGGAGTAGCAGCTGCATTTTATCATACAATTTCTGTACTGTTATAATTTCTGTTAGGATGCAAATGTAACTTCTCTGTTGCCTCTAATTTAACCCCCAGTCATCTTTTCACGTAAGGCATATCAAATCAGAACATATAATCAGAAAGTGTCCTTAATCTGGAATACAGTAAAGTGTCAAGGAAAAAGATTTCTTTCAAACAGAGACCTACAAAAAAGGCAGGCCACTTATCCCTCTGGCTATTATTTCTTTAAATTCTGGTTTTAAGTGTGCATTCTTCTTATTCTTTCTTTGTGACCTTTCTCATAAGGACAGGCATTTTCTTATCTTTTTCTTCCTAGAGTCAAGTTAATTTAATTTACTGATCATATCAAAGGCCTTATGTATGTGTATTTCACTGGATTAGTTTAACTGGGTGTAAAAGAATGTTAAGTAAAGATAATAGGATGATTCTTTTGAACACAACAGGTACAAATTAAGTTGTTAACTATATTATATACCTTGCATTGCTTATCATGTCTGATAAGCAAGCTCAATAACATTTAGCTTTGGCACAGCATGTAGCTTCATCAAGAACATAACTCTTAGGACCAATTTTTAGTTGCAATGAAAGCAAAAAAGAAGGCTGCTGATTCAGAAATTGTTTTTGCCCATAGTTCTACTTTTTCTTAATCATCTGCTCTCCACCTGCCTTGGGAGAAAGTCAGTGTTTTATTCAGGAGCTACTACTACATTGCTGGAAATTATGGCATAGTCTACCATGAGGAATTAAAACTTGTCTATTGTGTAGAACTGGAATTTATGCTAGTTTATCATATCAGGTTGTGGTGTTAAGTGAAGTAGTTTAGTTCATGCAAGAAAGACAGGGATGGCCAAGACAAACACAACGGATGGTTGGATAAGGTAGACATTCAGCTGCAGCCTTTTTTTAATATGAACCAGCACCCTGACAAAAAAAATCCCTGTTCCTGTCAAATATCATGTAAGGTCTTGTGCAAAGAAAAGTCTGCATTTCAAGCCTTAATTACAGTAAAGATTCAGTTATACCACTGAGTTAGGCCAGCAGACCTAATTAATTAGTCATGGTGTCAGAGCCATGTAAACTAGAAAGAACTTTCCTCTGGAGCAGATCTGCTCTGATTCACCCTTCAGAGCAGGTCTGGTAAGCTGATCAGATCACTTAGTTGAGCTTTGAGTATTTCTAAGGGTGGTGGTTCCTAATGGTGGAGATACCTATGGCTGCCTACCCTCAGTAAAAGTAATATTTCTTTTCCTCTTAATATTTTACCAGAAATTCCTTTGTAGCAGTTAGCTCTCAGTCTGCCTCACACTTTCACTCTGTACCCTCAAGGAGAGCTCAGCTTCATCTTCCCTACACCCCCCAACGGGCATTTGTAGACAACTTCCCAAGACCATTTCAGGCTAAACAAACTCAGTTCTTTTAAGCTTCTCCTCATAAGTCATATACTTCAGGTTTTGATTACTCAGAGTAGATAAATGGTTTATCTAAACTTGTGCATTGAACATCGTATAGAGTTCAGCTCTTGGAATTCACGTCCTAGACATATAGCAAATTTATCTTTGTGTTCAGGAGACAGAGGAGCCAAAACAAATTACAAGATTTATCTTAGATGCATGTAAATTGACAGGATAACCTAATATCTAAAGTGTCTGAATTAATTGCTGTGATCCTTAGATAAATTAACAAAGGCACATTTCTATGCTTATATATGGCATTACTTTAGAGAAAAGTAAGGAATAACATTATTTTCTTCTGTCTAGTTGTTAAAAGTATACACCAAATACTTTTAGTTTCTTCGGAATATTTTTCAATTTGGTAAGGTTTGGCAATCCATACCTTAAAGCCAGAAGAAGTTAATGAGTTTCATTTAATAAGTTTAGGAAACAGGAAAGTCGGGGTTATTTGATTTGTTTGTACAGATTAGAGAATTGTGGAATCAGTAAGACAACATAAAAAAGTTCTGTAGTTGGAAGACAAATATATCAATTCAAGCTAATATAATTTACATCATTTTAGCATGATGGCAATTTACAACCAAAACAACTCACCTTGGGAATTACGGAATTTATCACAATGTGAAGCCTTTAAATTATGACTGTGTGTCTTTCTAAGAGACATCCTGCAGCCCGGTCAGAAATCATGGCTCAAAAATTACCAGGAGTATTGTGACCTCTTTATGCAAAAGCTCAGAGTAAACTGCATAGTTATTTCAAGTTTTAAGTCTATGGTCCTATAAAATGGAAAATCAAAGTGATGTGTTACAAGGTCAATCCCCAATGGCTTCCTAGACTGGAAGACACACTTTCCTTCTGTGTTAGATACTGCCATCCTCTCACTTTTGCAAATTTCTTATCACCTGCATTCTTTATTGCAACATCTGTTCCAAATGGTAATTTGGAAGAAAATCAGTAAATTGGTATTTCAACTTGGGTTGTATCTCCTATTGCAATTAACTAGATTTATTTTAGGGCAGTTTCTGACCACTAAGCATAATGAAAATGAAACCCATTTAATAATCTAGGCGGATTAGAATCCTTAATAACATTTCACTTTCATATCTTTTGGACTTACATGTTCTTACATGTTATTTCTTGAATCTACTGTATATGAAAATCTACAAAACAAACAAAACCAATGCATATAACTTCAGAAGAGAACAGTGTTCCAAATCTAGGAAATAATTTGTCTCTCTATTTTTGGAGACTTGTGGAAGCAGAGAAACATTTAAATCACCCATAGAAAGCTCTAAGGGCAATTATGAGCTAAAACTTTGGCACTTCATCTTTCAGTTCATAATCAGAAAAGCATTAGGTTTCAATTTGCCATGGTTTTCTCTAGAAAGCCCTCTCTTCTCCAATGGAACTCCTGTTGTTTTGTAGGCCTGGGCTCTTTGTTCCTGGAGCTGTTCCTTCACTGCTGGAAGGAACCAGTACCATGTGCATTACACAACAGGCTGCAGTAAATCTCCGATCTATTATCCTAAACCCTTATTTTTTATGAAGCATAGAAATAAGCTTTCCTTCAGTAAGTGATCCTTCCTCAGCTTTCCAAAAGCCACAACTAAGTGGAGAAGCCTAAAATAAATTGTATGCATGTTCTGTAGAAATCCTTTGAACAAATAAAATTGAGAGACACTTTATAGCAGCAATAATTTCTTACTTGCAAGTGTTTCAGAAGACTCCCACAGCAGCAGGTGTTAAGGAAGTATCCATCTGCTCTTGTTTCTCTGCACAGAAGTACATTGAATAGATAAGAGTTTCTAAATGTTCGGGGTTGTCATTAAAATGGGTTAGCTGTGATCGTCACTTAAGGCATTCCTGATATTGAAATTAAAATGAAGACAATCTCTGGCTCTGTTGCAATTTGAAAATGTGATCAATGGTTCCCTGAAGAAACATCCTGTCAACTGAGTGCTTTTTAAATTATCTTCTGAAAACCACTTCAGTATTCCTGCGACTGAACTGGAAATGCTGTATCAGCAACATTACTGTTCTCTGAAAATATGGATCAAACCCCAGCTGTTGCAGATATGTTAATTGATGAATAAAGTTAAGAGATCTGAAGCCTTTATACTACACTTGAAACTTATGCTTCTATTTAAATATTGAAGGCTTTTCAGCTTTCTCCTCTAAACGCGAAAAATTACTTGAGTCACTTCTAAGGAAGGCTTCAGAAACTCTAAACTTGAATGCTACAGTATAAAGACCAGAGGACTGGAGCTTCATCAACACAGCAGTGAAATCAGCATGAGAAAGGGGAGATGGCAAACAAGCTGTGAAAAACAACACGTCAGTTTTTTTGGAGGTGAGACAGAAAATATGCTGGGAAATAGTATGAATGAATCTACGAAACAGCTATAAAACTTCTACACACTCCAAGGTGCTTTTATACCTTAAGTATTATATAAGCTACTACACTGTCCTATATTGAGATCGGAAAGTGGATCTTGGCAAGCAGTGTGAAAGTGTTAAGAATGAAAACTCTCTCTCTGCTCTTTTAGCACTGTACCGGACACAACAGAAGGAAACAAAAGGAAGATTTTGCATGTAGCACATATAATAATTATAATATCTTTATAATTAAAGCTAAAATCATACCAACTGAGGTATTAAGGCTTTGTATTAGTTTGCAATTTGCAAAGTCTAGTACGTTCTGCCTAAGAAAATGCTAGCAGTACCTTGCTTCCCAAAGTTTGATCTGTCCATGACATTTTCACTTTCTATATTCCTGATACCTTCTCCTCTCAAGAAGGCACATTGCTTTAAGTCATTTTGCTATTTGTATGTTAATTACTTGGTCTGGATACTTGACAGGCAAATATTCTCATACCTTGATGAAGCAGTTCTGGTAGCGTCAACCGCAGCTGAACTGCTGAATCTACCTCTAATGCTTCTGGATCTCAGCTTTGAAATCAACACTTAAAACAAAAAAATAAAAAAAATACAGACGTTTGCATCTCCCAGAGAATCCCCTCAAATACGTAGTAACTGGCCAGCCTTCAGCTGGTATGGGATCTTTCCAGATTTTTAGTCCAATGCTAAATATAGTTAAAAAACAAACTTCACATTGAATTTTTGTGATTCATGCAATCTTTTTTTATTCCTTGGTTGTTATCTTTACTGAGACTGTTGAATCTACAAAACTGTGAGTAGAGGAATCAGGGCGTTTCTTTTAGAAAACAGTTTGTTTTCAATGTTATAGCTGAAAAGTGGTAAAATTTTGAGAACAGCCTTGTTATCCAGGAAAAAAAGACCAAATGGCAAACAAGAAACAAACTACCCTACCATGATATGGACAACAGAGCATGTGATATACTAATTTGTTTGATGGAAAAGTATAGATTGCGTGCTAGGATTGCTTTGGCACTCAGCATTTTGCTAAGCCACCTGCCAGGTTAAGCCACTCTAATCATGTAACCATGGCAATACTGCTGGCGTCAGCATGAAGAACTGATTTGTGCAGCCAGTAAGGACTGGGCACCTTAATGCACTAACTGGAGCTGTTAGGAACTGTTTGGAAATAAATATGTAAAATAGGAATAAAAGGTTCTTTTAGATTGTTTAGTGTTTTGCTTCAGGCAATATTTGTTAACAGCAGGCCACCCTGTTTATCGGGCTAAGAGAACATGGTTGTGAGCACTGAAATAGATAACAAACTGCTGGTAAGTAACTGCTGGTGGATTCTCCTCTGCTGCTTTGCTTTTTGTGCTTTGATGGGAAACAACATGTTTCATTTTTAGCAGGAAGTGTTAGCCCATACTTATGCTCTGCTGAGGTAAACTGGCAACTTACAGCAATAATTGCAGAAAAACTGAAAATAAGAGAAACCAAACAAAATTTGAAAGTTTTAATTAGGTTCTATAAAGATGGTCAGAGAGTTGGTCAAAGTGTTGCTACCATATATTATACCTCTTCTTCCTATCCCTCAGTTGTTTTCCAAATGCTTTTCCTACACACACATTTCCTGTCCCTCTCACATTTGCCTTTCATATGTCCCTCAGTTACCTTTAATTTGCAGCTACACTGCTCCACAAGTAATGGGTTTGTTTTTTTCCAGAGAGACAATGATCTGATGATATACTGTCTCCAGCATCAGTGCTGACTTAATTAATTTCTACCCCTATGTCAACAAGGTGCAAGACTGTAATGTGAGTCAGACCTGAAAAGAGATCCTTTACTTTACCTCAAAGTAAAAACTTCAGCATTCCTTCTCTCCAATTTCCCTTTTTTCAGCCAGGTGCCTGGTTCACACAACAGCCCCACAAGCATAAGCATATGTAAATATCATTAAAGGAATGCCTCAGTGTATTTCATAGAGGGTGGAAAAGAGTACTGATTATTTCTAATTTTGTGGCCAGATGAGGGAAAAAGATAAACTCATAAAATCTGTATTCACTCTCCAAACCAAAAGCCTCATTTGCATAGAAGAAAAAGGGACCTCTCTATACATTTTTATACTGTGTCTACTTTGGTTAGCTTACTAGCAGTATTACTTGATGTGTTATTTCCATGATAAATTATTTTCATTCGTGGCATCTTATTTTACTGGTCTGAGTCACAGTTGATACAGGTAGCTCAAATTGTTGCTCTGTGCTATGGCCCAGTTGTTGCCAATTTTTCTTTATTCTCTCAATTTTTTATGGCCTTCCTCCACAACTTCTTCTAATCTCTCATGCCTCCATTTTTTTCCCCTTTTGGTAATTTTTCATGGTGAGTGCCAGTGCCATACCTTGATTGTTAGAAGCACCGATTTTGCTGCTTCTTGAAAGTTCTTAATAAATTTAGTTATTTTTCCAAACAGTACTGCTTTGGGCCTGCAGACTACACAGGAAGAGCAGTGGTAGACAAAAGCTGCCACACCTCAATAGGAAAGATGCCTAACACAGTATATTTTCACTGCCAGGAAATAACAAAGAAGCTTTCTTGCCTGTTTAGTGGGTATTAAATCACGGATAGAAAGTCAACTGCTTATCCGGAGCCTAGCATAGATTTCCAATAACTCGCTTTTCCTCAAGCACAAACATATGACAGCAAGCACTTGAGGAAAACCACAGAGTGAATCTTTCATAATCCAAAAATAATCTTTTTAGATTTCCATGAGAAAACAGCACTTATTTATTCAGTCTTTTTCTCTCACCTTGCAATTAAGTCAAGTGCCGACACAGATTACTGGGTCATTTATGCCCCAAACTGTTCAACAGAGATGATGTCTTCTAGTATTGTGGATATACAAAATACAGCCTTTATGACTTTTAATAGTAATAACAGCAAAAAAAAAATAAAATACAGAATTCCTACATAGCCACAAACACGTGGTATATAGGTAATAGGCAGTACATGTAATAGGTGGTCACTGTAGCCACTGTTTTGCTGCACAGCTGTACTGTCCAATCTAATCTGTGTTTATAGTTAAGGACGTACCTTGTTTGTGTACTGTGCAGGATGACGGTGTCTGTGCCTGTGTGGCTCTGACAGACTGATCTACAGTCTTCCATTACCTTGGTGTTTGGGGTGTTGCTGTCCTACCTTAGAGAATTTAGCTTAGCTTTAATAGGGATGGCCATGTGGCTGGACAGGCAACCCTACAATGTTCCATCCATCCCCACCCTGCAGGTTCCTTATATCCCGCTGAAAGCTCCCTGACACTGTGTGAGGTGTCCTCTTGCATGCCACTTGCTCCACAAGGCCTTTAGCCTCCACAGTAAAAGTGCTGTCCCTAAATTGTCAGCTCATATACAGGCCACATTTCTCAGCATGCAGCCAGCCCTTCATGAGCTGCTCTGACCAGTAGTGCTCATAAGTATTGACCTTAATTTTACTGAGACAAGCTTTCAGCTTGAAAGCTGGGGAAACGCATGAGCCTGCAGAGAGGACCAGGCATTCCCTACTTGCTCTCCACCTGCTTGAGGGCACTGTTCTAGCCTGTACACTGAGGGACTGTATGGCCAGCAGCTGGCCTCCTGCAGTGTCACTACTTTGTTCAGTTGCAGCATGTGTATTGATTTCAGACACCAGGTGATAGCCAATGGACCACTAACTTTTTCAATAACACCACATTCATGGCTCTGGGATAGGAGCTCTCAGGAAGCAGCAATCATGGGCTACCCCACAAGAGAAGGAAGCCAGGAGCTGAGGGCAATAGCAAGGCAGGTAGAGCAATGATCCCAGCCAGGAAGGCACAATCCCACAGTACCTGAGCAGGTGCCACACTGGGGAGCACGGTGAGCCAGTATTCAAGGTTACCAGGCATGTCTGAAGTGATGAAGCAGGTGCAGGGTCAAGTCAGCAATCAAACCAGTGGTTCAGGATCAGCAAGGTGCATGGACAGGCACAGGCAGACCTAAGACAAGTCTCAAAGATGGAAGCCTGAGCTTCAATGCAGCTCCCAAGCAAAGAGCAGGAGGCTCCCATGAGGCTTCCCATAGCTCTTCCTCACACAGCTCTGTCCCCAGCCCCTGATCCAAGGCTACAGCTGCACCATATCAGAGCTGCAATGGAGGATGGGCAACCAAGCCCCAGGGAGCAGGGAAGAGGCTCTTGGTGCACTCAAAGCCTTGACAACAACATGCTTATTTCCAGATTTTCATCCAGTCCAGAAGGTACCAGTCTCTTAAAAGTAATCTTGTTAGAGACAAGGCACAGCTGTTCAGGGCTGGAATGTTTACTGCAGCCCAGTAAAGTCTGCAAAGCCATATGCTGTTTGATCCTCTGCTCCCTGGCTATTCACCAAGTCAGCGTCCAGAGGGGCAATAGGTTGAGCTGTGCCAGAATAGCTGACAAACACCAGCCCTTCTGCTGGCCCATGAGGGGCCCTAAAAGCATCATAATTATATGGAATTACATTCTGCAGTACTTCGTGATCCATTGTACCCTAGTGATCATTGCAGTGGTTCATCTGCACTTTCAGGTCTGAACTGCTGAGATTTTGATAAGCAGCCATGCACAGAGCTGACAACAGCATCATTGTGCCATATATAAATGCCCTCATCCTGACAGCCACAGTACCTGGCTGAGTGTGATGCTGTCTTTTTGACTAATAGAGTGCCAGTGTGAACTATACCTTTAAGATGCCTGTGGCCTGACATACACATAATGATTTGTAGGGGAAAGTGGGGAGTGTGATCAAACTGAAGGTTCCAGAAGAGGACAGTCAGGTAATATGATCAATCAGAGCACCTGACAA
Organism: Pseudopodoces humilis; assembly: GCF_049639895.1. Taxonomy (NCBI): domain Eukaryota; kingdom Metazoa; phylum Chordata; class Aves; order Passeriformes; family Paridae; genus Pseudopodoces; species Pseudopodoces humilis. The sequence continues at coordinate 55,415,180 of NC_142201.1, read as the reverse complement.
ATATGCTAGCTTTGGCATTAGCTTTGGCCTTTAGTGGAAATTATCTTTCCTTGCAACACCACCTTAAGTACAGTCTGTGGCTATAGGTGGTGGTACTATGTCCAAGACTTTAAAATCCTTTACCATTCTCATGTAGGATATGTACTTGCTGTTTGCATTTCCTTTATCTTGCTCCTTTCCAAGCCTCTCCCCCATGAAGAAAATCTTTACTTCTGTAATTTTCCCTTCTTCTCTTTAGCCTGTGAAAAGGCAATCCCTTCTCCAGCTGACATATAAGAAAGACTGAGTGCTGAGTCCTATCCTTCTCTTTCAGATAAAACATACACAACATTTTGGCTGGCATGCAACAATACACGTAGAAAAGCTAATCCTTCTAACTCCAGTCAAATCATTTTGGGACCTAGTCCACCACAGGACATGAAGAGATAACTGCTTTTGTTGAAACTCCAGCACACTCCTAGAAATTAAATGGCCAGAAGGGAAGGCCCTTTCCATTCAGTGCCCAGTAACTTTCAGCTGTGGATCCAGGATAAGGATCATCTGCTTTTATGTTCAGTAAGCTAGACCTATTCCCTTCAGATAAATTAACAAAGAAAGCATATTCTATGGAAGACAAAATAAAAATTGAGACCAAAACAGCATTTCTGATGTTGTGAGGACCTCTTATTGGACGTGGTGTTCAGGGTCTTGTTGTTGCTTTCAGGACATCAGGTTGGGGTGAACAATGCCATAACTCACTATCAGTGTTACAGGTTTCTGGAAAGTGTGGTCAAAAGTTTCAGCTCCCCAGTTCTGTGAGCTGACTGCTGACCAAGAGGATTGGGCCTGGAACTGGCAGGAGATGAAGGGAGTAAGGATGAACCAATCCAATGAATCAAGGAGCCTGCAGGGCTGCTTCATAAACTGTCTCTTGCTGTCTTGTGCTGTGTGTTAGTTCTGCCTGTTAGAGCTCTGTCTCACCAGAGATGCTTGAGTAGACCAGCCCTTTCAGGTATTTAAAATTACAGAACATTGTGAAATAACCCCAGGGCACATGGACAACAGTCAAACAGAACTGCATTTTAGGCAGTTTGGACAGAAGTCCATGTGAATTTTGTGGACAGTGATGCCCAGATTTATCTGGAGCAACAAGCATTTTTCAGAGAAAGCTCTGGAGGCACAGAGCCCCTTACAGGCATGTGGGGGTTTAGGTCAGTCCCTGTACAGCCCCAGGTACTCTGGTGCTCATTACCTTCAGCAGTGTCATATATTCTAAAGGTGATCGATACAGAGAATATGCTCTAAGAATGTTTTATCACAAACAGTTGGTACAGAGGGTCTTATCTGCAGGTTTCTGACTGCCTGGCAGGCACTGTATCACCTTCTGTTTTACAGTGGAGCTAATTGTTCACCTCAGTGCAGCACAGCCAACAGCAGCTACAAACTGCAAAGCTCAGGCAGTGCCCTCTGTGAGCAGAGAAACACCCACTAATGGGGACTTCTCCTGTACAAAAGGAGGCACACATGAATATATATATATACACACATCTCAGCTTGCATGCAATGAATTTGTTAGAGCAGATGCCTGCAGACCTTTAAGAAGGATGGCACCTACATTTTCTTTATAATAGATGATGTTTAGTGCCATGAGGTGCAACAGCTAGCCCTCTGCTGGCATAAGCTGCTGGTATAATTGCCTGGTGATTTCAATGAAGATTTAAGTAAGCAAAACCTTCCATGTCTTAAACTAACACAAGGCAATGCATAAAGTCTGTAATTCTCATTATCTTCTCCTAGGTCATACTCCATCCCTTACTAATTGCCTCTACTGGCATCCCATTTTGAATTACAATGTTTACAACCTTTTCTTGATAATGTGCAGACAGGTCATATTCCAAACACAAGGTGTTTTTATTCCCATTTCTTTTGCATAGTAAGTTCTGAACTGGAACCACACTTCCACCTATCTGCTAGTGTTTTTCCATGTCGGTGGCTGCTACTGTTGCAACACGGGTGCAACTTGGCCACTGACATTTCAGTGTGACTCTTCTGCTTTACAGTATTTCTCATCACTAATTCAAGAATTTCTTTAGTACAGACATACAGTAGGTCTCTTTCAAGGCTCTTGGGTTAGTTAGCTCTCCTTGACATTACTACTTTGGCAGCTCATGTTCACCTGGAGTTTTGTCATGACATAGGACTGCACAACCTCTGAAAATCCACTTTCCCAATTAATGCTCCCTCTGCTAATTTTTGGTTGTTTAATGACCACCAGAAGGATTAACACTTTCCTATGGCTATAGTCATTATTTTGAGATCTTGTAGGCAGAAATCATGTCAGTCTTCCATTTTAAAGCTGCCTTTTTTAATTATTTTTTTTTTTTTAGGTTTATGTTAAGGCTCATTACCAGGAAAACTTCAAGGATATGTGTAGCATTATACATTCTTCAGCTGAACCTGAATAATATAGGTTTTGTTTCCTTCATCTGTGTCACGCTTTTAAGCTTTTAATAATTATCAACTTAAAGATATATGTACCTTCTTAACAGCAGCCATGCACGACACCATACCTACTTGAGACAAAACCTCTGTCCTAGAGTATATAACCCATAGACACAAAAGAAAATACCATGAATGCACAGCAAAGTGTTGTGTGCAAAGATCCTGAGTGATTTGTATCCAGTATAGCAGAGAGGTTTTCAGGTGGATGAAAATAACCAACCAAAACAAAACACTCCACAAAAAACCAAAACCCCAACAACAAAAAAAAAAAACAAAAAACAAACCCTCAAAAAAAGCAAAATTGTAAGCTTTGACTTGAAGATGATGCATAAAAACTGAAACATCTTAAAGATAAAAATGACCCATGAAGAAAAGACCATCTTTAATAGACAAACATATCAGGTAGACAAATTTCAAAACCTCAGTGCTGAAAAACAGCATTAATGGATTACAGAAGTAGCTGGACACGATGCACTAATGCAAATGGTCAGTATTTTCTTGCAGAGCAGCTAACCTCACCTGCAAGCAGAAACCCTGAGCACCAAGGCCTTGATAAGCATTTTCTTAACTCCTGATCTGCTCATGTTCAGCTTCTAGCCATTTCTCTGAATACTGGAACAGAGTAAACAGGGGGACAGTGCTCCTCCCGCACCCGTGGGCACTTATAACAGCAATAATGAAATAGTGCTATTCTGTTAAGGTATAAAACATTCCTATCATTGCCCAGCATTTTAGGGAAAATCATTAAAGAAAAAAACCCAAACAACAAACGGCCAAATATAAAAGAAACATAGGAACAGTCACAAAGAATTGTTAATGTTGGGAAAGACCATTAACAATGAACCCAACCATTAACCAAGCACTGCCAACTCTGTCACTAAACCATGCCCATATGCACCACATCACAGCTTTTCTGAGCGCTTGCAGGGACAGTGATTCCACCACTTCCCTGGGCAGCATATTCCAATGCTTCACCTTTTCTGTGAAGAAGTTTTTCCGGATATCCCATCTAAACCTCCTGTAGCACAACTTGAGGCCGTTCCCTGGCCATTTGCACTTATCCTACCATTTGTTACTACGGAGATGAGGCCGACCCCCCCGCCCCCGGCTACGAGCTCCTTACAGGGACTTGAGAGCGGGAAAGTCCCTCCCGAGCCTCCTCCAGGCTAAGCAGCTCCCGCAGCTGCTCCTCATGTGACGCGCGCTCCAGAGCCTTCCAAGAGCCCCTTCTCACCTACAACACGCGTTTTGAGGGCACGGAGGAGAGCCTTGCCCAGAACAACGCTACTACTGATAATATTATTTATAGAGGAAGCAAACCCTTTATAAGCACTTCAAACCCGTTTAAGCAAACCCTTCCCGACACTGCACGGCGGCAGGCTCCGAGCCGCAGGAGCAGGGCCGGAGGTCCCCGGCTGCGCTGCCCTCACTGCTGCCCTTCCCCGCCATGGCGGCGGCAGCTTCCAGGCAGCCGCCGGTCGCGGGCTTTGTTCGTCTCTGCCTGCGCCGCCTCCGCCCCCTCCTTCCTTCCCTCCGCTCCCTCCCTCCCCCCTTCCCTCCCTCCCCCCGGCCGGCCCGAGCGCCCGGAGAGGCCCGCGGGGCAGGGGAACGAGCGGGCCCCGCGTCCCTCTTCCCCCTCCGAGCGAGTGCCGGGGGTCCCCGCAGCGCCCGCCGGCCCCGAGTGCTGCGGGTGAGCGGCGGGGGAGGCGCCATGGCCGACCGGGCGCGGGCGGCGCTCTCCGAGTCGGGCTGGTAAGTGGGGCCGAGCTCGGCCGCGCCGCCGCCTCCGCCTCCGGGGTGGCTCCGAGCGGCGGAGCGGGGTGGGCAGTGCGCCGTGTTTGAGCGTGCGGTGCGGGGGTCGTCCCCGCCCCAGCTCCGCTCGGAGCCCGTCGGCGGCGGGCAGGGGGTTGTGCCGACCCCGGTGCGCTCGGGGCCTGGCGATGGCTCGCTCTGGAGAGGAGCTCCCGGCCCGTCCCGCCGGCCCTGCGGGGCGGGCCGGTACCCCTATCCCGGGGTCATCCCCCTCCCTCGGGATCGGCGGCGGCCTCCCTCCCTGACCCGGGACAGGCCTCGCTCGGAGGCCTGGCGCCTGCCCGTGGTGCTGGTGTTGTTAATTGCTCTGTGCGCCCGTTCAGTAAGGAAGGCAAGATGAAAAAAGTGGGGTTAGGGTAGGGTAAATGAGGCGCACGTGAGGCTTGAACTCGGGTACTTGTGTTTTCTACCAAGTCCCTGTCGCTGGGCACACAATATCCATTTTGGAACAACGTGTTTTAACGAGTTGTGCTTTTTAAATACCTACTGCAAATGCTTATTTGCTAGCCTAGAGGTGAGTTTGCATTGTAGAAAGTTTTTGTTTTGGGGCTTGTTTGATTGTTTTGTTGAAGTGATTCACTTATTAGTCAACACTGACTTTTTTCCAGAACTACTTGGAAAGTCTTTCACCGCTAAAGTTCAATGCTAACTGCTAAAGCACAAAGTGACACATGCAAAGTTATTTCCAATGGCGTTTGGGGGATATTTCTGTTTTACTGTTTACATTAGTGGTTGTCCTGGATTGTGGCTTCATGTATGTCTAAGATGGAAAAGGTTAAAGTGGGTGTCATGTGATATAGAATAAAAGAGGATAATTTACTTGGAAGGGACCTATGACAGTCATCTAGTCAAGTCACTTGATGACTTCAGGGCTGATCAAATCTTGATATGTTGTTAAGGGCACTGGCCAAATGCCTCTTAAACATTTGACTGGCTTGAGACATTGCCCACTGCCTTAGGAAACATCTTCAAGTGTTTGACTATGCCTTCAATAAAGAAATACTTCCTTATGTCCAGTTTGTACCCTCCCTGACACAGCTTTGAAGCATCCCTGTTCATCCTATCACTGGCTCCCCGGTAGAAAAGATGAACCACCTCCCTCTCCACTTCCCCTACTCAGGAGGCTGTAGAAAGAGAGCAGTGAGGTTTGCCCCTCAGCCTCCTATTCTCCAATCGAGACAAGCCAAAGTCTTCAGCTGCTCCTCACAGGACATACCATCAGCTTTGTTGCATGCCTCCATATTTAAGGACCTTCTCATAGTTTTCCAGTTGTGTGCAAAGTAGTCCAGGTAAGGCCACAAGACTGAAGTGGGATAATCACTTCCTTTAACCCCCTGGTGATGCTGTGTTTGGGCCAGCTGTTGCAGTGAGTGCTACTTTGTGGTAATAGTAACCAAGTAGAGTAATTAGGTGTCCTTTGGTATGCTTCTTGGATAACTATATCAAGATCCAAAAATACTGTTCCAGGTGTCTCTCGAGTGCATAATCCTGTGCTTCCTGGCTATTGCTAAATTGAAATAATCATAGCTATTTTTGCTACTTTTCATAACGTTAGCTTATTTAACGGGAGTTTTGGACTGTGACTTGACACTAGCCCCTCTTTTCTTCTGTACTTCGACCTCTCTGAAAATGAAAAAGCTTTCCATAAAAGTAGTTCTATTTTCTTAGTTTGCTTTTCTGGCTTTCTGTTGCCTATTCAATTTTTTTTTCTTTCACAGTTTTCAGCTCTTGGGTTGTTTTACTGCCTTTTCAGCTGAACGAATGCCATCGGTAAATGGCTTTCAGGTTTTGGCAGTACAAATATGAGGTGCCTCTGAAACAATCTTTCACTCTGCAGTGTTTGCTGCCCTCCTTTTGAGTGTAGACTCTTGAATAGCTGTATACACTTGTTATTCCTGCTGTCCTGTAGGATGGGAGCCAGAGCCTCAAAGTTGATTGGGCAAGAAATGGGCTGATTATCAGTTCCACTGGAATTATGCCTTGACCTATTTGCATTGAGAAGGGTAGCATAAAAGAGAGAGGAATTAAATGCATATACTTTTGAGGAGTGTGAGGTGGAGTGGAAAAAGAAGTAATGATTTGGAAATTTTGCTTAGCTGTGTTTATGCACTTTAAAAAAGAATAGTACCCTGAACATCCATGCTTCTAACTGCTTTGCTGTTGCTCTTACTTACGATTTTTCTCATATTAGATCTTAGTGTTATTTAAGACTTCTGTGAGTGAGCCTTCAGTGGTGTTTAATGTAGTATTATGTGTCTGGCTACACTGGTGATTAAATAATGTTTAGTACTTAATTGGTTGTTACTGTTGCTGTCACCTGATGTCAAAATGGTAAGTTTTCTGGTACAAAACCAAAACTGCGTTTATATGTTAAAATCTGTCCCCACTGCAGAAGCACTGCATGGCATGTCAAATTAAAAAAAAAAAAAGTTGTCCTTGCTTAGCTGAAAATCTACTGGCTTGTAAAATACTGTCTGTACTGATTGGATTTTAGAGTAAGTTTCTTAAATCTTACAAAGTTAGAAGAGTTAAGATAGACATTTGTTTATGTGAGTTTCTGCAACTAGTGTTTACCTTTTATGATTCTGAATGAAAAATAAAGTTATTTTTCAAGTAAGACAGTAATTAAGTGTAGATAATACTGAACAGTAATTTATATATCTATTTCCCTCCCCCAACCAGGTATTGTCAGAGTAATTTGTTATAAAATTGTTTGGGAATTTGTTATGTTTGTCTTCAGTATATCAATGACATTTTTGTAAGCTTCTGAAAGGTAAAGTAGCCCTACCTAGTAAATGTAATAGTGGTAGGTAAAGCTGGGAGCTTTTCTTTTTTTTTTTTCCTGGTGATGCTGGTGTTTTATGAAAATGAGTAAAAGGCCCTTGTAGTTTGTGTGCAGAATTGTAGTTTTTCTGAAGACAGATCCCTGCAGCTCTCGTTGAAAGCCTACATTTTTTGGTGCTAGTTCTTTTTGTTACACACTAGGCTGTTCCTTGGAATGAGATATTGGCTCCAGCTAGGGGAGAGATAAGGTGTTTGTATTACATGTCAGTGAAAAAGATATTCTATCTTGGAACAGAAGTTCTGTATTTTTATTTAATTATCTAACAGGAAGAAGGCCAAGTGGCAGAATTACCTTTTTGTGTTGTTACAGTTACATTAATGAATTTCAGAACCAGTTTTCCAGTGTGCTTATTAAAATATGGATCTTAATGGAGCACAAATTAGTGAATCCAGTTTTGTTACTAGAAGTGAAGTCCAGAAGAACTGCAGAATACATCCCCTTATGTAAACAATGAGTTGCAAAGCACTTATTACTGGCTTGCAACAGAAGTTTTTGTGGTGTGTTTTTGTTTTCATTTGTTTGTTTTTTAAAATTTCCTGTGTGGCATTTCACAAGAGAATATGACAAGCCAGGACCTCTGCATTGTTCCTAGATCTTTGCGGAACTTGGGAATTTATTACATAGGAATGCCAACATGTTGTCATAAATGAGCAATATGCCATGGCCTACAGCAGGCCTGTGGTTCTCTGATCTTGGGTCTGGTGATTGATCTCTGTGGGAAAGCAAGAGGTGCAAACTGGACAAGGAAAGATTTTTTTTTAGTACAGCTAAATGTATTTGCAAGTTCTTTGTCAAGTAGTACAGATATTTTTTATTGCAGTGTGTGTGACATAAAAATTAGTAACTCAATGGCAACAAAAAATACAGTCTTGTAAAACATAATGTATTTTGAAGATTATGTTGTGACAATGTTGTGACTATGGAAAGTTACTCCCAATGATGAAGAGGAAATGGAATTTTACTGGTTGTTTGGAAATAAAAGAATACTGCTTAACAGTTCCTGAGAAAACCTTTATATTAAAGTCATTGTGGTTATATATTCTTTGTAAGTGAAAAATATCGTTGATCTACAACAAACTTTTAGACTGAGTTTTTGGTATTTCAGAAAGTGATGTGCTGCATACTGGGTAACTCTGGGTTTAAGATTGGTTTGTTTGCATGTGACCTCTTGTAGGATGAATCATCTGATACGATCCAAACTCTAAAGCAAAAGTAGGTGTATGCCTGGAAACACAAGGAAGTTCTCAAAGGCATGAATCTAACACCACTTTCTAAGAGCACAGCAGGCATTTGGCATAGCAGTCAGTTTCAGAATTCTGCAAGATGATCTGCTTTTTCCTAATTTTTTTTTGCTATTCCTATAAAACCTTTTTGGAAATCACAGCTGAAATTGGTTCCTGCATATTGAGCAAGCTCAAGCAGGAGAAAAAAAATTCCTTAGACACAAGCATAACACACATCTTGTGTGTCACAGGAGAGATGCATCTGTTTTGAGATTCTTGACACTTCTTTTGTGATGTACAAAATCTTGTGAAGTTTGGTTGGTACAGTGAAATCTCAAAATGCCAGTACAAAACAAAATCTCATATCATTGCATTTTTCATTTGTTCAGGTGTATCTCTTACTGGCTGATCTGCTCAGTTTGCATTCCTGCTGGGTCACAAGTAATGGGTAGTTAGAACCTGAATTCTTCATGTCATTTTCACTTTGCAAAAGGTCCAGCATTTTTCAGTCTGTTAAGGGAAGCAACCCCAACAAACTAATTCATATGCCATTTTCCCCTTTCTTTTGAAAGAAGATATTAGGTGTTTGAAAAAGAACTGTTACTAGCTGGAATTGTTACAACTACAAGAAACAAATTTAGAGCTATAATCAAAGGTGAAAAAAAGGATGGGTAAAATAAGGAGGTGGAAGGAGGTAGCGGACTAACATGTTTGGAACACCTCACTTTGCAGAAGAGAAAACGGAAGGAGGTGAACTTGGTGAGGTTTATATAATCTGCAGGCAGGACATAAAATGAAAGTAGATGTCTTACTCACCAAATCCTACACAGTTATCATTCACTGAATGCCGCAACTCTAGAATTGGAAAGCACTTACTGAAGATAGCAGCAGATTGGTTTAAAAGTGGGTAAATTTTTTCAGTACAGACCTCAACCAAAGCTTATTTTCTGAAGACAAATGGTTATCCTGTCAGTTAATATGGTTGGTTAAAAGATGAGAGACGAGATAGATAAACGATTGCTTTATTTTGGAACAATGTTAGCAGTAGGTTTCTGCTAGGATTGAAAGGTTCATTATATTAAAAAATATCCTTAAGGGGTGACATTACTGTGGCACCATAGCAGTTTGTTGATCTTTGGGGATTGGTAAAATCTGAACTAATCGGGTACTTGCAGCAAACTCTTCCAAAGCTGTGTTGCAGTTCTTTCACATGCAAGTGTAGTTCAGTTCTGGTGAATGCCAAATGATGGTCATACAGGGAAAATCACGCAGACCTATCTACACAGTCATGAGCTCTAAATTTGCTTCTGTTACATACATACACGAGAAGGGCAGTGGTCAGACAGTTGTTGGGAATTGTTCACAAAGAATTTAATCATTGTTAGGTCATTATGTTCATCAGAGGTGTGTCAAAATCATTGAAAGTGTGCATTAATGTAATCATCCCAGCACAGCAAGGGTTTCATAGACACTGAAAAAGTGGATGAGAGGTGTTGAAGGTAGTCTGTGCTGGGAAGATGAAGATCTTTGCTCTGAGAAACAGAACAATAGGGGGAGAGATGATAGAGATCTATAAAATCCATAGGTCTTAAAGAAATGATGAATAAAAAGCAAGACTAGCTGTTTTTCTTAGGACAGGAATTAGGCCACATGGTGAATTAAACTTGTTACCTGATGAAAATTAAAGTAGCTTGTCAAGCAATGTGTAATTAAATTGTGGAACTTATTTGCCGCATGATATTGTGAAGCAGAAAAAGTGTGAGCGAGTTAAAATTGTAATTAGGCAAAGCCAGGTAGGGATAGGTGCACTGAGTACTGAACTCTACAGTGAAGTTGGACTACCAGCTCTAAAATGGCTGATAGCCAGGAATTCCTCTGGACACTTATGTCTAGATATTTGCTGTGGTTTGCATTCTTGACATGGATCATCTGCCTCTGGTCACCCTTGACAAAAATGGAACCGTGTTAGACAGCCCTAGACTGCATAAGTTAGAACACCATTTATGTTCTTATTTTTATATTGTTAGGTAAGTGTCCTCACACCGTAGTTCTGAGGAAAGGATTTTCTCCCCTTGATTGGAGATGAGGGAAGAGGGAGTGAGGATTTGGAGAGAAATGAGCCGAACTGTTGAAAACAGAGAGAAAAGGCAAAGCAAGTGTGACAGTCCCCTATGCACTCCATCTCAGCTGTGATTTCCACTGCCTTGCTGCAGCTCACCCTTCTGGTTTTCATCAGTTGCTGGGAAAGAATCTCCCTGCATCTTTTTATGTGAGAACTCTGATCGATTTATGCACTGTCTTGGGGGATGCAGACTTCACCTACTGGTTTCTCTGCTAGGAAGCTAAAGCATTAATATAAGATGTCCTTGATTTATAGAATTGTTGCAACTTAGAACAAAGTTGTTGCTACAGTGAAAAAAAAACAAAAAAGGAGGAAAGAAAAAAGCTTACTCTACTTGCAGCTCATCTAAAGTTAAAGACCTTTAAATCACTGCAGACCTCTTTTTAACTCCCACCTTTCCAGTGTCCTGACTTTTCTTGGTATAGTATGTCTCATGTTGATTCTTTCCAATCAATGAGTTCCCTGGAAATGTGTAGGTTTCCCATAGCTAGTCTCCTTTTCAGAGTTCTTGGAATTTTTAATGTATTGAGTCTTGTCTCAAAAGTTATTTAGTTAGCATTGTAATTCTTAGGCTTAACCTTCTTTATGGAATGCAAATACTTCATTAGGACAAGTGTTACTTAATGGGTTTGACTCAGTGACATACTAGTTTCCTTCTTTCTACCTCTTTTTGTGATATTATCTCCTGTCCTCTGAGTTTCATAAAACTTTCTATCAATTTTTCTGTTGTTAAACTAATTTATATCATCACATAAGCAAGGTGATGGGGTGGAGCTTGTTACACAATTGAGATTTGATTTACCTCTTCCATCAGAGAAATTTTGTAGTGTAGTGTAAATGGGATTTTGGTAGGGATTTGAGGGAAGGATAGAATAGCAACATGCTTGACTATTATTTGCCTTTTCCAACAAACCCAAATGAACTTCCCAAAGGAAGGGTGAAATAATAAAAGCAACGGTGTGTTTAAGAAGTCTAAAGCTGTCTGAAGGTCAGTATCTTACCATTTGAGCAAAAATAGGTTCTTTTAAACTTATATGTTCCTGGTAATTTAAATTACTAGTCAGAAAGCCTGTGTCATCTAGAATGTGGAAGTTTGAGGCATTTGGAGTAGATGTTGCATATAGATAAACCAGGTCTCAGGAGAAAGACCTCTGCAAAGACTTTGCATTCTGAAATCATGTTATAGGACTCTTGAGACAGTTTTTAAAAATCTCTTCAATTTCTGTGTGCTCACACTCCCCAGGCAGTGAGTACTTGAGCAGCAAGCTGGTGGGAAGGTAGCTGGTGATTTTGGAGTAAGGTACTGTTATCATTCATACTGATAACAGAGTGATATTTATTGGGATTTTCTATGTGTATATTTTGTGTGCTACTGCTGGTTAAAATACAACTTTATGTAAGTAATACATGTAGGAGTACATAGGAGTAAGAAGCTGTCCTGAAGTTTTAGAGAGAATTACACTTGAACATTGGATATTAAATATCCTATACATCAGGCTGTTTTTTTTTTCCCTGTGATTGTCATAGCAATAAAATTAAAATAAATTTAAGACTAATTCTCCAAGCTGTGCAAATTGTTCATACTTTCAGGAATAGTACATTTTCTACTTCTTTAGAGCAAAAAGAGCATATTTAATTCCAGTAAGAGTAATTCTAGTAGAGCAGACAGGAAGAAGGAAAGGCTCTCTAGGGGATGAATAGTATATGCATGTTTCTAATCACTTTTTATGTACTTAATGTAATGCATAGTCATGAGGTGTCAGATTTTAGGAGGACTGGACAGCTCTTGGACTGATGTGCAACCTTTGAGCTTTTTTGCACATTTAAGGAAAGTGGTTTAAATAATCTTTGTACTACTAGTAAGTAATCAAAGCATGGCAGGCATTCTTGTATTGGCATAATTTTGAACCCTTCACTTTGGGAAATGTAGCTTAGGTTTTGGAAATGGGAATGATTGCATTAACTGACAGCAAGCAAAGACTTAGTGGAGAACAGACTGCTGAACTTGCTTCTATGTGAGGGAGTGCTGTCTGGGGGCAGTGGTCAAGACTGGCTTTTTCTTTCATGTTGTTTGTCTCCTAGTGCTCCAAAAGCAGCTCGAGCTTCTAGTGCTGTGTCATATCCGAAAAAAAGCTGTTGAAGAAAGCCAGAAGAGAAAAAGCCATGTGTGTTAAGACAGCTTCAAGATACTCTCAGTGGCGTGGCAGCTGTGTCTTTGGCACAGCCCCAGAGTTAGTGTATTTGTGTTCAATTTAATGCTTTAGGGTGGCTGCCAGCATTTTCTTGAGAAAACGAGTGAGAGTGTTCACAGCTTGTATCTGAGAAGACAAAAAAAAGGAAAGAATTTTAAGAATTTTGTTACGTGAACAAAGTAAACCAGCCACAGTGTTGTGAATTTCGTATGTCAAATTGCTGTGGCCTGTTGGCCTGTTATGAATCATGGAGTAGCAAATCTTCTCAAGGAGCAGAAAGCTTGCAAGAGCTTCCGTCCAGCAGTTTCTGACTGCAGGGGCTGTTTCTAGCATCTGCTGTTTTACAACAGTGCTGCTTGCTAGAAGCTTATCTTATCAAAGTTTGGAGTTAGTGAGGTTATCTTGGGCACATCTCTGTGTGTTACCTGGAAAAGTTTGACATTTTTGCATCACAGCTATTACTGTTAGATAAGAGTGTGCATGTGTTATCACTAAATCTCTTCTATTAAGTAGTTGTTAGAGATTCATGTTCACTTGTTTATTTCAGTCTGCTGAAGTTTCACTGTGTTATATTCTACTGTTGTAAAATACAATATGCGTGATCTCAGTGTTTAAATACTTACAGATGTAAATCAGGATACAGCATTAAATCATGGGCTAGAAGTGTGCACTATCCAGTACCCTTATGAAAGGCATTAGTAATACTGTTCTCCTGTTTAATGAGGATTTGAAATCACTTGGCTCTGATATTGATGGCAGTGTACTGAATAGGTAAAATACATCTTTCAACAGCTGGATCATCTTGTTTCATTGCTTGTTAGAATGATAGAAATGGAAATTACCATTTATTATGGAAGCAAATTTCCACTTCTTTTGGTTGATGTTGCCATAATTTCTGTTAGGTTCATTGTACAGTGGGAATGCGGAAGACTTTAAAAGGCATCAGGGCAGTTAAGTTTACTCAGAGTTTCCAAGTATGTACTGTTCTTTTTACTTTTGTAACTGTGATACCATGTCCAAGACAGTTTTAAATACAAAGCAGAGGTGAACTTTAAACTACTTTTCAGAATTGTAATGCTAATGAACATTACATTTTTAATCTTAGCACACTTTCTGTTGTACAGTTGAAAGTATTACTGAGTGTGAAGTTTTCCATTTGACTGTTATTTGGAGAAAAACATGAGGGGAGAAAACATCAGTGAAGGAGATGAAGAGAAGATGGGTGATTTTCAAGGGTCTGGTTCTGACTGTGCAGAGTAGTGATTTCTGAATGAGGCACGCTTTGTGTTGAAGTAATGAGCTGCTAAGGAATGCTGAAAGTATCCTTATGTAAAAATATGATCCATCAAGCTTCTTTTCATTGAGAACAGGATGTATAATGAGCACAGTCATGATTCTTGGTTAAAAACTTATTTAAAGTTGCGTTTTTAAATTCACATGGGAGGTACTATACACAGTCGTGTGTGATACACAGGTAGGTTTTGATAGATTAGAGAATTACAGTTCACCTAATGTAAGAAAAGGCCTGGAATTCTGCCTTTTGGCAAATACTTGCCAAATACCTCTGCAACTTTTCACTTGAGTGCTAGCTAGAATTTTTGATAAAAAAATAACATCAGATTTTTTAACTATGAAAAAAGTGAAGGAAATGGATGCATCATTGCTTATACTTAATATTTTAAGATCAAGATGTTTGGGTTTGTTTAATAGGTAAATCATTCTTGAATATGTAGTGTAAAATTACTTCAATCAATTTTTGTGTCATTAAATAGTAAGTAACAGTTTGTGGTAATCTCCTTCTTAATGGCCAAAGAAATCTCTCATTCTGAGTTTGGTCTGAAAAATTTATGGCATATGTTTCAGAATTTCATTCTGAAGAATTGTCTAAAAGAGAGAATTGCTATGGAATAAGCAAATGAGGAAATAAGAACTTGAAGGTGTTTTTATGCTTGAGGTGTTAAGTTTTGTAAATCTACTGAGTTTTCAGCCTTGATCAAATAACTATTGCAGAAATTTGCAGTTGATGCTCATTTACGAGTTTGGACACTTAGGCAAAAAGATTCTCTGTTCATGGTTTTGAGATGGAAAATATTTCCTTGGAGAATGCTGTTGAGGGTTTACCAGTGTGTAATTTTCTCTAGGTTTGGGAATGGGGAAGAGAGTGTCTTTCTGAACACTACACTAGTCTATGCTCTGTGTTCATAATTTATATTTTAGTTCCTAACTAAACCATGCCACAATATGATAATAACATGATGAAAAGTAAAAAACCTAATTTAGTCTAGAAGAGTAATTGCTGTTATGCTTTAGCTGTGGTCATATTTTCCTCATGCTGTTGCACTAGAGATGAACTTAGTGCTTTGTAACTGCATAATTCTACTCTTAAACGTCTTCCAGTATTTTTTCTCTGCTCAGAATAATTACTGTGTGTCTATGTTGTTTGATTCTTAAAATAATAACAATTTTCATCTTTAATAGCAGAATAGAAAATAATTATCTGTCAGGTGAAACATTTCTGTGACTGACTTGAGAAGGAAAGGAAGTAAAAGCTTGAATTAGAGGTTCATTCAAAAAAAGCAAGAGAATAAAGAACACATGTTGTTCTCTGATTACGTATCATCTGCTGGGAGGTTAGTTGAATCTTGACTGTTAGAACCCTTAATTTAAATCCTTTCTCTTCTTGAGCCTGCAGTGCCAAAATACTTAATTGAAATTATTAATTAAACCAAGGAATATGAAAATAAATCTTAACAGTGAGCTACTTCAGCACCTGATTTTTACCTGTTATTTCAAAGAACACTTAAGTAAACAGTATCAAAAGGAGCATCATTTGGTGTCTTACCATTGCAGATTTTTTTACACTTTATTTATAGCAGTAGTAGTGAAGGGCAATGCATATTTTCTCTTGCACAAAGTGGTCTTTAAATTTTTACTGACTTTGAAAAATATTTTCTCTGTTACAACTCTGTGGGTATAACTATAAACATTTTAATGAAAGAATACTGCCAGTTAGGAAAAGTATGCTCCTGGTAGAATCTTTAGACTGCACTTATGGATGCTTAATTTGGTTTTGCAGTAGTTTGGATGATCACCTTCACATTTTTTACAGACCTGTACTTGGATTTAGGATGAGAATACTGTTGATAACATGCTGATGTTTTAGTTGTTGCCAAGCAGTGTTTATATTGTTAAGGATTTTTCAGCTTCTCACTCCTCACACTGCAAGGAGGCTGGTGGTCACAAGGAGTTGGGATGGGACACAGCCAGGCCAACGCACCCCAGTTGTCCCAAGGGATATTCCATACCATATGGCATGATGGTCAATGTATATACTAGGGGGAAGCTGATCAGGGTCTGCTGCTTGGTAACTGGCTGGGCTGCGGCCTTTAAGTGTTGAGTAACTGCATTGTACATCGCTTATGTATATATTATTTCATTATGATTGTAATTTCCATTATTTTCTCTTCCTTTTGTGTCATATTAATCCATCTTTATTTCAACCCACAAATTTTACTTTTTTTTACCTCCAGCTCTTTTTCCCATTCCACTGTGGATGAAGGAATGAGTGAGTGGCTATGTGGTGTTTAGCTACCTGCTGGGTCAAATCATGACAGTCCTTTTTTGACACCCAAAAAGGAGCCATTATGTATGGCACAAAAAGGTTTGAAATAGTGGAAGATCTGACTGGAGCATGTTGAAACAAATACGTTTTAATTGTAGAGTTATAGAATGGCTTGGGTTGGAAGGGACCTTAATGATTGCCTGGTTCCATCCAACCCCCTTACCATGGACAGGGGCACAGTCCACTAGACTGGATTGCTCAAAACCACATCCAGCCTGGCCTTGAACACTTCCAAAGATGAAGCATCCACAGCTTCTCTGCATTATCTCTTCCAGTGTCTCACCACAGTAAAATATTTTTTCTAATATTTCATCTACATCTACCCTCTTTTAGTTTACAGTATTGATTTGTGTGTGCAGAGCTGTATTGTACATCGACAGTACTTGCTTTAAATGTCGAAGTGTATATATGTTGTATAAGTAACAATACTTGCTGTATATGTTTCGTGTTGCGCTGTTCATCACCTCTGGGGGCTGGGTCGAGGTTTTTATTGTGTTGAATTTTGTAGCGCTGGCTCCCGGTAACATTGTAGTTGTGAGATTGCTGTGGTGCTTGTGTTCGCACTGCCTCCATCTCCGAGCTTCGGGAGCCATCTACGGGAACCAGTAATAATTGCACTGTGCACCTTTCCTCCCCCGGCAGTCTTGGCTGCAGGGGACACACACCTCCACCTTCCCCCTCTCCTCCAGGCTAATTGCAGTAGCTCTGGAGGAGCTTTCAGTATCCTCGGCATGTTCAAACCAGCATGTTCCTATTGCTGTGTCTCCTGAATGTGTTTCAGGTCTTGCTCAGGGTGAAACAACTATATAAGAATATGGCACACACATTTTCCCCCAGGTCCGGGTAGCTATGAGTGACAGCTGTGTGTGTGGGATGGTACAGCCAGGTGCCTGGTCTTGTGGTCACCTCTACGTTTTGCAATTTTGCCCCAAACAAGGGCAGGGAGTGAATGTTCAGTTTTTTGGTGAGTGTGGTGTTTATTCACCTGCTGGATTACATCACAACACTGATGAACTGCAGCTTGGATATAATCATTGTAAGCCCTTTGGAATGCCACATAGATGCAGTAGTATTTTTTATCGTTTTAGGAATATATGAATTTCTGTTGCTGTAGAGCTTTTCAAATTGATTGCAAACAAGTCTTCATGTGTGTTCTTTAACATTGCAAGAGTGCATGCCCTCATGCTGCTTACTTTTGACTCATATTTTGTAAATATGCTATAAATCTAGTTTTAAAGGTCTGTAGAAATGGTTATTTTAGCACAAAGTAGAAGAAAAGTAAACAGAACACTTTTGCAGGGTTGAAAGTAACTGCTCTGTATCCAGAAAAAATTTCTGTGCTGAGTTAAAATTATACAGTAATAGTAATAGGGATGTGTGTGTGTTTTAAGCATTGATGACCACAGCTGTAAAAGAAATTACTTTCTGCCTGCCATTTCAGTTTTAATGTACTTCATTGTTTCAGTAGAATCCTCATCTTTCATCCTTGTCTTCTGAGCAGATTGTAATTTCTTTTTTTTGTTTGTGCCAATTTTGATATGTAGAAGGGATGGATGTGCCTTGGGTGTCTTGAACAGCTAATTTTTTTTTAGTTGCAGTACTTGAATCGATTCTCTAAGACCAGTATCCACTATAGCAGCTATCCTTGGCATCTTTGTGTTGGTCATGAAATTCTGCTTTCAATGTTACAAATAAAACTGAAGGTATTTTCTTAGCATCTTGCTTTTTGAGTCAGCAAACACTGGGCGTTTTAAGCTTTTATTATTTTTGAAATTAATATGAAATGTCTTGAAGCAGAAGTAGTCCAGGTCTTTGACACTGGTATGGAAGACATGCTTTAATAGCAAAACAGCAATTAATAATGTTTCCAAGTTTCATTTTATAGTTTTATGGTTCAGTGCTGCTTTTGTGTGGTAATAAAATAAGATTTTACAGCTTGAATTGAGAAATATTAATAGCCTCCTTCATGAGTACAGTTGATAAGCTAAATAAAGTGATTAAAAATGATCAAATTTATACTTGGTCTATTAATGATTGAGCCTTTTGTTATTTATATGTAAGAATATTATGTTGCTTATTCCAGTCTCAATAAGCCAACTTTTAAGTATCCTTGCTGGGAAAAAATGTCAAAAAGGTTCCTCTGAGAAAGTATTTTTGGGAATTAATTATTATAAAGATGCCAGGTTTTGCTTTTCTTGCTCAACATATAATTAAAAAAAATAACTTTACTTGGCCACATTCTGAAGAAGCCATCCTAGTCCCAGCCCTTGCTCAGAGCAGGGCTAACTCAAGCTAGGTCACCTTGCTCAAGGTCTTGACTAATTAAGCTTTGAATATCTCCAAGGTGGCCTGCTCTAGTGCTTAGCCACTTTTTGGGAAGACTTTTCTCTCTATGTCCATTTGAGATTTCTGATGTTTCAGCATGTGTTTCTTGCACTTTCTCATTTCACCTCACAGCACTCAGAACTGGCTCTGTCTCCTTAAGCCATGTTCAGATGGTGGGCAGCGCAACAACTTCCTTCTTTTGTCTGCTCTTCTTTGGGATGAACAATGGTGCCCTCAGTGTCTCCTCCTAACAACATAGGCTGCAGACCCCAAAACACCTCAGTGGCCTGTCTTCAGTTTGGGGATGTTCTCTCATAATGGGGACCCCTGAAACTGGACACAATACATTAGACATGGCTTTGTGCTATGGGGAGAGAAATAATGATATTTTTTGATTTGCTGACTAGAGTCTTGCTGTTGCAGCTCAGCATGTTCTTAGGCTTTACTGCTGTACAGGGACACTGGTTTGTGTTCAAATTGTTCAATACCATGAACCCACAGAACTGATTTCTGTTCAGCTACTTCCTAGTCTCAGTGGTTGGAAGGAGGAGCATGGCTTGGCTCTTATTGAGCTCTGTGATGTTCTTTTTGGACAAGGAATTGCTATGGTGGTACATCTTGCGTTGAAATTTACTAGCATGTTATCCTCTACGTTCTTCCCCCACACCCCCCAAAAAAAATTCTCTTTTTTCTTTTTTTTCTATGAAAAGTTGTGCATCTATTTTAAACTTTAATGTTAATGAAGTTAAAAAAGTTAATAAAATTTTGACATGCTTATGCCAGCACAAGCTATGGTGATATGTAGAAAAAAACCATAATGTATGTCTACATTATTGAATATGTATTAAATGGAAAGTAAGTAATTTATAATAACCTTTTATTATAATAGCTAGAATGACTTTTTTTTTTTTTTTGTTATGGCTGCTACCGAAACTTCTGATATCTCTTAATTTCTGAACTGGAGTGTGTGGAGACCAGCACGAATGATATCTTCATTTTAAGTGGAAGTAGTATTTTGAGTTGACTTTGCTACAGGATCAAGAAGCTTGAATCATTCTGTTCATGCACATCTTTCCTTGTTTAGTCTCTACAGGTGATGATCTTCAGCTGTCATTTACTGTGTTGATCAAAGTTTCTGTCCCAGAACTGTCTCTAATCAAGTGCAGTAACTTATGTTTGTAGAGAAGCCTGAGAGTGTGACAAATGTGCAGAGATTGTTCTCATTCTCAGAATGTTTCCCCAGCTTTCAACTGTTGGGTTTTTTTCATCAATTTCCTCAGCTAGATGTTTTCTTTCTAGTAAACTTTCTATGAACTTCTTTTGCATGGATCTATGCAGTTCTTTCTTGAACCTGTTTTAAATTTTAGCAGCCACAGAATAGTGAGTAACACCTTCATATGTTGTATGAAGCACCCTTTTCCTTAGTTTGCTCAATTTCCCACCTGCTGACTTAGGGATGGTGAGTGGCCAATCCCTTTTTATCTTAGTAATGTCACTTGCAACCATATGGATATGTTAAATACCCTCTTTGGTCTTTTTGATGGTGAAGAAATCTGGTCTTTCTAGTTAGTCCTCAAAAGAAAGGTGTTCTGTAATTTTCATCTGCTTTGTTACTGTCAAGTGGAGAAGAGCAGGAAGGAGGGAGAGTTTAGGAAAAGCAGATGAGGAAAAAGAGAAAGAAGAAGATGAAGGGAGATACGTATATATCCTCCTGTCATTAAAGAGGACAGTACCACATGACAGAAAATGTGATGTGATACAATTATGGTATTATTCAATTTACTTACTACCCCTCAAAAAAAGTTAATTACCAGCTTATTAAGCGAAATATAGTGCATGATAAATTACATGAAAGTTTCAAAATTGCAAGTGTGTTGCCTTTGCATGGTGCCTTTTATGTCTTTTATGCCTGTCATGTACTTGTGATTTTGGGTAGAAGAGTTGCGTGTAGGAACAACAGTCATTTGCAGTTACATGAGGTAGGACTTGGCTTGCACAGTTCTGTGAGAATTGGTGGCTGGATGTGGGTATGTTCCTATGCAGAATGAAAAAGTTTAGCATTATCATGCCATCTCTGTGTGATGATATACCCGTTTTACCATTTGACAGATGGAGGGTGTCATTAGTTCCTCCTTCTCAGCTGAGAGGTGGTTATTGCTAGAAATGTCTTATCTCTGCTGGTTCTTGCTAGCCTGCCTGCTCCCATCATATCCTGTGAATTTATTTTTCTACAGGATGCAGATGTATATTTCACTATGTACTTTTTTTGCTTAATGTTGTTTCCTAAATATTGTGGCATAGATTGAGTTCATTATTTCTTAATCAGAATATTAGAGTATAAACTTTACAACTCTTGTATTAAAGAAAGTAAATAGTCCAGTTTTGAGTCATAGCATCATGTTACTTGGCTCCATTGTTGAAATGAAAAACAAGTGGAACATAAGCTTTTCAGAGTTATGGAAATCTGAAATTGTGGTTGTCTTCAAGCTCCAAATACTAAACTGATTATTGCAAACTTTCCGCATTGACTCCCAAGATGGGGCTGCTGCAGTGCCCTTGGTATTCCCCAGCACCTATGTACTATCATGCCTTAATTTCCTTCATGCCCATCCTACCCCAGAACACATTTGGCTTCCTCTCACGTTCCTCTGCATTTGGCAAGCACCAGCCTGTGTTATGGCTGGTTTGGAGCTAGGCGAGTGCTTCAATTGACCAGTTGATTGCTCCTGCTCGAGATGGATGACAGCCAAGTTCTGTTTCCTTTTTCCACAATGCAACTGCTAATTTGTATGTCTTACTCCTACCAGGCAGCTGATTTCTGGGAAACTTAAGGGAAACTTAGGTGTCTTTGAGACCTTTGTTTCTTTGTCAAATTTGGCTAAAATTGGCTTGCATGATTAGAATTCATCTGTATGACATAGCTGCTGGACAAACTGCATAATATATAATCATTGTTTTTCTAAGACTAATTGAACTGCATTTTAAAAACTTTTGGATTTGGTGACTAAAACAAAAACGAATAAACTAGACTTCATGTGAAATGGTTTATCTATTTAATCTCTGAGATGTTTGCTTTTTCCAAATGCTGAATACAAAAGGAGGGGAGAGAATTTTGGCAAAAGTGCCTGTCTCTGCCTTATGCTCGTTAGTTTAGCAGCTGGAGTGTTTCAGTCTAGGTAAAATGGATACCAGCTCAGGCCCTGGGGATTTGAGACGTGTATTCTGCCTCCTCTGCTTTGTGAATCTATAATACACACTTTTGTGAATAGTCATTCTTCTTTGATGCCATTCCCCAATTTATATATAATCAAACTTCAGAGTTGCCTCAGGATCTCTGGCAAATTACCCCTTAGGCTTAGTGAGTCAGTCTGTTTGATTGTTTTGGGGTTTTTTTCCCCTTTGTGTGTTCTTTGCTAGGACACCATGCAGCTGTGGTAAAATGTTTTTTAATCCCTTCATGCTTTCAAAAGCAGAAGCTAAGCTCTTCATTCAAGACAGGTTGAAAGTGACCATTTCTTGAAATATTGAGGGAGATAAAATTTCTGCAGGTGCAGGAAGGATTTTATCAGCATTTGTCCAAAATGAAAATGACTGAGAGGAATGGTGTTCTCTTATGATTTATTTTATAGGTTGTATATGATTATTGGCAGATAATTATCCTGCAGAACAGGAGAGAATAATTTTTGAAGGGGACTGTCTTCATAGATTCAGCTGAACTTATCTTGATTTCTTCAAAATAAGGAAGATGATGGTCCTGAGCATTATTTTTAAAATTTTACTTCTTCCTAATTCTAATGATGAGGCACTATAAATTCTAATTTATAATGTTCTAATTCTAAGTTAGTTGTATTCTGTTCTCCCTGGAAATCAGAATGCAGCAGCTGTGAATTTAACTTCTCTGTTTATTCTGATGCATTACTTTTGCTCTCTAACATTTCCCTCAGCTGTCTGAGATCAAGAGCAGGTGTGTACTAAGGTGTTGAGCTTTTGATACTTCAGATGAAAATAGACTGGAATTTAACTACCTGTAAAACTTGTAAGGATAACAGAACCTGAAGTAGTTGAGCAGGGGTGGGTTTGTATTAATGAAGGATGGCAGAATTGTTGGTAATTAGGACTTTCAGTTAATCAGCAGTACACTGAACAGATAACAAGAACATGAATCTTGTCTTACAATGTTTTCACATGTGCTAACATATTAGATCCAGTCAAATAACCCTAAAACAAAAAGAGAAAAAGGAAAAGCATTCTAAAAAGGCAGATAGTTATCTGACAAAATGGCTGTCATACTAGTTACCTGTTCATGACAGTAAAGACATGCCTCATGTTGCTCCATTTTTTCTTCCTATCCTTTCTGAATTCTGCTGGAAGAACATCAGAGTGCAGAAAAAATAATGGTGTTAGTTGAAGTAAGTTGTTAAAAAAAAAAAAAGCAGAGACAAGTTTACTTATTTTGTCTTTTTCTTCTACGTTTGTTCTTCACCCTTATTCCTCCTCTGTCACTATTTTTTATCAGTGTCCTTTGCATTTCTGTGTACCAAAGCTTGCAGTTTGCAGTTTTGTGAGCTTAAAGAGATGTTTTTGGTAAAGGGAAAGTTGGAGTGTGTAAACGCTTTTCATGGCTAGAGGTGAACATCTCAAGCCTTAGTGCTTGTAGAACACCACTCTATATCCTGAGGCTTACCCCATCTCACCTCACTGATAAAGTAGGTGGAGCTATGAATACACTTGTAGTTATTTACATAAGTTTTGATGATATATTGCCATTTGCCTATAGAAGTTGGAGCTGGAGTTAATTCAGACCCATTAAAATTACTGGAATTAGGAGCAGAATGTATTAATTTTTAATTAATGTCAAGAATACTTGGATGTGTGCTGTTGTGCAGTTTTGTGAGGTGGGACTCTTCACGGTGAATTTTGTAATTGCAGTTGTTAGCACAGAGATCAGGAATTATGTCTACCCATTGACCAAACTTTAGAGGAGATACAGGTGTATGTGCAGATATGCAAAATGCATAGCAAAGGCTTGTGAAGAACCACGTGGTGTCTGGTTGAGGAAGAAGTCTGTGAATAAAGAGGGAGTTCTCTGATCAAATTTGTATGGGCAAAGCAACTTTGTGAGATCAGCACTGAGACTCATGACTATTTGACCAGTCTGCATGAAAGCCAAATTTTCTGTTGTCAAACCATTAACTTCTCCTAACTTCTCACTAGTAAACAGAGCAATAGTCTTGCCAAAGTGTAGGCAGTGACTTGATCTTTGAAAGAGTTATGAGTAATGTCAAAGAAAAGGGAGCAAATCATGTTTGTGGAGAGGGATATGAAAATGGTCTCATGAGAAGCATTTTTAAAAATTTTACTTTTGAGGAGATAATGTCTAGATCCTTAAATCAGTAAAGACAAAATAAATAGTTGGCCATAAAGGGTAAGCCTAGACTGAATGTACAGCAAGACAGAAGCACGTACTGAGTTGTTTAGTTAGGCATTCACAATTTGTCAGTGGAATATTGAGAGGGGAGTGTGGGATGCCTTCTCTCGAATCTCTTTGTGAAGTATATTAAAAGTGTTTCCCTGTGTTCAGTGTGAGTTAAAGAGCTCTGGTGTATGAAAAATATTTCTGAAGTTTTAAGGTCATGAACAAATTTTGTAGCATGCATATGAAACTACATGCCATTAATAAAATAATTGAATAGTTTTGGTCAGAAGGGATGTTTAAAGAACATCTGGCCAACCCCCCCTCCCCTCAGCAGGGACATCTTCGACTAGATCAGGTTGCTCAGAACCTCATTCATGACCCTGAATGTTTCCAGGAATGGGGCATCTACCAACCACCTGAGCAACCCGTTCGTGTTTCCTCGCCCTCATTGTAAAAAAAATTTCTTCCTCATATCTAGTTGTAATCCCACCCTCTTTTTGTTTATAACCATTACTCCTTGTCCTGTCACAATAAGGCCTGCTTAAAAATTTGTCCCCATCCTTTTTATAAGCCATTTCACAAATTGAAGGGCTGCAACAAGGTCACCCTGGAGTCTTCTCTTCTCCGTTCTGAACAACCCTAGCTCTCTCTCAGCTTTTCTTCACAGGTGAGGTTCCATCCCTCTGATAACTTTTGTGTTCCTCCTCTGGAATTGCTCCAGCAGGTCCACATCCTTCCAGTGCTTGGGATCGCATAGCTGGATGCAGCTCTCATTGCACTGCTGCACTGGATGCAGCTGGGTGGGGTCTCACCAGAGCAGAGGGACACAATCACCTCCTGCAACCTGCTGGTCCTGCTTCATTTGCTGCAGCCTGGGATACCATTGGCTTTCTGGGCTCTGAACACATGTTGGTAGCTCACATCCAGCTTTTCATCCAGCAGCATCCCCAAGTCCTTCTCATCAGGGTTGCTCTCAATCCCTTCATTCCCCAGCCTGTATTGATAGTGGGTGTTGTTCAAACCCAGGTGCAGGACCTTGCACTAGGCTTTGTTGAACCTCATGAGGTTCCCACGGACTCATTTCTTAAGCTGGTCCCTCTGGATGGCATCCTGTCCCTCAGGTGTGCTGACTGCACTGCTCAGTTTAGTGCTGCCAGAAGAGAAAAATGGTAAATCAGATGCCAAGGTGCTTTGCCTGAGCACGCTCAGTGAAGTACAGGTAGTCTGTCTCCCTGTATGTGTTACTAAGTATCTCTGTAACAGTTCACTGTCACTCTCCTCATTTTCATATGGTGTCTGAGAAAAGACTGTTTTCTATCAGATAGGGAAGGCTGAGAAGTGAAAGGGTGGGAATTCTGACTGGGAATTAAAGCAGAGCATTGGAGAAAGCTGGAGTCAGGATTTTCAAAAGTGTGGGTTGCACGTTCAGTGCACATCTCTAAATTCTTACCAGAATAACTACTCAGGCCAGAAACACTGAAGTTATTTCAAGCAGGGCATTCAAAGTCAAAGCTTGTCTTTTTGATACTTTAAACTAAAATCTGTGCGTAATTCCATTTTGAGAAAGGTAATGCCATCTCACCTTATGGAAGCCCTTTAAGGCATGTTTAATTATTTCATATTGTTCGCTTGGATTCTGTGATCACAATATCCTTCAAGAAAAAGTGACAAAAAAGAGCAAAATAAAAAATAGTCCTAAAGGTGGCATAATATTGTCTTCAGTGTGGACTGAAAATGGTAGGTATTGAAGATAAGAGTTATGCCTTATTATGGTATTGCCTATACCTGAAGTGGTATGAGTAAATACACATTAAAATACTGTTTATGAAACCTGTCTGACATTTAATGTTCATATTTTCTCCCTCTTCTGGTATTGTTTGTGTCTTTAATGTAATTTTTGTGTAGTAAAAAATATAGGTTTTGAAAACAACATGTTCTTTTTCAGTCTAACCTGTTAGAGAAATTACTGAGAGCTTTATTTTCCTATTCCTGATTTTTCTATCTCCATGTGAAACTACAGTTATAAAATCAACTTCAGAAACTTCTAGAGGCAGTGCAAGATGGAAGAGTTTTTGTGGTGCACATAGGATGAAACAGAGTAGAAATTGTAAGATTTCACATTATTGATGCTGTGAACTGTCTGCATGCCATTTGTTGTAAGTTTGAGTCAAACAAATTAGAAGTTTATGGGGGTGTCTTCAATGAAGAAATTAAAAGCAGTTTTTTTTAAAGCAGATACCTGAATTTGCAGACTTCTAGTGTTTTACAGTTATGTACATTATTTGCTTGTCAGGTGTTTCTTTAATGTTGAGGCAGTAATTTACTTTTTGGTGTAAAAGTGTTCTGTGCTGGACTGTGCAAGCAGTCTGTGGCTATTGTTGTGCTGTTGGCTTTTGTGGTGCTGCATGTGCTCCGAGATGGTGACTTCTAGAAGTGTAGTAATGCATCTGAGCAGCTTGGGCCACGATGTCCTCCAGCCAAACCGTATTTAGAGTTTATTATCAGACCCTCTGAAATTTCTCAAGGTTGCAGAGACATAAGCTATTCTAAAAATAAGAAAGAAGAGGCTGAAAAACAAGAAAACAGGACCCCAAGAGCCAGGTAACAGAGGGCAGTTGAACACCTGAACTGTGACCAACCCTGTGCTCCGAGGGGTGTGTGCAGAGCGTGTGGACAGGATAGGGGCACCAATGAAAAGATGTGTGTTCACGTGAACAGTAGCTTTATAATGTATAAATAAATATATAATGTAAACAATAAATGGCTTCTGCCAAATCATCTTGGTTCGTTGTTCAGAGGTCTTGGGCTCCTGCATAGAAGGACGTAATTTAGTCATCCCAATAAACGCTTTCTCCTTTCTGCATATTTCTGCAATCTATGGCAGCCTTTGGTGCTCTAGGCATAAAAGTAATTTAGTGTTGGAAGTAGCTGTTTCCCTGAAATCATCCAGATCAATTTGTGTCATATTCCCAAGTCAAGAAATTCAGACATTGGTGAAAGGTGGTAAAATGATGGGTTAACTTCTTGGACAAGTCCTCTACACGACTGACTGTAGTAGCTGTTTCTGTCTTCCTGTTAGCAGAAAGGGGAGGAAGCACAAGTTTAGTTCCTTCTAAGAAGGACTTTTTCTTTGATATTTAGGAAACTAGGGGATTTCTTAGGCTTCTCAGAAAAGTTTGAATGTGTTTATACATATTTTTAATTGCTGTTTATAAGGACACAGTTTTGTTTTCCCTAATGTTATTATTCTGTCTATTTTGCAGAAGCTTTCTTTTCTGACAATGCTGAAAGGTCTTCTTGCAGTTACATTCAAAAAGTAGGTAAATACTAGCCTGTGTATTTCAAAATGTAGCTCTTGTGCTCTTGTCTTGACGCCTGTTGTCAGGAATATGTAGTCTCGGAGTTATGGTCCAACAGCAGACACATGTTTAATTCTCTGTCCAGATTTAATTGCCTAAAATTTAGATGCCTGTGTTGAGCTGGTTACTCTTATATCTCCATTAAATTTACAGAAATAATTACCTCCAGAAGGCCATTCATCTCTTTCTAAGCTAGGTGTCCAGGATAAGAAAGATAAATTGCTGTGGTGTTTGCAAATGGGGCAGTGACTCATTCAGATTCAAATATCCAGCCTACCCTCTGTAGTGAGGGTCACTGAATCTCATCAGAACTGTTCAGATGGCACTGCTTAGTTGCAGATTGCTTTTTCCTGTTTTTAACTGTGTAGAATTTATTTTTCTCTGTATGTATTTTTTATATATTTACCTATTTATGTATATATGCTGGAGATGTCCAAAGAGGAGGAATGAGTCTGGTGAAGGATCTGGGGTAAAAGTGTTAAGAGTGGTTGAGAGAGCTGGGGTTATTTAGCCTGAAGAAGGGGAGGCTCAGGGGAGAACTTGTCTCTCTCTACAACTGCCTGAAAGGAGGTTGTAGCAAGGTGGGGGTCAGTCTCTTCTCCCAAGTAATGAGTTGTTGGACAAGAGGAAAAACCTCAGTTTGTTCCCAGGGGAGGTTTAGGATGTTAGGAAAACTTTCTTCACAGGAAGTTTGATTAAGACTTGGTGTAGGCTGCCCAGGAAAGAGGTTGAGTCTCCACTTCAGGAGGTTTTTAAAAGATGTGGTACTCAGGGATATGTTTTAGTAGCGGACTTAGCAGTATTTCATTAATAGCTGGACTCGATCTTAAAAGTCTCTTCCAACTGAAATGATTGTATAAATTTTTATTTGTTTTTGGAGTGTAAGGCCCCTGTTTGTGTGTTAGAAGCTCTGGAGTTTTGGATGAGTTCCTGTTATGTGCTTCACCTTTTAGTTCTAGAGACCCAGTTCAGAAGGGCAGTGGTAGTTCATAAAATGTTCCTTTTCAACTGAGCCATTTTTAAAGTAGTATTTGTTTTCTAGGTTGGTTAGCTATAGTTAAGATGGATGTATGACACAGTCCAGTGATTTAATTTTTTTTTACCATAGTGGAGAATATTAATTGGTTTTGCTTTTTAATTATGTTTTTAATTATAGCATCACATACAATATATCACTGTATATAAAATAAATGTGCTTTTCTGTGTGGCATTTCCTTGGAGGATATGGAGGAAGATAACAGAGGAAGGACTGTCGGTTTGTGTATGTGATCCTTGCAGTATTTTTGAATGCAAGGTATAATAACTATGTTGCTTCAAATGTTTAGTTGTTGATTAAAAAGACTCCAAATGTGCTCATAAAAATATCCGCTTTTTGTCTCTGAATGCTTCCCACCTCAAATTCAATTTTCCCTGTAGTACTTTTGTGAGGCAGAGGTGTTGTTATCACTCTTTTATGGATGGCAGCTGGGGCAGAGGCTTTGCTTTTCCATTGTGAGTGGAGTGGGCAGCGTGCCCGTGTGAGCCAAGTTGCCAGATCCTTCTGGCGCGAGGGCTCTGCCGTGCTACCTGACAGGCAGGTGCCTAATGCTGGATGAGGCTGAGGGCTGCCAGGTGTCACACAGCACCCTGGCCTGCTGGAAGCTAGTGCTGTCTCATATGCCGCTACTAGGTACCTCCATAGACAGCTCTTTAACTTGAGCACATGAAGATTTCAAGGTCCTTGCTCCTGGAGTACCTTACTTTTTGGCATGTTTCTGTAATTTCTGAATACTCCAGTTTCCCTGGGAAGCTAAAATCTTCACTTTGAACTGCAATTTTTTGTATGACTTGTTGATTACTATGAGCTGGCAAATAAATTTCTTTCTAAAGTAGAAAACTTTGAAAACTACAGCTATTTATAGAAAGAAAACATTTTTTACAAACATAGGCTCTTTTCATTTGTAAAAAGCATGTTAGCATTCTTTTGTGTTTAGACTTAAAGCATGACAGCTTGCTTATTGAGTTTCTGTGGCAAGGTTTTGGTAGCAGGGGGCTACAGGGGTGGCTGTCAGAAGCTTCCCCCATGTGCCAGAGCCAATGCCAGCCGGCAACAGGAGACACTCGCTGCTGGCCAAGGCCAAGTCCATCAGTGACAGTGGCAGCACCAGCATTATCAGAGTTAAGTAGAGGGGGAAATTACTGTGCCAGAGCAAATACCAGCCACAGAGAGGAGTGAGAATGCGTGACAGAAACAGCTCTCTAGGGTAGAATCTAGGTACCTCAGTCTAGGTACATCAACACAGATGCAATTATTCTTGATCAGCAGCTAAACTTTTAAACTTAGTATCTGTCAGGTAGGGGAGTGAGGGAAAGGGAATTCAGCATCCAGTAGACAAAGGGAGGAAGAGGTGGAAGTAGGGACACTCTTTCCTTGAAGATTGTGACAGAGATTTTTAAGGTGTATTATTTTGTATATAAAAAAGGTTTTTCTTGGTGTCTGGGAGTTTTGCTTATTTATTGTTTGAATTCCTTCTGTACTAGCTTACTTTTGTCTAGGAAGTATTTCTCTATATGTTGAGCCTCTCAGATACGACTACTCCTATGCTTAGTGTGGCTTGGCTTTATCAATTGATAAATCTTCATGAATGCTGCATCTGTGGGTAAAATTAGGATACTCTGCTTTGCCATAGCATGATGTTATCTTCTACTTAGCAGAAGGAGAAGAATATTGGTGTACAGCTGCATATCTCCAGCAATGCAAAGATGTTGAAGTATGCTGAAAATGAATTGGTGTTTATTTTATACCCTTGTGTTTTAGTAGGAGAATCCAAACAGACCTTTGCCCTAACACAGCTTGGACTAACAAATGAACATTTTTCTTCATGGGTTGCAACGGGGCAGGTTAGAACCAGCATATTTCATAAATATTGATTAAAAAGCATGACAAATGTATTTAAAAGGTTGTGAAGCCCCTGTACTTCTAGTTAAAAGCAGGCAATTCCTGGTAGCTTGCAGGGACTAGGATTGGGGAAATGGTACTGAATTGCCTAACAAGCTTAGTGTTTGTACAAGCTAAGTATTTTTATTGCAGAAATATGTTGCTTTGTTCAATGAAGGAAAGGAATGGATTTACCTTTTGTAGCTAAAGGTGGTTGTAGCTGCTGGAACTACCTGCAAGCTGCTCTTTTGATGGCAAAAGCATACCATGTCTCTATAGAAAGGATTGTGACTGCCACTGAGAGGTTCCAGATAATCTTTGCCCTGAACTTCCCTACTACAGATAGACAGTTTCCTTTTTTTTCCCTGGGAAAGATATATTCATTCTTCTCTATTGTACTGTTACAGTCACCTGAATTAGTCATAGCAAAAATTTTGCTGTAAGATGCTGCCAGCAGCTACTTGGCTGCCATCCCACAACAAGAACAGACTGCATCCAAGTTCTGATGCCAAATCATGTGTAAGTTAACCTTTGTACCCCATCTCAAATCAACACGTGCTGTCTCTGGGGAATAAATCTGGTCTATTTATAGGAATACTCTGCCTGTATTCGATAGCTTGCATGCAAACTATGTAATTAAGGCCTTTAGCAGTTGTTGCTGAGAGGCTTCCCTACTGTGAGGCAATGTCTGTGAGAAACTACCCTTGTAGAAAGTAAATCTTTTTTTCAGCTTAAGATTCCGCATGATTGACTCATTGAATATGAAAGTATCAGTAAGGTGTCTCTTTCTGAAATAGTGTCATGTGTAGGAATGAGTTACGGTTCCTGCCTGTTCACTTCCATCTGGCATGTGACATGAGTGGTAACACCTAAGAGAAAGATGTCCTGACCTGTGATCTGGGACGTCGTGCGAGGAGAGGATTATAAACACTGGCACTGTAAGCTGACATCAGATGCCATACTTGAATGCCAGCACTTAACACAGAGTAAAGCTCCAGCTGTTAACAATTAGCAGAGAGGAAAAGTTTAAATTACTGGTGTTCTTCAAAATCTTGAACAGTAGGACAAATTTTTTGAGGCAAAGCTTGGTGGATATTTTGTGTTGTGATTTTAGTTTTTTCCTTATTTAAACTTACATTAATTTGGGTTAAGAAATATACTTTTCTTTCCAGAAGATAATTCTTTATGTCCCCTTGTATTAAAGAAGCATGACAGGGAACAGGTTAAGACAGGGGTCTTAGTCTGTGAAGTACTTTTCCTTTCTCATTTTGTGTCTTTGATCTATTCATCTGCATTATCTCCATCCAGGATAAGGTTAAAATTATATGCCTGTAGTTGGGTAACAAGATTACTTCCAAAATGCCTGCTTTTTCCTTCATGTAAAATTGAATGATTCACACTTCACACTTGTGTAAATGTGGCAGCAGAAGAATGCTGTGAGAAAAGATTAGTGGGCTTCCGCTATTGTTACTGCTCCTTTTGTTTTTTCCCCTGTAAAAATGAGAATCTTAAAACACTCAGACTAACATGGTGTTCTGTAAACAGTTTAATAATTTTCAGTGTTTTCATAGACAAACATAATAGGATGACAAGCAACCCCAATCAGAAATTTAAGAAACAAGGCATGACAAGTTTTGACAAGGAAAAAAGCAATGCTTTCTTGTTTATTTAATGAAGCTTTGGGGTTTTTTTAAGGTACTTACGAGAAAATGTAGTTTATATACAGCAGACACAGTTGCTTGTGAGATGGGGGATTACTTACAGTATGAGACAATGTCTAACCTGAAGGGTTGCAAGCACTTCAGCAGCAAGTCTTTGGAATTTAAAATTAACTTTGAAAAGGATCTGGAATAGAAGAGAAACAAATGTATTTCAGGAGGCTTAATGTAGATTTTTTTTGTGGGTGTAGGTAGGAGTAGTCACCTGCATATCATGAGGGTTCCTGAGAAGCAGTTCTGCAGGAAAACATTTTGAGGGTTCCTTTTTTATATTTTGATGTATACCAAGAAAGTATGATGCAGTATCCTGCTGTTGAATGGGGTATAAAAAGCAACTATCTTGGTTGTTAATTGTGGTGTTTGTAAGATACCTGAAAAGGTTCTTTAAGCTTGGTCAGTGCTGTAAGGCATTAGCAGGAGTTGGTGTCCAGTTTGAGTACAGCACTGCATGAAAGCTGTGTGGGTGGGGAGAAGGGGAGAAAAAAGTCTACGTAGAAAACAGCATGACCTTCTAGGGAAAGGCTAAAAGATATTGGTAGTTTAGTTGAAAAAGAGAAGCCTAAGAAATGCAAGTCTTCTAATATTTAAAAACTATAATCTCTTCTCATAGATGTTGTAATATTTGAAGGGCAATAATGCTTGAGGTGTGGCCCAGGAACGTACACCTGATTTCTGCATCTAATTCTGCATCATCATCTACAAAATACCTTTGGATAAATTAATTTTGCTTGTATGATTAATGTGTGTTCAATTCTGAAAATTAAAATAACATTGAGTAGATCAGTTGCTATATGACTTAAAGGCTGGAACATGAGTTCTGTATCTAAGAGTGTAATAATACTGCAGTGACATGGAGAGTGGTCTGCTTTCGCGGAAATGCATTTATGTCGTGGATCTTCTCTCTCAGAATACTGTAAACTACCCACTTGAAAGCTGTCAGGTCATATCTTGGTCATAAAGCCCTGGTATCTTGCATGCCTTCTTGCATATTATTATATAAGACCAGCTTCTTTTTTTTCTGCAGTTTAAGGATAAGAACTCTGTAGACCCATGGGGAGGAGGAAGATAGAAAAGGGAAAGAAATAGAAATGAAAAACAGTTACTGGTGTGTTTATGTTGGAGCTGCTTTTCCTTTGTCTGAGTTTTGATTTGGTTAATAGAATTTACTCTTTCCTGCCATGCTTTTATGTTTCAAATTTTTAAATGTTTCCTTCTGTTTTGGCAGAGAACTAATTGTTGTCTTATGGCGGACTTGGCTTTTCTATGCACTGGAATGCCAGAAGCATCACAGCCTCACTTTGTACCTTGTAATAATAATTTAGCATAAACACTATAATTGCTGTATTTACCTTCATTTTGTAAGCTGGAAAAACATAGTTATAAATTACATGAATTTAGGAGGCAGTAGCATCAGCTTGAGTACATGAGGAAAAGAGAAACAGTACTAAATCCATTAAAAAATTAAGTCACCAAGGTGGTTCTGGAACTATGTATCGACAAATTTGTGCTTATGAAGATGCAACCCAGAATCTGACAGTAAGATAATGACTTAATTGTATGGTTTTATGCCCAATCAAGAGGGATTTTTAGTAATTTTTATGTCATGAGGCTACTGCTGGTAATAATTAATTACTTGATTCCCTTACTACCATGCTTCTCTTCATCCTAATTCTAATATTGCTTTTTTTTTGTGCCTGTCTTGCGTAAGAAAAAGATTTCTGTGGATGACGGACTTGTATCTGGTCAAGTTTTTCAGTGCTGACATCTAATTAGAGACATCAGAGATGGTGATGTTCAGGGTGCTGTGTGTCATCCAACTGCAGACTTCCATCATTTGGTTAATTAATTGGTAGTGGGAACTTGGGATGACTGATGGTGTTTGTAGACTACAATGAATTGCTGTGTTCCTGCCAGGGATTGAGCAAAGTCATCTTAAAAGATCCAGCCAACCGAAATCTCCAAATATCAATTGCAAAATTGCATTCAGATTCTTAAAAGTGGTTTTTATAACACTTAGAACTTGTAATTAGGACTCTTGGAGGAGAAGAGAACAAATCAATACTGGTAACACAAAGACTCAGTTTCCTGCATTTAGTGGTAGTTTCTTACAGATCTGGTTTAGCATTGGAGGCATTACTGATTCTCAACGCCTTCCCAATTCACTTATTAGTTGATCAAAAGACATGCTAAGTTGCTGTACAGTAAATCACCATTGTTTCTGTTGTGTATGCTGAGAGCTGGTCGTAGTTAATTCTCTGTCTTTTTATAAGAAGCTGAGGACTCTAATCTGTTGTATAATCAGCTTGGTTACACAGAGGCCACACAGGTATCAGTTGTTTGCTGTATGTCTTATAAAGGTTAGTGAGCTGGGACATTACAGTAGAAAAGAATTGTAACATTTGAAAGCATATGCATTGAACCTATGCTGAAGCAGCAGTGCAAACAATAACACTTCATGCACTCAGAAGGATGGAAAGCCTACCACACAGAGTGTTAAATGTATTCTAAACTGGGATTTGGTATCTTTCTCTCTCTTTACCAGTATTAGCAACAGACTTTACATTTCTCTTGTAATTAAATGTAGAATGTATATGTTAATTGGGTTATTTGCTAAAGGATCGCAATTCAATTTTGAGAAGCTAAAGGTATCTAATATGATCTAAGGTATGAAAAAGCATACAAACAAAACACTGAACGGCCAATAACAATCTATGGAATTGTGCTATAATTCCAGTTGATGTTAAACCAGTGGAAATAAAAATAAATGTACATATATAAAACTAGCATGGAAGTAAGAATAAAGAGTGTTAACCAAGGGCAGAGTAACTTAAGGATTTTTAAAACTAAGCCTATTCTTTTTTATCTTAAAATAAATGTAATATGTTAATATGTAATTATGTTCAAGAGTTACAAATTGCATTAAGTTCTTGAAATACCAGAAAGTTTGATTCTCAGAAATCTCTGAAAGTTGTCCTAATTAAAACTTGTGCTCCAAGAAGGACTCTTGATTAGATAGCTGTAGCTTTGCTTAGCTGTATCTTGGAAGAAGTTTGTGGTTGGAGGTTCTGGAACTAGTCAGGAGAATCTGTGCTGCACAGTGTGACCTTTGGAGGAAATCTGCATTAAAAATTAAGCAAATTAAAATTTTATAGTAGAAAGTTACATACACAACAGCAATACTGTTACTTAGTAATTTTTTTATTGCTTTGTTTTATAATGTTGTTTCTTGTAATATTCTCAAAACAGATCTTAGTATTTGTGATTTGGACTGCTACTAAGCCACAACTTACTGTCCAGAATGACTACATATTTTTCATTAATGATAACTAAATTAGAGCTTAGGACTGTGCACATTGCATGAGGTTTTTTTAATTATCTTTTCTTCTGAAGCACTTTTCTTAGTGCTTTTTGTTTATTAATGTTGAAATTCACCTGATGGCTTATTCTATGGTCACAGAGAGCAGTAAGCTATAGATTTTGGTGTCATCTAGAACTGTAAAATTGTGGGAAACAGTAAAGGTAAGAAGACTTTCAGAAGCCATGAAAATAAGCCCCAAGAAAAAGCAGAGAACTTAAAGTTAGCTGCAGCTGCAAGGCCTGAAGGTAAAGAAGATACAATAGTACAATATGCAAGGACATGGAACAATAGTTGAGATTTTAAGCTTGGCCAAAATAGACCTTAAGACTGCAGAAAAATATGCTTACCAAGATAGCAGAAGGTTTTAAGCTTAATAGCAGAGTATTGTGTATTGTTAATAGAAAGCAAACAAGCAAGCATTGTTTGAAGAAGGTGTACGTGTATTTCTAGTGATTGGATAGAGCAATTGTATACAAGCTTTAGCAATATGATATTGGCTGAAAAACTTACAAAATGTTCTGTAACAAAGAGATTTTGAGCTGCTCGTGGTAGACGTGAGCTTGTGCCATCTCCCTTGTCTGTGCCTGAGACTGGTGCCTGAAACAAAAGCTTGTGACACGTCATCCGGCAGTGCCATCCCATTTGTGAAAAATTAACCTTCAACATGCTTAAATATTTTTTTATTATTATCAAAGTTTCTGATTTGTCCTGGGCTTTTGATGATTTTTTTGAACTTGTTTAACCAATTCATTCACTCAAAGATTCTGTATATGGATATGTGGTAAAGTGAGAGCTATATACCTTTTTAATCTTCACTGCAGAAAGAGTGTATAGCCACTGAAGCAGCATAGCAATCTGTTTGACTCAGGTGCTCCTGGTCTTACATACATGGTGGTGAAATAAGTAACTCCCTGTGCCTGCATTCTGATGTGATTGATGATTATGGCTGCATTATGGAACTTGGTTGGTTACCTCCAGTAGAGAAAGTTATGCTCTGTGTCTGCTGTGTTTATGCAGGGTTTAAGAAGTGGAAATAAAGTAATGAGTGTGATGGGCAAAAGTTCCTTCTAGACTGATGCTAAGCAGCAGTGATTTCATCTTTTGTTTGGGGGGGAGTTCTATTTGCTTTCTTCCTTTCAATCTCCTTCATTCCCCGCTTCCTAACTAGTGCTTTGGATTTTGCCATCTTTAATACCAAAAATTCATACCTTATCAGATACATTTTGAATGTAAATTACCTGTCAAAGTATTTATCAGTAACTTTTGCAGTTGTTTTAAGGTGGAAAATTTAATGGCTCTTTACTTATATAGTAGTTACCTTTGCATATACTCACAGTGCTGCTAGTGCAATTTAAAACTATATCACAAATAAGACCTGAATTTGCAGCAGTACAGTTTTTAAAAACCTATCACATGTAGATTTGAGATTTTAATTTGTAGTTTTTTCCCTGATTTTCAGTGATTTCAAGATCAGATTCTAGTAATTAAAAAGAGAAGAGTGGTGTGTGGGTCTAGAGAGGTGTGAGAATGACATGCTAACCCAATAATACTTAGAGTTCTCCTTGCATGTCAAACACATTAAAGATTAATTCTAAAACTATCACTGTTTACTCCAGCTTTTGTATGACAATAGTCCTCATCCTTTGGAATGGATAAGAGGCTGGTTTGATAAAGGTGACTGAAACATCATAATAGAAATAAGACTTGGAAGCCCTTGATGGACTGCTGGGGTGTCCTCTGCCTCTGACACCAAGCAGAAACCTCTTTACCATCAAATCCTGTCTCAGGGCTTTCTGATCCAGGGATAAGGTACACTGGAGAAGGTAACTCTCCTGTGTTACTGTGGGAGAAACTGAAAAAGCTTCTTGTAGGGAGAGCAGTTCCATCTGGGCTCTTTGTCTCTCTAGTTTTAGTATGAGGGCAAGGAAGTGATTCCACATCAAGATGGGGTAGGCTGCCGAGGAACAGGAGGCTCCTGAAGGGGAAGCACAGTGGGTGCTTGCGTTGGGCCTCACTTTCAGCTGCTGGACCACTCTTGCTAATACAGTGAAATAATATTTGTAGTGCTTGATACTGCATGTGTTTAGAATTGTAGTGCTCCTAAATTATTGGCCTTTATCCCAAAGTTTCAGGGAAGAAGCCAAGAAGAAGCCAAGAAGTGGGCCAAGAAGAAGCTAATGCATTGGTGTTGTTTAAGTACTGCACTTTTGGGTTTTGTTTTTGTTTTGTTTTTTCTCCTTTTCCTTGGCACTGAGCATTTGCCATCCTTAGGTCAGGATTTTACTGTCAAAATTTATTTTAGTGCTAATTAACTTGGATTTGCTTTCTCGGATTAAAAGAAAGGTGGGGGTAGTAATGAGAATCATTCTGATTTTATTATGTAATGTAAAAAAACCCCAACCTTCTTTTTTTTGTTCTAAAAATACATTGACTTTCTTATTTCATGTTTTTATTGAAAGTCAAGTGTCATAGACATCTGAGAGAAGTTTAGGCCTTAAGTTTTGTCAGCTAAACATCTGAGAACATGAGCTTGTGAATGTATATTTTATGAATTCCTTTCTGGGATTTCAGCTTGGCTTGGGTTGGAGACTGCACTTAAGGAAGTGGTGTATTCCCAGGAGTGAAGAATTAGGTAGCTGAGATGCAAGTTTAACTGCCTGGGGAACCAAGATGATGTAGTGGCTGTGCACCAGTTTTAGAAATGTCAGTAATATTTTAAAGGTAGACTTAAATACCTTGGTGTCTCTTCATCTAAATGCTTACTAAGTTGTACCCAAAATTCCGTATTTCTCAGTGTGCTTTCTGGATGATTCAAATTGTCTTTTGCTTGCATAAGTGCACTTAAAACTTAGTGGATTTTTAATAGTGATACAATAGAGTCCATTCTGTTATTTTAACGTTTTGGGTTTGCATCTTTAAGGAGTAAAATACAGTAACAGTTTAGATTAAGTTTCTGTAGGGTTATTATAAAAGTAGTTTGACTGTACTAGGATCTGTACGGCTACAGATGATTCACTGTCAAAACCTGAGGCTACATGAAAACATCTTCTAGATCATGCTTGATTTGACACTATCATTAAACTACCTGGGAGAAATACTAAGCTCAAACATGAGATAAAGCTCCTTAAAACTGCAAAGCTGTGAGTGCTTAGGTCACAGTTCAGAGTGTTGTTAACAAATTGAAAAAGTGATAGGAAAAGAATACTGCTCATAGCAATAAGCTATATTGTGTACACTGGTGTATGTGCAAAATACAGAGGAAGATACACCAAATGTACAAGACAAGAACAAGATGTAGGAAGTAAATCTTTAAATGCAATTGCAAAATGAAAAGGCATTTCTTGGTTTGAGAATATTAATAGTGAAATTGCCAAGAGTGCCACTTGAATCTATGTTTGTCATCCCTTGCAGATGTTTGCCTTGTGGATAAAGGAACAATTGACCCTAATTTTTCCCATTTAGTTCTTTAAACTAAAAGCTCAGAAGCTGAAGAGAAGAACAGTGTCAGTTGCTTCCCAGTAATAGTTATACAGGTTAAAGGATATGGAAAAACTTTCTTGGAAATCTGATTTTCATATGTGGATAATAACGTCTTAATATGTAGTTTGTTTTTCTTTTTTAAACAGCTGTAGTGGATAGCTCCTCAGTGAAATTTCTAACATTCTTTGTAATTCTTTCACACAACTGAAGTTCAGCAAAACATTTTGAAGCCCTATTAAGAGAATCCAAAGTTTTTAAAATAGCTGGCATATAGTTTTTCTGTTATGGAACAACACTGACACCCAGTGGTGGTCTTGTACTACTGCGGTCTTTTAAGATGCTCTTTGCTTGATTGCTTCAAGTGTTTTCTATTGAGGTGTTATCAAGTAAGAAAAATTTGAAAGCTTTCTGTAATTTTTTTTTCCTTTGAAAACCATACTGTTTTATGCCACGATTATATAAATCTGCTTCTGTAGCAAAGGTATGTAAGGAACATGTGTATTTTTGCATAAACAGTGAAAATAGCTATATAAAATTTACTGTGAAACTCAAATGTTGATTTGTGTGGCTGGCACTGAATTAGAAATGGTAGTACAGTTTGAGTCTGATGCTAATATCACACTGATTCTGGATGAGTTTGGAATCTGAAATGGATAAATTTTATAGAATGTGTTCATTAATATTAATTTTCCTTATTCTTTCCTTAAAGAAAACTTCTGCTTAATAAAATGCTAATTCTAGAGATAGTAGAAGAAAATTTCAGAGGATTTGTAGAAAAATTATGTGATAGAAAAAGGATGGAAGATTAAAGATTTGTGTTCGTGCATGAACTGTTAATTACAAAGAGAGAAAACATGTTTTTCAAGAAAGCTGCTCATGAAAAAGAAATATTATTAGGAGAGTTGTTTACCTGGTGGATTTAATTATAGAATAAGGCTCTCATTTAAAACCTTTCTGTGGGTGTATACACGTGTGTGTTTGTCTGCAGATGAAGTGTTTGATCCAGTTGTACAGAGCAGATAAAAAATGCATCTTGCTTTGATACCGCCAATTTCTTCAGTGTTTCAGACATAGGCAATAGTGTGGCAATACAGAAATCTGTCTATTCAGGCCACATCAGGTGTAATTTGTTCTTTATGAGGTAAAGCAGAACATAAAGCACGGTAAGTAGAGGCATAGGCAAGATTGGTACTGTGGTTATATCCCATAGCAGTGGGAAATACTGAAAAGGAGAATGCACACCTACACTGTACAAAAGTGGGTTATTAAATTGATGTTATACTTGATATGAAGGAGCAGTGGGAAAACAGCTCTGCCTGTCACTGATGTAATATGTTTTCTTGTGTATTAAAAAGGAAGAATTACTGAAATCTGTTTTTCACAGAAGCTTGTTGAGAACATTTTGACAGAAAAATTGCAGATTTGTGGATTTATATGTGAATGGTTCATGTAGAAAATGCTGATTCATTACTGATGGTCTTATTTTAATGTCTCATTTGAAGGTGGGAATGCAGGTACTTTCTAGGAGATGTTTTTTCTGACAAAAGCTGTTGCTAAGAGGATTGTACTGCTTCATGTTTCAGACGAATGGAGCTGGAGTGGGAGGTATAGGTGAGATATCCCTCAGGTTGCAGCAATCATAATGCAAAAGAATTGCAGTAGAAACATTTATTTTTCTTTCTCTTCTGATCTTCTTTCTCTCGAGAATGCTTCACAAATAACCATCTCAACCATTTGAGGAAGCTTTATGCCCATTTGGTTGTAAGCTGTGATTTTCTTTTTCTTCTAATTTGTATTAATGTTCCAAGGCCACAGAATCCCTGTGTGACTCCTGCAGCACTACTTACTAAAATTCCTTTGAAATCAATGTAATTGTTTTCATAACTTCAGTATGTAACTTCTAAGATTGTTTTATAATGTGTGAGAAAGAAGTGTAGTGAGTACTTTATTTCTTGGAAAGTAAAGGTACTTTCAGTGTATCTTAGTCTGGTTACTAGTCCTCATAGTGGGAAGTTATGTTGTGGGTGTGTGTTGTTGGTTTTTTTGGTGTCATGGTAAGGTGTCAGTGGTCAGCCACTGGCTTGCTCAGGACTCCTTGGAGAGCTTTGTGGAGCTTGTCTGCTGCTCACTCTATGCTTCTCACCCATTTATTTTACCTTTTATCTATTTGCTGCTTCACATTAAGCAAATTCTGAAATGTTTGTTTACAGAAGGAAGAAAGGGAAGCTTGTTGATTGTGGCAGCGGCATTTCTGTTCCAGGTTATTCCCAGTTTCCTTTTTTTATAAAGGAAAGTTGGGGTAGACAGCTTGGAATGGAGGTGTGGAGACAGAGAATTGACAGGCACTGCTTATATAGCAAAGCCAGGTGGATCTTGGGAATTGGGGGACTTATGTGCACTTCCAGCAGTGTGGTCTGGTTCATGGGTGGTTAGGGCTTGCTTCCTACCACTTGGCAATAGAAGTTGTGTTGGATTAATGTAATAGGATCACCCTGTAGGTCACCTTTAGTTATCTAAGGTCATGGTATTTTGCAAAATGGGCAGAACAGGTAATGCAGATGATGTGAGGCACTTGAGTGAGTATAATAGAGACACAGAGCTGCAGGGCTGTTCTCTTTGACTCCAGAGCAGGTTTTTACTGTCTTTGGTTTTGTTCAGGGTCAGATTTTTTCTTTTCTTCCTTGATCTAATACAGAGAACAAAGACTTGAGTGGCCTTATGCTGTAAAGGTCCTACCTTCAGCATATCACATGCCCTCATTAAGAACATATGAAAAAGGGACTCTGATTCCTTCAGAATCTGGAAAAAGCTCAGACTTAATAATCCTCATGTTGTGGGAGGAAGGATTATACCATCTGAAGAAGTAGCTTTGTCTATTGTAACTCCCTTTTCATACTTGGGAAAGGTAGATGTATTTTTTTCTGTATAAATACATTTATTTTAAAATAAATTTAATAAAAATAGTTTTTAATTTTTTTTTTAAATCATTGTGGATCAGGCCTGTAGCAGGAAATAGTCAAAGCTAAAACTTAGATAGTTCTTATAGGAGACCATAAAAACAGGAAAAAATAAAATAATTTGTTTAAAATAAGTTTCTGTAAGTTTGTTAAGAAAATATAAACATGTTTGGAGTACTCATTGCTGTATGAAGTAGTCTGTATAACAATGTTATTATGGAAAAATGGAAAAGACTAACTTGATACACACTGGTTTCAAGCTTCTGTTAAAGCAGGAGAAATCTGTGCTTTGGCTAAGTCTTGTGTACAATGTCTCCTGGCTGCAATTTGCTTTCTGGCCAATTTCTGACCATTTTTTACTAAATCTGTTGTTGTGCATCCTGTTGCACAGAAGCAGCACCTGGCACATTACTGGAAAGCTCTTTTTTTCTGTTGAACTTCTTTAGCAAAAATTCTGCCGACAGAATTGTTGATTTGATCTTTTTTCTTAAAAGTAGCTTTGATCCTAATCTTTTGCATTTACCTAATTTGTGCTTTCATGTAATAAGGATCTATAAAAACCAAACCAACCAACCCTAAACTATAAAATATACCCTCTACATTGATATTCACAGATTCTGGGTTTTTGAAAACTATTGAAATAACCAAGTCAATCAGGTTTTTGCTAAAAAGCTTTGATGTTTGCTTAAATCAACCTAACAGATGTCCCCAGTGATATTTCATGATTGGTGTCTCTGTGAAGTTGGCAGAGATTTTGGTCAGATAGGCAATGTTTTTGCTAAGTGCTGTTGCTTAAATTAGTACAAGTCAAAAATTAGTGGTCTTCTCCAGTGAGTTTCTCTTTATTCTTCTATCTCAAAATGTTTCCTAAATAACGAGAGAAACTAAAGTGAAAATTCATATATAAATTTATATGTAAGAAGTTATAAACTGAAAATTTTGACTAAACCAGAGTGCTATTTTGACAGCTGTGATTCAGTCTGCACTTTGAGGTGTGAAAGTAAAACATGACTCAGCAGTGAATTTTGTAATAGCAGAATTAATCTTGTCCTGTATAAAGTTTAACTGTAGGTCAGATTCTTGTTTACTCATTCTTTAAAAACGTTTTTTTCTTGCTGGAAAATGGTAGTGCTTATGTTGAAGTACTCAGCTTAAATTAATCTGTAAGAGAACTGCAGTCCCTCTAGCTTTAGTAGAATGAAGAATGACTTCATTTGCATTTGTAGCAGAAAAAGAAGATTCTTTCCATGACTTAGCCAACAGTCGAAAACTCAACTTATGGATTTTGTACTCCCCCAGCCCCTGCTGTTCAACTTATGTTCAGTTTTATGCTGAAGACAGCAGAAGGTAAACCTGTAGAGTTTTTGATATTGCTCTTTCTAGGAAGTCTGTTGGTGTAATTAAGCCACAGTTGAAGCCTCAAGAGCAGGATAGTCTGTTGGATGTATCTGTTTCCCCTGGCACAGAGTGGGGATGCTGTTCTGCTTTACCTTCTGACTCCAGCTAATGAGATCTGGTAATGCACAGGGGTTGCATAAATCTTCGCATATCATAGTACTGAAGCTTAGAGTTACTCAGCTGGGAAATCCTGTATTCCCATGCAAGCCAACATGTCTTGCTACCTTATTCTTCTCAAGCATCTGTCTTTTGTTAAAAAAATAGGATTGTTTCTTCATATGCTTCTACATATATATATGCATTTTTTTGCTGTCTAAATTGTTTCATTATTGGCTTTTCTTCTTTTTGGTGATGGTGGGCTAGAGACTTGGGATTTGCTAGATCCCAGTGTCTGACATGAACATATAAATCCCATCAATGTCTGGGTTAGAGCACAGCTGGGACCAGTAATTAGTCTGGGAGCACTGGTGGGACTGGAAAAGGCAATGTTAAAATTACCAGGGCTGGAATCAAAAAGGTCTGTCAAATGTACTTCCCTTCAGGTATTTAGCCTTTTTTTTTGTATGTTACACTGTGCATGTTATTTTCTTCAAAAGGAAGTATTTCTTGAAGCACCCAAGAATATTTATTTTTAGTATTATTTAGTGTATATTACTCTTTGTTTCTTAAATAATTCTTTCATTATTTGGGAAATGGTGATTTCTTGGTGGGTAGTTATTTAAATGTTGAGGAAGAACTGTGTTTCAGACCGGGTGTCTATCAATTATTTAATGGTTGCTATGATGTATTTAAATAAAATGAAGAGCTGTGCAGAAGAAGGCAGGTTGCCAGCTACATAAAATTGAAAACGAATTGCAAATGGGTTAGAGTATGCAAAATGAGCAACAAATGTCACGATTTCTGATCACTCAAGTTAAAATTGTCCTTTTTTAAAGTGTCTTTTGAAGGTTAGAATAGGGCAGCCCTTTAAAATGGATTCAG
Source organism: Pseudopodoces humilis (assembly GCF_049639895.1). NCBI lineage: Eukaryota > Metazoa > Chordata > Aves > Passeriformes > Paridae > Pseudopodoces > Pseudopodoces humilis. Next base: position 55,370,974 of record NC_142201.1, on the reverse strand, counting down.
GTAATCAATTCAAAACTTAGTGTTTACGCTAACAAATTTATTGTATACAAACAGAATTTTTGCAGCAAAATACTGATCTTGCACTACAACCATCAGTGTCAAATACTTTTTCCAAATGTGGTTGTGGAGGAGAATTTTTATTCTTATTTAACACTTCACCAGATCTGACTATTCCTACACTGTAATGCACTTTCATTTTTTTGAAACAATTTGAAACATTTCAAGTGTTTCTTTGTAGAACCAGTTTCTTTGCAGCCCAGGCAACCAAAATACATTTTATAGGATGGGAGTGTTGTGTGCCCCAGCCCTTGAGGGAGTTACAAAACAGACTTGCTCTTTACAAATACATGTGGTTGTGCTTTGAGCAGGGTGGGAGGTGGTTGTTTTGGTTTGATTTGGTCTTTTCCTTGCAAATGCATGAGTGAAAATACTCTTCTTCCATCAAGTAAAGGTCAAGGGTTGATTTTGAAATCAGGTTCCTGTAATTTGGGGGGTGGGCATGAGGGTTACCCTGTTTGTGATGACTCTGATTACTTTGTAAGTGCAACTTTTTCCTTGTTTGCATTTTTAAAAATTTTCTTCTGTTTAGAAATTATGAAAGAAGAAATATTTTTCTTAACCTCATTTCAGTGTAAGGAAACTGATTACATTAAATAATTTTTCAAGTATTTTTGCATCTATGCTTCACTGCTACAAAAGATAGGAACTAAAGACAATCTCATTGACAGAAGAAATGTTTGTCTCATTGATACATCATGTGATATTCTAATTTTTTTTTTTTCTTTAACAGGTATCTTTCAGATGAAGGGATTGAAGCTTGCTTAACTTCATCTGAAAAAGTTAATACGAATGATATTATCCTAGTTGCCCTTAATGTAAGTTATGGTAGTGAAAATGTTTTTTTGGAGAAATCATGCTAAAAATGATAGATCTAATGGCTCAAGTATCTGTTTGTGTGTGTAATTCAGTGTACTATTGTCTGTGTGTTTTATGTAAAGGACAGAGTATTTACCTCTATCCTTGCCTGTATGAATTCTGAGTTTTATTTGGAAAAAACGTCTATTCCAAACTACAAAACCTCTAGGAGAAAAAATGAACAGAGTTAGAAGTAGGAAAATGTATTTTTGTTTATGAAATGTAAAACTAAAGTCAAACTACAAGCAGTAATACAATCAGAAGTGCTGTGTAATGACATGAGTGAAGTTTTAGTACAAGTTTGTAGGGATGAATAAAACACCCTTACTTTGACTTCTGGTCGTGATAAGCCTTAAAGCATACTCAGGCTACATATCCATTGTTGTCTACATATTTATGTAACTAAAACCTCTTTTTTTCTTTACTCTAGAAATCTGGATTAGTAGTCATAATTTTGACAAAAAATTAGCAAGGAATATACAAGATAGAGCAACATCTTTGAAGCAATAAACCATAATATTTTTAAAAATATGAGAAAAGTGTGCATATGAATCCCTGTATTTTAGAATTCTAGTATATACATTGTTGGTAAACATTAATAAGTCTGCTGCCTTTCTTAATTCATGTATTAGTTATTTTATTTTAACATATTTTATCAAATTCATACTTAGATGTTTTAAATGGTTTAATATAAACTTTGTAATAACTATATGTAGTTTCAAAGGGAAAAACAATGTAGTCAAGTGCTTAAGAGAAAAGTATTCTTCCATGATGAAATTAGAAATAATAAAATAATGAAATTATGTGAGAATTGTTGGGGATTATTTTTGTCCACCCTCGAGATTCAACCACTAGAGGTTTTTGATGATACTCTGGAAGAGCGTCCCCTCTGCTCCTTTCACTTATTCTTTAAAGCATGTGTTCAATCACTCATGTATGCAGGTGTCAGTTCATGTAAGGATTATGAAAAAAAAAAAATCGTAATGCAAAGATGCAAAAAATGTAATACAAAACACGCAGAAGTCAGGCATTTGATTTCTGGACCAGAGAAGCATGTCCATATATTTGAGAATGCATTGCTGCTTTGTACAAAGCCCAAATAAAATACTTGTGAGTTGCTGGGTATTACCCTGCATGTAGTCATGTGCTGGAAGAAGTACTGACATGATTATTTGTGCCTGTGTTGTTATTTCAGGTTTGTTTGATAGATAATAAAAATAAACCAGAAATATTGCACAAGTACTCCAAAGCCAGAATTAATGGCTTATCACTTTTTATTATTAAGTCAGTTGTTTTTGTGCCCAGAAGATTAACTTGTCTGTTGAGTAAGTAGAGAGTTGCAGCGGCAAGATAACAGTGAATTTATATTCCACTTCTTAAAAATTCTTTCTTGACTGCTAGAGGCACGTTTCAGGCAGAAGAAATCAAGGAATCAGCTGACCCTTTTTACCTTTTTTGTGTGTGCGTGTGTGTGAATTGCTTAAATAAGTATAAAGTACACATAAATATATCTTCAGTCCTTCATGAAAAAATAAATGTTTTTATTTTGTCTGAGAACTTAAAAAGAATTTGTAAAAGTTATGTCCCATTCCTGCTGCTCTGATTGCAAAGCTGGAGACTTCAGCAAGGGCAAGTCCTGCCTGAGCAACGCAGTGACCTTCTGTGATGGGGTGGCTGCATTGGTGGGTGAGTGAAGGGCTACAGATGTCATTTATCTGGTCTTCTGTAAAGCATTTGACACAGTCCCTAAGAATATCCTTCTTTCTGAACTGGAGAAAGATGGATATAATGAATGGACTGTTAGAGGCATGAGAAAGTAGATGGACAATCCCATCCAGAGGGTAATGGTCAATGGCTGAGTCCCAATGGACATCAGTAGGGACTGGTGTCCCTCAGGGATATGTATGGGGACCAGTGTCGCTAAATAGCTTCATTAATGACGCAGATGAAGGGACCAAGTGCACCCTCAGCAAATTTTCAGGTAACAGCAAGCTGAGCAGACATGTTGACATCTGAAGGACAGGATGCCATCCAAAGGGACCTGGACAAGCTCAAGATGTGGGTGCATGGGAATCTTGTGAGGTTTAACAGGACCAAGTGCGATATGCTGCATCTCCGTTGGGGATATCAGCACAGGCTGGGGAATGAACAAATGGAGAACAGCAGTGCTGAGGACTTCGTGGTGCTGCTGGATGAGAGGCTGCACATGACCCAGCCATGGACACTCAGACCAGAAAGCCAAACCTGTCCTGGACTGCATCCAGAGCACCATGGGCAGCAGGGTCAGGGAAGGGATTCTGTTCCTCTGCTCTGCTCTGGTGAGACCCCACCTGGAACACTGCATCCAGCTCTGGGGACCCCAGTGCAGGAAGGACATGGACCTGTTGAAGCATGTCCAGAGGAGGGACACCAAGATGATCAGACAGAGCAGCTCTCCTGTGAGGAAAGGCTGGGAGAATTGGGATGGTTAAGCCTGGAAAAGAGAAGGTTTAGGGGTGACCTAATTGCGGCCTTTCAGTGCCTGAAGGAAGCTTATAAAAAAGATGGAGAGAAAAACTATTTACAAGGATCTGAAAGGACAAGGGGGAATGGCTTCAATCTGAGAGTAGGTTTAAGCTAGGTATTAGGAGGAAATTCTTTACTGTGTGGGTGGTGAGGCACTGGAACAGATTGCTCAGAGAAGTCTCCGAGAGTGGATGCCCCATCCTTGGAAGTGTTTAAGGCTGAGTTGGATTGGCTCTGAGCAATATGTCTTGGTGGAATGTGTATGCTGCCCATAGGAGAGGAGTTGGAATTAGATGTTCTTTAAGGTCCCTTTCAACCCAAAACATTCTATGATGATTCTATGATATGGGTATGGAACACACAGGAACAGTTTATAGGAGCCTGTGTGCTATTCAGAGACACACAACCAACAGATGAGTTTCCTCTGATATGCTCAGATTGAAAAACTGAATGTGCTTCTGTATCATTACCTGGCTATCTTGTGCAATAGAGGGAAGATTGGGCATTTATTCCCTCTATAGATACTCAGTAAATATACTAAAAGTACATTCTTATGGTTGTTCTTTTATTTGTAATGTATCAGTGTTTCTCACTCAAAACCAGAATAAATCAATTGTTTACAATATTTCAGATACTAAAATACAGTCCTGCTCAATTCTAGATCAGGGTGCCAGAACAGTAGGCCCTTGACATATATTAATGGCAAAATATTGGTTAAGTTCTTGTAGTAATTACATTTAACACAATTTTCTTTTGAATGAGCTGTTTATGATCATAATAAGTAAGGATTTGTGCATGTAAAAAGACAAGAACTAAAAATACTTTTCTCTAAGTGCCAGATGGAGAGCAAAGAAAGGTGTTTCACCTCTATTAAACCTCACAGTTATGTTTAACCATTAAATACTGCATAGTCATTTGGTTTTTTCTATTTTAAAGCATTTTAATCAATGTTGAAAATGCACTTAAAACAAGAATATAATTTAAAAAGCAAAAGGAATTCTTTTGTAAACTCTTGAGTTGAATTTTTTATCACACACAGGAATGGATTTCTTTTATAAATAGTTGTCATTATGGAAAAAAAAGCTACTCTTTTTTCCTATTTTATGTTTTGGGGTTTTTTTAAGTGCATATTTTAAGTTAATATTTTCTTGTCTTCTGTAATAATTTCAGACAGATTTAAGAACGATTGGCAAGAAATTCCTCCCCAGTGACATCAATGGTGGAAAGGTGGAAAAGGTAGACAATATTTTTACTTCACTTTTCTGTATTCTGTGATTTCTTTGTGATGGCAGCCTTCTATGGCACATTAGTGTGGTTTTGTCATTACTTCATATACAAAAACCCCCAACATTTGAATATATTACAGTGTAAATATATGAACATAAGCTTCAGAAAAGAGGGCTTTTTGATTTTTAGTTCACAACTTTGAAATGCTTAAATAAAAATCTGAACAATCCTGGCATCTTCATTTTTTTCTGAAAAGTCATTTAACTTATTTGGGCTTGACATTTTATCAGAACTCCATTTTTTATCCCCCTCATTATCCTGAGAGAGCAACAAAGCAGGCCAGAAATAAATGGAAGTAGCCCTTTGATTCTGATACACGATACATGTTAATGCTGTGTTACCTACCTACTGACATCCATGGCTATAGCTGTGCACTTTATGTAATTTTCCTATGGCTGTGTATCCTACAGGTTATGTGGAAAAAATATGTTAGATGATGTGACGCTTTATGTGCTGGAGAAGAGTATTATTATACTAACTTGGTGTGCTAGATTTTAATGTGTGTTGTGTGTTTAGGTAAAAATGAAGTTTGTCCCCTTCTATATACCCTTCCTGGTTTTTTCCATACATGCAATTCAGAGAGTGGATAAATTAAATAATTTTATTTTAAACCTAGCAGTGGTTCTCACTTCCATTCTTTATCCCTTGTTTCAAATATTGACAATCTATCACTGATGTGAAAGTTCTGGGAGAAACATATTTCTTTACTGTTCAAATTCAGATAGTGCTAAGTTAAGGTGGGTTTGTTTTAAGAAGGTGAGATTGACTGATGAGAGAGGCTGTTAAGAACTGTTTGGATTTGTTTATTCTGTTGTCTAAATGGAGTTGTTGCTGCTGCAAGCACAGACTTCTACAAGAAAAAAAGCACAAACATTATTGCCGTTTATGCAAAGTACACTTCCTAGAGAGTCCATTTCAGGATCATAGATTTTAGCTAGGCAGCAGTCTATGCATGCAGCATATTACCCCATAAACTAACTTTATGGGAAGAGTTTTATTAACTTTATCTATATTCATAGATCTTCAGAAAATTATTCTAAAACACCCAAACCTGACATTTGCAAATAATTTCCTGGAGGATAATCCTTCAGGATTTGGAAAAAATTGCACAGAAAAAAAATCTGCTTGAGAAGGACTCCTATTTATAATTTTTAGCTCAAGGTATTAGATACTGTGCTGAATCCTTGCTTTCTTAACTGTAATTTCCTTTTTTTTTGAGTAGCATAAGGCAAATCTGACTCCTTAATTAGTGCTGCTGTTTAGCTTTTAATGTCTGCAAATACATTATGTTATAGAGCTATGTGTTTACAAAAAAAAAGAATATTTGCTTTATGGGAGAGGAACAATTTACTAGTCTTAATCTCTCAGTAGAAAGTAGTAATATGTTGTTCAAAAATGTTTCAGTGAAAAATAGAAAATATCTGCTACTATTGTTCCTCTCAGCCAAGACTAATATCGGTATTATCTATCTGTATCTTAAGAACCTATGATGTATTTCCACCTTGCATAGAAAATAACTTTATTTATTTAAAAAATAACTTTTTATTCAACTATTTGCCAGTTATAATAGGCAAATAGTTGCATAAAAGCTGTGAGAGTCCTAGTATGAAACATGGGTATTTGACCATTATAGATGGTTATCAACTTCAGTCAGTACAAAGAGCTGTCTCATTTAATATCTGTGTTTTGTAGGGGTTTAAAAAAAAAAATCTATATTACCAGCATTAACCACAAGATGGCCACATTTGCATAGCATTTGGGAGAACTGAATCCTCCCATTTCTATCTAGAGGACTATATACCATAAAGATACTTTAAGTATTTTTGAAGGAATTAAAGCGCAAAAACAAGTATAAAATTAAAATGTATAATTTTAAAGCTGTTACATTTAAGGTGTTACTGGTTTTCTTTTGAGAACTTCTGTCATTACAATGGAAACATTAATTGCAGAAGTAGCATTCAGAAAGGATTTGTGATCTGAGAGTTCCTTTCTGAGTACTGGCAAATTGATGGTAAGCAGTTGAAAACATAAGGTGCCAGCAATTTAATTCCTGTTAAAGGTTAATCATATGCTTCCCAATTTCTATTTCATTGGTTATTTGATTGTGGATTTTTGTTTCCTACAGCCTATTTTTTTTTTTTTGTCAAAATGATGATCAGATTTGTTGTTCCAGTTAAAATTGATCTGCATTTAAAAAAGCCTCTGTCAGTGAGAGTGATTGCCACATCAGATCTTTTACTGCCATCACAGCAAAGCTACTGTGCTCCTGTTCTCTTATTTATTAATTTCTCTTTTTATATATACACTCACCTACTGGTTATCTGCTCTCATTTTGTATTCTTCTGGCTACCTGTTCTTCAAGGTTAGAAGCTGGTGAACTGTGCACTTTTTCCTATTTTTGCTGTCATTTAGGAGCTAGAGATCAGTTGAACAGCCACAGACAACTTTTTTTTCAGAGAAATTAAAATGACTTAGCCATAGCTGAAATGTAATAAATTATATATAATAAATGTGATAAATTATTCAGATGGTTGACTGGGGCTTGGATTTTTCAGGTGGGTTTGTTTTGCTTTATTTTGGTGTTTTTTGTTTATGGTGGGGTTTTTTTGGTGCTTCTTTTTGTGTGTTTTTTGTTTGTTTTTTGGTTTTTTTTCAGTTATTTTGTTTTTTCTAACACAGATTGTGGTGTGGTTAGTAGGGTACCAATGTTAACATAATCAATATAGACAAGTGATGTCCCTTCAGTTTGTTATATTTTGATTGTACCATTGTTCAAAGAAGCTATGTTGATAGTTGATGTTTACAAAGCACTTGTACTTGAAATTTCCTCTTGATCCAGGTAGTCTTATCAGCTGTGTTTTCTGTTCTTTAGAAGACTTTGTCAGTGATACCCTGCAGTGAAATCTTATCTGGACTCCATGCTATGTTCGAAGTGACAGTATCTGTATTTTTGTTTGTTTGCCTCCTCAACTGTTCTCATTCACTTTTATTTTATAATTGGTATCTCAGAGATGTGTGAAGCATCACAACTCTTTCTCTGAAAAAGCCATTTTTATCATGCTTTAGAACATAGACTACATGAGTGATAGAAATTCAACATGACTGCCTGATCAAATTACACTTTTCCTTGCCTGGGGGCATCTGTTGGTGTGTCTAGATATTGCAGTGTGTTTGCTTAACAGTGCTAACAATTTTGTCTTTTCTGTTTGACTTATCTAGCTGGAAGGGCCGTGTGTCCTGCAAATACAGAAAATTCGCAATGTTGCTGCACCAAAGGATAATGAAGAATCTCAGGCTGCTCCCAGAATGTTACGTTTACAGATGACTGATGGACACACAAGCTGCACAGCTATAGAATACAGTAGCATGTCAAAAATAAGGTGAACAACTTTATTTTCCATGTTTTCCTTTGATACTTAACTGTCCTTGAAATAATGGAAGTGTCCTTAGTAATTCATGAAAAAAAATTGCTTGACAAAAGAGGCTTTCATCTTGGATTTGTATATAAAGGAGAAATTTAAATTCAGCATGCAAAGGTATACATGAATGTGATTTACAGTTCTGTTTCTGCTGAACTACATAATGGAAGAAAGTGGATTTTTGGAGCCATCTACTGAGTTGTAGTTTCACAACACACAGCATTTTGGGGGTGAGTGTAAACTTGGGCGAAATTCCCAATTTTTAGTAGTAGCAGATCTTTTGCCTTGCCTTTGTAGCAGGAATGCCACAGACTTGACACTCCTAAGCCAGTGCAACTAATGCTACTTAACCATGAGCTGGCCTTTAACTTGGGTATTTCTTCAGTTAAAAGTGAAGGGTAAGAGAGCTGATTACTGCTGAACATGGAGATGTTTTGTGTGTTTGATTATGGAGGTGCTAAAAACAATCTCTGGTGTTTAGTGTGCAGAGTCAAGGTGTGATCTGCACTCTACTAGTTCAGATAACTTGGGTTTAAAAAAAAACCCTTCTTCTTTCTCAGCTAGCTGCAACTGTTAGATATACATAGATACTTAATTTTTGAACATCATCTTTTACTGTTAAATTGTTCCTTCTGAGCAGGAGCCAGCTTGCAGTTTAGAGTGATGCTGTCAGAACATTTAATGATATTTTAATTTTAGCTTGAGCCAGCAGAACTTGGAATATCATATTCCAATGCGAATATAAAGAGAGCAATAAAGAAAGGCAAACAGACTCCTGTGTTAGTAGATTCTAGATCACAAAATGTTTAATGATGAACACCCAGTACAAGACATAATTTGAAAACTTTTTGATAAAATCTCAAAAATGTTAGAGAACTCACCACTTTAGTAATGTTGTGAGCTATTCTTTTTACGTAACATTTGAAGATTTAATTTGTGTAATATGTAATTGTTTCAGGTTTGATGTTGGACTATTAAATTGCAATAATTTGCTGTTTCTGTACATAGTGTTATTTTACATAAATAAAAATCACAATTTTCTTTTAAATTATAGGTTTTTCATTACTATGGTTTCCATTTACCCCTTTCCTCTTGCCTAATTTTTTCTGTATTTATTTCATGTCTATTTTTTGATCTCATTTTCTTTGCCTTTATCAGAATAATCCAAAAATCCATTAACATTGCTAAGGTTAAATGCCACTGTATGGTGGTACTGTAATTGGATGACTCTACTATGAATGTTCCTCACCATGTGGTATGGGCATGTGATTGCAACAGTAGCTTTAGTATATTTTAAAGAGATTGTCTCTCAGTTGAAAGGTTTTAACTGGCTGTGTCCTGCTTCTCACAAAAAGAAGCAGTTTCCAAATTGCACTGCTTGTCATGTCTTTCAATTACATGTTGGAAATATGTGATTCTTTTATGCTTCTGCTGTTGCTTTTCCTAGGGTAGATTCATGTGAGAAGAAGATAAGCTGGCTCCTTGTGAGAGCTGATGACAGAAAGTATTTATATGTTTTTAAATTACAGAGTAGTAAGAGAAGAAGCACTACGAGTTGCATGTTTTTTTATATTTATTTATGCAGTCCTGCCTCTTAGCAATGTTCCTTTCTAACCACTCTATGTGTCTACTAAGTTTAATGTCAAAAACAAAAGAGACAATTAACTATTTGGAAATCCACTCTTAACTGTAAATATGAGGAAGCTGCCTCAAAGTCAGTTGTCTAAGAATATCATCTGATGGTCAAACCAAATAGTTTCTTTAGTTTGGTATTATGAAATTGGGTATTAACCAAACAGACAATTTGCCAATATTCATCTCTGTTAGAATCAAATTTGAAGTATGGCATTTTTGTATAATGGGTGGGAAGTGTTCCAATAAAGCTATTGAAAAGTACTGTGCTTTTTGATGCTATTTTTTTATTATGGCATATGATAATTGTAATAATTATGGAATAATTATATTGTATAAAAATATAATGGAATTATCATAAGAGTGGTTTTTATATGTTTCTTTGTGGCAGAATATCAATAAATGTATTTTAATTTTTTGACTTTGTTTCTACCTCTAGCCTGAACACTCCACCTGGAACAAAAATTAAGCTTTCAGGAACTGTTGAAGTGAGAAATGGATTCTTGCTGTTGGATGACAGTAACACAGCAGTTCTTGGAGGTGAAGTGGAGCATCTTATAGAAAAGTGGGAATTACAAAGGGTGAGGTAACACCACTGGCAATGCTTGTCTTACAAGTTGCATATTACATTTAAAAATGTCAAGCTTATTCTGTTGACTGTGAACTTTGGTATGATAAGCTTTTAGAACTGTACTGTCCAAATAGTTTTAGGGCTGCAGCTAAATGTATGGCAGTAAGTGATCTTTTCATGGGAACTGATTCATTTCTGCGGGGATTGAAAACATTAATCAAACACAGTAAATTTATTTTGGTAGTCATGGGTGGTTGCTTTCTTAAACAGTGTGTTTGGTACCAAAATACTATGGAGTTCTGCCTTTTACCATTACTGTCTGCAGACTGTGTCTTTTTGAGGCAAAAATAATTGAATAAATGTACAGAAAACATTGAAGTTGGTAACCTTTGGTATGAGCCCTGTATTCCACATTTCATCAGTAGTGTAGATAAATTGTGGTTACAAAGTCAAACTGGAAATATAAAATTCTTCCAGCAAGGCATAAATACATGTAAGCTCCTTTACTTTGGTTCCTGTCCCATTAAAACAAAAGTGGCTGCAGGAATATTTTTCCATACATTTTCTCACAAACAGGTGGAATTTCCTAAGGCAGGAGTTGTGACCCTACTGCCAATATTCTGAAATACTTGCCAGATTAACTATTGCTGCTACAACCACATCTCTGAAACAGAGTAGCTGCTTATGAACATGATGGTTAGTTCTGTATGAAGTACTCATTTTATTGCTGCTCCTGCTAAGCTGGGCTCAGTAATTTTTATAAGAACTGGACTTCTTTGGTGTTTGGTTGCACTTAGTAGATTTTGGCAAACTGGACCAAGATTAATTTGAATTTTAGAGGTACGCATTCTAGTAGATTCTGTTTGGCATCCTTCAGCTTTTACAGCTGAAAATAAAGGTTTTTTTAGGACACAAAAGCATTCCTGGTTTTAAATGGAGCTTTTAAATAAAAAAGGTTCTGGGGCCAACAGCAGAAACATCCCATTTTATGATTTTTATTCTTACTTAGTATTAAGTCTTGTGAGTTCTCTCTTCAGTTAAAAAATGCTGAGTTTTAAGGTAGATGGGGCAGAAGAGAGAACATAGAGCTAACACATTCTTAAGAATGTTGTGCAACTCACAAGACAAGAATAGAACTAGTTCGCTTTCTTGGTGATATTTTGGACAGTTTGTTTTCATATTTCTTCTACCTGGATGTCAACAGATAAGTTTTGCTTTATAAATAATAATTGGTTTTTAAAATCACTATGAAGAAATAACTTGCAACAGGCTCTATTTACATAAATAAAGAAAGCAAAGCATTTAATAACCAAAGGCATGCTGCTGACTGCAACTTTCAGCACTTGTTAGCCAGTTCTCTTGGCTGTATGCAATACATTTAACAGAGTGGTAGCTGTCACTGATTTGCTCTGGTATGGTACAGAAAGTTAACTATTGCCTGCTGCTATACCCTCAGTGCACTGGTTCTCAAACTTTTGGAGTTTGCCAGAGTATTGTTTTCTTTTTCTTGTTGACTAGCTAACAGCACATGAATGTGACCATGTCAGAAAAACTGTGGGTGACAAGGAATCATTTTGGACAGATGAACCATGGCCACTGGAAATTCTAGTTCCAGTTCTATATCCACACTGACAGGTAGACAGATAGGGCTCTAGAAGCCAGATGCTACATGGTAGCAGTTTCCCTAAGAGCCTGATGGTTCTATTCTGCTCAGAAAGGTTTTGTAGAAGTATACAGCTGACAAATAAGCATAATTGCTAAAATATCTGAGAGGTGATAAGGACATTGCCACTCCTTGTCTAATCTTGCCACGAAGGCGTAAATAAAATGCTGAATTGTATTCGCATAAAAAGACATAAAACTTTTATTTGTGTAACTATTTCAAATTAATTGTTCTGAAGCTAGTTTTTTTATTTTTAAAGGCAGTTTTATATTTTCTCTCCACTAGAAAGTCTGAGATGTGTTAGTTTGTAGATCATCCTGTGTAGATGATGAAATAAGGGGATGTTGTACTTAATATAAAGTTAGTATTATTAAGCCAAATGATATTATGAAACTTTAGAATAAAAGTTGTTTTTCCTTTCTTAAAGTATTGCCCTTGCACCTGCTTGTCAGCTTCTGCTTGTTCAGTTGTATTACTGTTTGTTCCATTCAGAACAGTTTTTGAAATTGCTCTCAGGAAGAATCAAGTTTCAGTAATAAAAGACTCATACTGTAGCATATGTGGAATGAATTATCACAGCATTGAACATCATTAAACAAATATCACAGCAATGTGACCAGCATAATCACACTGGATGAAGAGTAAATATGCTCTTCCTTGTAGCATTCAATTTTATCATAAGGTAAATTCTTGCCTGGAAATTTCAGGTCTTATTAAGTGTCCCTATTTAAGCAATAGTAAATAAATAAGGAAGGAATAAATGAGACTGTTGTTGTGAGATTTTTTTTTTCTAGACTATTTGGAAATATAAGATAAAGTGTCTTGGACATCTTTAGGAAAAATGCAATTACAAATAATTATTGCTTTGTGGTGTGTTCTGATGGTGACTGATGTTCCAAACATGAAGGATCAGTATCTGTAAGATATTGCTGGTACCCCTCTTATGAGGGAAGAGTACTTTGTATTGCTATTAAACAAAACACCAGACAATATGTAAAAGAAGTCTGAAGCAAATCTACTGAGACGATTGGTGAGACTGTTTGTTAGGTTCTTAAATTTTTAACACTAAGAATTACAGATCATCTAAAAGTAAAACTCTTAGTATACTAAGTATACTTAGTATACTAAGACTTTTCTCTTCTGGTGAAGGTGAGGCTAAATGTTGAGATTACCTCATGGGAAAAGGGAGTAGTTTTATGTATACTTCAAAATATATGTATAAAGAACGGCAAGGGTACAATGGTACGTAATGCCTAGCAATCTCATATTGTAAACCATAGTTTTTTAAAAGATACTCTAGGAAATACAGTTTTAATGTCATGATGCAAATAGAGCAAAAAGGGTAAAAGAAGTACACTAAATGTATTTAAAGCAAAGTTTATTGTAAATTATAGTTACTGCTGGGTTATGAGGAAATTTACTTGTAAGTTAAAAAACGATTGTGTGTGTTGGCAGTTTGCTTTTTATTCAGTGTAGTGTGAAACTTGGTTTCTAAAGCAGCTGCTCTCACTTCTCAGTAGAGAGTGTTCCTTGAGAAGAAGGTTTCAGGGCTCTTATTTACCATTAGATCATTAGAATTCTTTCATTATGGATAACAGTTTTATGCAATAATTTGTTATGATTCAAAATTTATGTAGGTAAATGTTGGTAATTGGGCAGTCAGTTTTTAAGGGCTTTTTTGCCATTTGCCCAATTGCACGTTTGAGCAGTAGATTGGAACAATTTTTTTCTTCTATGTGGTTTCTTGGTTCTGATTTGGGAAAGAAAGAAAAAAGTGTAAATTCAGCATGCTCTTCCTGATTATAGGACATGAGGAATTAATCTGATGCTTGAGTTCTTGTGTAGCGTATAATTTTTTTTCTTTAAATTATAATTTGATTCAGCATGGGAGTTCATTCCAAAATTGCCTGCATTTCTCTAGGTACAAACAAACAAGCAAACAAATAGAAATGGCAGAATAAGTGCAGGGTTTATTGCACCTGGAGTGCCTGCTCTGGGGAAGTGAAGTGGCCTGGCCATGAAATCACTGTTGTACTGTGCTGCTCCAGTTAATAGGTACAGGGGGGTGTGAGCATGCTGCAGTGATAAGTCCTTGGTTAGCTCATATTTCTAAGTGAACTGATTGAAACAAAAGCAAAAAAAATTCATTATTTCTGCACTTCTAAGTGCTTTTTTTAATAATTTATTGAATACTTTATCAGTGTTTTTTGCTCCAAGGCATGAGAAAAAGGATTATTCTTCTTTTTTCCCACCTTGAAAGGAATTAATAACTATAAATGATTTAGAAAACAGTCTTTGGCTCCTGAATAAAAGTAGTTAACTTGAAAGGAGTGGACCAAAAGTTTTAATTTGGGTATGTATTGACTAAATTAATCTATTACTTAGTTTAAGAAATTCTCTAACGACATAGTGGCTTAAAGCTTATTCATGTTTATACTCCATTTCTAACATGATGGATTTAAATCAATTCTACATCAGGGTAATAAATAGATAGGTAAATGTCATATATAGCCTTAAGTAATTAAGGCTGTATCTGGCAACAGAGTGTATGTAGTCATGCATGAATGTCCAGTGGGTGAAAAGGATGGTAAGAAATGAAGATAATAAAAAGATACATTATAGGAAATGCAATTTTTATGCATTTTTGCTGCATTAAGGATCTGCTCTTTTTTTTTCCTAGTAGCACAGCATTTTGTTTCCAGCAGTGGCAAAAGGAGATTAATTTTAGGGAGAGATCACAGTCTGAGCACTTATACAGACTTGACATACAGAATTACTATATATCAGAGGATACAATTCTGATTCATCGTTTCTGTGTTTGCTTATGTATGGGATCATGAATTTCACAGAATGGGTGAGGATGGAGGTCATCTGACTCAATTAAGGCCACCTAGAGCCAATTGTCCAGGACAGTGCCCTGGCAGCTTTTGAGTATTGCTAAGGATGGGGACTCTCCAGTCTCCCTGTCTCAGTCACTCTCACAGTCAAAAATGTCTTTTGAGATGGAGGGAATCTCCTGTATTTCAGTTTCTGTCCACTGTCTTTGTCATTTTATTGGGCACCACTGAAAAGAGCCTGTCTCCATCATACAGATCAATAAGGTCCCCTGAACCTTCCCTTCTCTAGGCTGAACCCTTTTTAAAGGTACTGTGTGCCTTTACAATCTCTACTGGCAGCGGGTTCATTGGACATTATATGAAGAAACATCTGCTGCCTATTTGTGTGCTTTCTTCTATTAGTGTAGATTTTGGTATAAAATTGAGTTTTCTACATTTATTCTATGTATTGCCATAGTGATTATGCAAAATTCCATACTTTTCTTTGTTTCTCTGCCTCTCCTCCAACCCTCTTCGTACCTTAGGTGACCCAAGATTTAAAAATACAAATTTCTTTTCTGCTTAAAATATTAATCTTGCAAATTTCATATTCTTCCTGAAATAGAGACATGTATCATATAATCTGGTTTCTGTTTGCAATTTATTAATTATCAGTTTTCTTTTACAGAGTTTGGCAAAACACAATAGGAGTAACATTGGAACAGAAGGTGGCCCTCCTCCTTTTGTACCTTTTGGGCAGGTATAGTGTACTTCTCTTTATCACTTCATAAAAGTACCTGTATTATGATATCTAGGTATCTTGTTCCAGTTAAGTAAAGGCTATCAAAACACCTTAGATCTTGATAACTTGGATATAAAAAATGCCTGTTAAAAAAAACCCCAAAACTGTGTTAATCCTGTCTCTTTCTTGTGACAGTCTCCAGTAACATTTTTCTTCTCGATTTCAAACTTAACTTTTTTTAGTGTTTGGAGCCTTTGATTTTGTTAGTCAGATCATGTAGGCATTAATTCAGTCCCTTCTTAAATGCCAGGGAATTTGGCAAGGATCAGCAAATTTCCAAGAATCATCATGATTAAATCACGATGTCTTAGCTCCATTATCATATTTTTTATCTATGAGTCTGCTACTCTAATGGAATAAAACTTGTGTGGGTCTTTTTTCAAAGGAGAGCAGGCAGAAGAGTTAATTAAAAATTTCTTTTGCATTTTCAGAAATGTGCATCTTATGTGCAAGTGGATAGCAGAGACCTTGATCGCAGAAAGACTCTGCAAATGACAAATACTGTAAAAACTGTTGCGGACAATGATGAATTTGAAAAGCAGAGAACAGCTGCTATTGCAGAAGTAGCAAAGAGCAAAGAGGTTAGAATGCATGTGTTGCAGCATTTTACTTACTGTGATTGATTTTTTCTTGTTAAGTATTTCTCTCCTAAATGACAAATGCTTTCTGATATTTGCCTGCTTATAATTCTGTTCCTGTATCTTTAAAAAGATTAATCAGAGTCCTTTTGAATTGATGGCTATGTTCTTATTTTAATAAAGCTAATAAATGTATCATAATGTTTTATTGTAGATATGATTTTGCTATCACTAATAAAAAATGAGGAGTTTACAATTTTGCTAATAAGATTTAAGTAATAAATGCAGGTTATCAATTTTAATCTGCTCTTTTTAATTCTCAAAGCCCCCATGATTCCCTGAACTTAGTCTGAAAAAGTAGCTAGGAAATTTAGTTCTAATGTGTCAGGTTTATATGTTCTCCTTTGTTCTTCTTTTTAGTTTCTTTCTCAAATTGCTTAGTAAGTTGCAACAGCTGGAATTATATACCCTTTTTACAGCCTCATTTGGGCACAGGGGAAAGAAAATCCTAACTAATAAATTAATCTTTTTCTGTGTGTGTGTAAATTAGTGGTTTATTTGTTGACCCATAGTATAATAAAAAAAAAACAACAAACCCACAACAACAAAAGAACTGCACTTTTTCTACCAGCTAAATATTCAGATTTATTTTCATTATTTCTGTTTGCTGAAATGTTATTTTGTGCTTATCTAAAGACCAAGACATTTGGAGGAGGTGGTGGTAGTAGCAGAAGCAATCTCAGTGTGAGTGCTGGAGGGAATCGAAACAGGGAACTGTTCCAGAAAGAGAAGATAGCAAAACCAGAGGGGAAGAATGAAGGTGTCTACCGAGAATTGGTAAGATAGAAGACTTTAATGGAGTCTTAAATATGTAATATTAAAAACAAAAGCCCAAATATAACAAGAATAAAATCAAAATACCTTGAGGAATTACGACTTTCCTTTCAATTAATTTTGAGGTCTGCTTAGAATGCTTATGCTGCTTTTGTACCTTACTGAGATAGTTACGAGTTTGATTGTGATTCTAGGCTAAACATTTATTTAGTAAAAGTTAAATATTTATCTCAGAGGTTAGATTCCATTAGGTTTGGGCTTTTTGTAGGGTCTTGATATGGCTATATTTGAACTTGTAGACAGAATGTTATATTCATGGGGTTCCAGTTAAGAATGGTTTTGATTGCAGCTATTGAAGTAGATGGGTAAATGGTATGACTTGGATGCAGGTGCAGTGTTATTTTCTGTACTTAATGCTTTGTGATTCCTGTTTTGGCTTTTTGTCATCATGCTGTATACAGTTTGGAATAACGGAGCCTGCATTTCTGCAGAAGCAAATTCTTTGCATTTCTTTGCTTTCTTCTGCAAAACCTCTAGCCTCTATTATATTTACTCTGTATTTTAAGAAGTAACTGGGTTTTGCATTGTCTGTAAAAGTTGTGAAAGGTTTCAAACTGGAACAGATGGCTAGTTTTAATATCCATATTTTTTTGAAATATTTCTTTTTAGTTTTCATAGAAATGAGGAGAATTTGTGCTTGAAAGCCTGTCATAGTAGAACTGTAAACTAATGGATGAAAAACCATACTACTAATAAAAATATCCCTTGATTTTCCAGGTTCTTTTGAAATTGTATGCAAAGATTTTATATAAAATGGGAATATTTATAATCAATTAAACAAGAAATATTGTTTCAATTAATAATTAATGTAAAATCTGATGGGTTTATAGATTGTTGTATTTATTACTTTTGTGTGTACCTTTTATTTCAGGTTGATGAAAAGGCTCTGAAACACATAACAGAGATGGGTTTTAGCAAAGAAGCAGCAAGACAGGCACTTATGGATAACAGTAACAGCCTAGAGGCAGCATTAAATTTTCTTCTGAACAATAGTAAACAGAAACCTATTCAGGGACCACCACCTAGAGGTAAAACTTGCTTTAAAGAGATGCTTTAAAACTGTTTACAAGTCAAAGAATTTGTGTATGGTGGATTATTAATGTAGTTATAGAAGGGTATATTTGCATGTTTCTTTCCTGCAAGTTAGAATGCATTGCAGACCTGAAAGCAAATCCCTAAGAAAGGTTTCTGCGTATTATGTTCTTGTCAAAATTTTTGAATTGGAAGTCAGATACTTAATTAGCCTTAAATGGGAAATGTGTATTCCAGAATCACAGAGGAACATGGGTTGGAAGGGACCATAAAGATAGATCATCTTGTTCCATCTCCCAGACAGAGAGGCTACCCATTAGATCAGGTTGCTCAGGACCCCATCCAGTCTGGCCTTGAACACTTCCAAGGATAGAGCATCCACAGCTTCTATGGACAACCTGTTCTAGTGCTTCATTACCCTCATAGTAAAGAATTTCTTCCTCACATCTAATCTAAATCTCTCCAGTTTTTAGTTTAAAATTGTTCTCCCTTGTCCTGTCAGTGCCTTTCTGTGACAGAATTTTTTAAAGACAGAAAATACAAACATTTTCTAAATCAAATGAAAACATGTGTGTGCTTTTTTATTATTTTATTACTCATTCACAAAAAGGCTTTGATGCTTACAGGTAAGGGGAAAGGCCGAGGCCGAATAAGACCAGAAGATGAAGAAGAGCTAGGAAATGCCAGACCATCTGCACCAAGTACACTGTTTGATTTCTTGGAATCCAAAATGGGTACTCTAACAGTAGAGGGTGAGTTACTGAAACTAATGTGTCTGGAACAAATGTTGGATAATGTAGGTAGAATTCTTTTTTTCTAGTTGTCATCTAAAAGTTAATTGTTAGAATTTCCTCCACAGCCAGTCATTAAAAAAGAAAAGAGTGCTTGGAGAATTATTCCTCTCAGGAAAGGTCACATAAGTTGCTCTGTGGTGGTTAGATGTCTAAAAGTCAGTAATTTGAAATAAGATGACATAAATCACAATTTGTTAATGATTGGATTATTCCTGAATCAGGATTTTTCATTCATGATATCATAACTCTTCACTGTATTTATCAAAAATCTAAATATTCAAAGAAAATAACTTTTAAATACACCAGCATTCTGCATTAGCTGATAAAATTTTGTAAACTGGTCAGATAATGAGTATAACCACATTTTCAGAAAGCAGATATAGGGAATGATATTTGAAATATTTCTTGGCAACTCATTTTACTTACCAAAGATGCATTAGGTTTTTTACAGTGAACAGAAATGAAAACAGTGGTAGTGTTTTTGGCTTACACTGCTGACATTGATTTTTCTTTGGATCCATTTTCTGTTTATATTGAGATATTACAGAAGGCTTTTATGTTTGACTGAAAGACATTTAAAGGAAAATAAAAGAAATAATCCCTGCAGGTTATATAAATTTCTTATTGTCAGTGATTTTGAAGTAAGTAGGTAATAGTAGTTTATCAAGACTTCTGAATGAATGAATTGCTTTTTTAAAATGATACTACTGATTGCTTAGGGGGACTTATATGATCCTTTGGATTTAGTACATGTATGCAGACAATAAAGCATAGTTTTATGTGAGTAAAAAAATAGATATATTTATTACTTCAGTTATATTATTTACTTCAGTTTATAATCTTGAATATTGTCTTTTAAAGATAAATACATATAGCTTTTATGAGTTTTTTTTTTCTCTTAAATAAATATAAAAAGATTCCATTAATATCATAAGGAAAACATAATTCTATTAAAACTTTTTAAAGCTTTTATACTCCTTCAGTTGTCAAAGGTTCTGGCATATTTCATAGCATGACACACAGGGTTTTTGCTTTTATGTTTTTTACCACTATGTTGGTTTTTCTCGCTTTATCTGAGTAATCAATATGTAATCTAGCATACTATTCCTGAACCATGCTTTCCTGAAAAGAACCCAAACCCAACTTGTTAGCATTTTTGAAGAGTTCAGAAAGTTTTCTGATTATTTTGTGAAATTCTTTTCAATCTTTTTACCTTTTTTTTTTCTGAAAAAAAGTAAACGTTGTGGTTTGCAAGGCTTTGAAGCGGTTGCTTAGTTTCATGTTCTTAGTTTTTATTTTCCTTACTGGGAGTTTATAGCCCATAGGATTACATCTCTGTTTCTATGCCAGGTTTTACTTTTTCTTGCAGAGACTTTTAAACAGATATTTCAAGAAATACATAGGCGTATTTATTTTTTCCTTTCAAAAGTGATTTTTTCCTTGCCAAATTTGAGAAAAACTCTGCAGTCTGATGAATTCAAACACATCCTTAAAATCATATATAGAAAGTTAATTTTCTGCAATTTTATTGCCTCAGCCTTTGAAAATAATTTCAGTTAAATTCTTGATTATTACTTGTCTTAAGCTCCTTTCAAACTGAGATGACAGGAGTTTTAAAAGTATTTGCTGAGTGATCTATCTGCATTGACCATACTTAGCACTGTGAACTCTTCAGTCACTAAGTCTGCATCCAAATGTCTGCAGACAACAGGATATATGTATTACTAGTACCTCTTAAATTTAATTTGTTTCTGTCATCTGTGAGCAGTAGAGACATGTAGTTTCACTTAGAATTAGAAAAGTATTGGTCAGAAATGAAAGGCACGTTGGACAAACTGATGGAAACAACTCAAATATATAATGTTACAAAGCCAAAAATGTCTCTTCATTGATTTTCCTGCACAGTAATACACTAAGGAGCTCCCAGGCTGGCAGGTTTTTCTCCATTTATATTCACCAAACACTGTGTTATACTACATAAAAAAGAAGATAAATTGTTCTGCAGTATTTCTGGCACCTTGCTGTCCTGTGTGGTCTCTGAAATCTCATACTGTTTTTTAGGTATTCAGAAAGAAAGGGGTTTGTGCAGGGACAGTAGTTTTGAATAAATGAGCACGCCCCTATTGTTGTATGTTTGTATATGACCGGGAGCAGATAATTACCTGGAATGGCCATATTTATCATTATTGCAAGCATTAAAGTCCTATACATTTCAGACAGAGTGTAATTCCTTCTAAATGACGGGGAGTTGATGTGATATCCAGAAAACAAAAGGCGATTTTGCTGAACTGAGCTAAATATTTTTTTAATGCTGTACTATTCCAAATTTTCTTCAAAATCTTAGGTGATCCTTATGTGGGGAGAGAAAGTGTCTGAAAAAAAGAATTATTTCTCTTTTCAAGTACACAGAAGATTGATATGCTTTGTGCATCCCTCCTTGTTTTTCTTATCTACTGTTTCTGATTGTACCTTAAACCTTAGTAGTGTGGAGAATTTCTAAATTCACTTCTGGCTGGGTGGTTCTATTGCTGAACAGGAACTGCAGAACTGTTGAATTTTTTTCTTTGACTTGGTACCTTTTCATACTTGTGTTTGGAACAAGTAGAAAAACATTTAAATACCTTTGTATTTTTTAGTAGGTACTTACATTCCTTTTAAAAGTTAAGACAGCACATTAAGTTTCTTGTTGTTTGATTTTTTTTATTAAAGAAGTACATATTAGTTATAAGAAAGCATGTTAGTGTTTTGCCCTGTAAGTGTTATCTTGTGATTGGTTTTTTGTGTTTCATCTTCTTTTTTCAGTTAAGGAAATACTGTTTTAAATAATTACAGCTATCAAAAGTATTAAATATATGACTCCATGATCTGCCAGCTCTTTAACTGTAAACCACAGCATACTTCAAACATGCTTTATTCAAATGAAATGCAAAGAATTAAAACAAACATATCCTTAGCTTTAAACCGCTTGCTTATTTATTTATTTATTTATTTATTTATTTATTTATGTGAATGGTTGGTGGCACCTACAGAAGTATTTCTGTATTGGAATTAAGTAGTTTGAATTTTGGCAAGAGAAACCTCCTGACTGCAAGAGATAACACAAATAGACAAAATTGCTTTCAATTAGCTGCCTATGCTTGCACTTGGTTAAATTCTGCTTCTGAACCCAAAAGATTTTTTCCATTAATCTCCTTATTGTTATCTTTTGTTTTGAGAAACAGCTATCTATCTTTGCCAGCTTAAATAAGTAAACACAATGATTATCAGAGAGAATAAGATGATACCGAGAGCTCTGGCTATTGTATTAAGGAATAATGAACATTATCATTTATCTAGTCCCAAATAAATTAAAGGTTTGAAATGGTAATACAATACAATGTAATTAAAGAATATTTGTTTCATTTTGTAGTCACAAAATTTGTTTGAATATCTTGGAGGCTGCTTGGAGGGGGAAAAAATAGTCTGACTCTTTGGAGTTAAAAGAAATTTGTAACATTTGAATTTTGCCATGAAGTAGCCATGTTTTCAACAAGTATGGATACTGACAAGAGATCCAAGTTGAATAATAGTCATATTTCTCATTCAGCCTTAATTCTAAAAATTCAACTTCAGTCAGAGCTAATTGTGACTATCAAGAAAATGGCTTATATTTGTTGTATTGGTATGTTGGCATTGATGATATATGTTACAAAGCTTGTAATTTCATTTTGTCTTTAAATATAAAGGAGACAAATATAATAAAGTTCATACATTTTAAAGAATAATAAAAAACTATCAGTTTTTGCTCAAGTCCTTTAATCCATTCAGTTAAAATTTGTAGTGAATACAATGCAGAATGTTTTAGATTTTTTGTCCACTTGTTTATTATCACTCTTCTCAGCTTGTGTTTGTTTTGTTTCAACAGAAACATGCACTCATCCCTGTTCCTCAGTGTTGCTACATTTTAGAAAGAATTATATTGATATTTATTTAACTTGACAATGCTATTGAGTAATGGGAATTTTGCTTCGTGACACAAAGTATTTGCAAACGTATTGCTAATTCTCTTCTAGTTTTTTAATCTTTTGGCCAGTACAAGATAGAACATGCCCTGGAGGTAGCTGTCTCAAAGATGTACTTCCATACAGTTACATAAAAGTATTATTCAGTTTGAGAGGAGAAACCCAAAACATTGCCACCAGTGTGGGAAGGGCCATGGTCATTGAATTTAGCCGCATTATTAAATATGATACAATCCACAGGAGAGGACCACGGGAAACCATACTCTTTAAATTCTATTGTGTGTTGAGCAGTGCTTTATAAATTGTGTTGGCTGGAATTTCCAAGTGCAGCAGGTCCTGCTGGTTTCTTGTAATCAGGGGAATGTGATTTGTCCTGTATGGTTCTCTTGCGTCATCACATACAAAAGCCAAAATGGGTAACATGAGTGAGTGAGTGAGCGAGTGTGTGTGTTTTTTCTGACAAAATGCTACCCATCATCTCTAAACCTCCGAGTAGATGACAAGAACATTATCATTAATTTTTAAGTGTATTTTTTCCAGACTATCTTCCCAAACCTCTGGTTACAATGATTATGACTGAGTTAACCCTGCTCTTTGAGAGTAGCTTACTAAATCTGCTTGTTAAAGTCCAAATTAATATTTGTTATAGCCCTGTAGGAAGCATTACTTTTCTGGGGACAGTTGCTAATGTTTTCTTGGAGTTGGGGCAGGAAATAGAAGCAGTTGTGGTAGACAACTTGTGAATGGGATCCCTTGATGCTTTTCTTGATCCCTATTTCTCATAAAGAAACTTTAGAATCCCTTCATTTTTGTGGTGATCAGGCCAGATGGCACAAATACATGAAGAACCAGTACTATTCTCATCTTCTGGCTTTTTTTGTTGACTACTGTTTATAAAGTAACAGTTGCTGTTACTTGGCCGTTTCCATTTGTGAGTGATTTGTGCTTGAATGTCAGCCAATCAGTTAATGTGTCCTGCTCATTCAAGGCTGCCCTGTATGATGTGGTCCCCAGGGAAACTTTCAGCACAAGAACTGCACCTCTGTAGAAAACATAAGTTTATTGGATTTTGCCTACCTTAAGGTTAAACTAAAATAAGTCAGGTGTTTTGTGTCAGCCTTTGTATGTCACAGTAAAGAAACACAGAAAAAAATAACGTGCTCACTGTTTTGAAATTCTCTAGTCACTTTACCTGCTGTCTAACATGTAGTATTATTATAACTTTCCACTAATATTTAAAAAAAATCTGTAATCAAAGGATGCAACACACTTCTAAATCAGCTTGCAGCTTTTATGTTATGATCACATTATATTGTGTAGACAATAACTAAAATTACTCGTTACATGCTAAGAAATTGAACAGAAATTTCAGTAAACTTTTTTTGCATTATAGAACAATATGTCTATGTTTTGCTTTTTCCTTGAGGCTTTAACTAAACTTTAACTGCTTTGGATGCATTTGTGTTGTATAGAGTCCTTGTACCTTGCATGTACCAAGTGCTGTCACTACCCATCTCAGCTCAGGAAATGTTTATTCATTTATAAAAAGGGCAAAGAACAGCCCTTAAGAGGAAATGTTTTGAGCCAAACCTAATATCCTGACACCTAGGAGAGTATTGCCATGCCCAATCTAGTCATGAACCCATTCCTGGTTTTTTTTCTGTTGGAACAGAGACTTTTTAGAAATTTAATTTAATGGATTTAATGTTACAGAATATTAAATAAGATGGTTTATAGTGAATTAAGTTAGAGTTTTATATGCATTTTTCTGTAATGGTATGTACAAGGGAGAAAACATTCAAGGGTCATCGAACTGTTAAGTCATTTCGTGTGTAATTAACATTAGGAATAGACCTAAGAGCTTAGGTTGGGCATAGGAGGAGTGGAAGCCTGAGCATTTTACTACCAGAAGAGAAGAGGTATAAATTAAGAATGTTGTGATCAAAGGCTGTTAATTAATTAGGAAGTTAAATCTTTCTAGATGATAGGAAGTCTGTAAAATTGGTATTATACAGAAGTGGAAAAGTGGAATGAAGATATTTAGTAAAAAGTTACAGATATAAAATAATGAAAAACAGTATTTTCATGTCTCATTTGTAAAGAAGAAATAAGGAGGTACTTCTGTCTTTTAAGCTTTTACTCTAACAACAAAAAATGAATTATACAAGATTTAAAGTCATCTTTGCATTTTTAAAAAGAAAATGCATATTTATGACCCTCTTGTATCTTTCTGAGTAGTATATATTTACATATTAATGCATTAAAAATGTGATGGGTTTCAAAGTAACAAATTATAGAGTAAGATGTATTTTTACCAAGATCATGTTCAAGCTAAGCCTTATTTAAGCTTGTGTCATGTTAAAAACCAAAAACATTAGATCATTTTTGTAAAACAAATATGACTTCTAAAAGTTATGCTATGTCAAGTATATGTAAAAATTGAGCTAGATGCTTATTGGGCAATTTAGTAAATTAAATTGATAAAAATTCTGTGAACTACTAGAAGTAATGTGATGCTTGGAAGTATTTTTCTTTAAAAAAAAAACAGGTAAAATTTACATTTTAATTTTAACTTATCATCTAGTATGTAATTGTGAAAGTTGATACATTTGCTGTCGGGTATCAGCATTCATTGTTTCTAGTGGTAACATTCCTTTTCATGGGAGTGTAAAAGAGCCTGAGTACACAGCCCCACCAGGCCCATGCAGGCTCAGGCTCATGGACACAAGCAAGAGAATGACACCTTTGCAGCTGCCCACATGGCACAAAATTGCTCATGTAGACATGAATCCCTTCAATGGGTTTATGTTTTCCTTTCCCATCAGGGAAGTCTGCTAGCAGATGTCATACCCAGCCTCCAGCACACAGAGACCCCTGACCTCTGGTACCCATCTCAGACACCCCTGGTCCAGCTTGTTGGCTGGTGCAGGCCAGTACATATATGTCCTTTATATAGATCTGGTCACTAAGTGAGCCCAGACCTGGGGCCTTCCTGGTAGATGGCCTTCAAGACCCGTGGTCTCTCCAGTATTTAGCTGCCAGGTCTTCCTTGTCCCAATTACCAGCTTATCCTACCTCAAATTCGCTGGTAGGTTTAAAAACATGTCCCCTCACATACATAACAGAGAACTGAGAGAGAGAATTTAATAAGGAGGTGAGACAGGTTACAGTGATGACACGCAGGACTGTATTGACCAGGAATCTACTTTCTTGCAGCTCTCCTGTTTAATCTCATTTATTCTTCATGTTCCCCTGAGTTAATCTTCATTTCTGCCCTCCTTTTGCTCTTCATCTAAACAACCATGTTTGCCTAAAAACCTCGTAATTCCATAAAAAGTTTCACAGATACCCACAGCTCTCTTCCTCTCCAGCAGGCCATGGCATGTTTCCTCTTTTTAGTCATATTCATGAAAATCTTGTCTTTATTCTTATCAGTTAAGAGCTGAAGCTCTTAAAGGTGACGTGTGAGCAGGTGCTGTTATGGCTCACTGATCAGAGTCTCCAGAGTCCTGGGTTTTGCTGCTATTCTTGTTATCTACATTATGCCAGCAGTGTTAATTTTATTGCTTCTGTTTCTTGCCTTTTCTCTTTCATCCTGAATAGCTGTTAGCAAGGTACTTTCAGAGAAAGTTTCAATTCAGATTAGAAGTATTCCCTTTTCCTCCTCATTTTCTTCTCTTCTCCTTTCTCCATCTTGGAATTCTATTTTTCTGTCTTAAATGGCTCTTACTCAAGTGGGTTATTCATGTCCATGGGGAGGAACGAGTAATCTCCTGGAAATTTATGCCTGGCTTTTCTCTTGCTCATAGGTGGTTTGGTTCTAAGTACAGCCCAGAGTACTGTATCTTTTCCAATAACTAGGAATTGCATTTCAAATGTGTCTGCTAAATTCTCTGTGTGTACCATTCCATTTCATGTCACAAAGATGCATATATTTTTAAAGAATACTGTTGCTTTATCAGAGTTTGAAACAGTATTTCTAAAATGTATTTGTGTGAAATATGTTAATTGAAATAATTTTTTTCTTTGTAGAACCAAAATTGCAATTTCAGCCAACACATCAAGTACAGCACAAAGTTATGAATACAGAACAGAATGGCATCAAAGAGAATCATTCAAGACACGTTTCTCGCAATGACATGAGACAACCAAGGAATGAGAAACCCCCTCGTTTTCAAAAGGATTTTCAGAATTCAAGGCAGGCTTTGGAAAGTGGTGGGTTACCAAGGAACAGAGGTCCTGAAAGGCATAGCTCTTTAGAACACTGGACAGATGAAAAAAATAAAAGTGACAGACATTATCCTAGAAATGATAGGTCAAAGGATTTGGGTTATCCCACAACCACTCACCAGAGTGATATTACTTTCAAAAAAAGGGATAACAACATGCAAAACAGAGTAGGAAAAGGAGTGTCTTTCACAGAATTCAAGGAAAATTCTGCTGCTCAAGATGTGACAGACAACAATAACCAGAAACGTGGGAAAAGGGAAAACCAAACACACAATTCTGAAATTTTTTGTGATAGGAGGGCACGAACAATAAGTAGTGAAGCCTTTATGGTAAAAAGTGAGCAACATTTTGGTGTTAATAATGATTACCAAAATCCCAGTAGGACTGATAATTTTAGTGCTGTACCAAATGGAGATACTGAGCATCATCAGAAAGGAAGACGAGTAGGACCTATCAAATCATCAGGACCCACTGCGATCCCATCTTTTGATGACAAAATGTTGTATTACAACACCGGTCCCAAAAGGAGAACTGGGCCCATTAAACCAGAGAAAGTAGTGGAACCATCGATTCACATGGAGTATGGAAAAAGTTGGAGACCAGGGGATGAATGTTTTGCTCTTTATTGGGAAGACAATAAGGTATGCCTTTGACAAATGAGAATTATCTCAAGTTGTACCTCTAATGTTCCCTTATGCACATGTGGGAGATATTTAGCACACTGATACAGAGACATGGCCTTTGTTCATAGGTGTGTAGTGTGCTTCTTGCCTAGCTTCATGCTCTGTTTTTTATATCTATGATACGTCACTTATATTCATTGCACGAAAGTTTTTGAGTGCTTAAATCCAGTCCTTGTTTGTCTCATGTAGGTGGAGTTTAGGGTGACTTAAGCTCCTCACTGAAGCATTTGACTTAGGTGCCAAAAATTTGAAGGGATGAATATGAATCTAGGTGCCCATATTCTTTGCTGAGGAACAAAACCAGGATGCTGTGCTGTCTAGAATATCTATAATGGTAAATGTGTAATACCTTTTTCTGGAACAAGTCAGCACACAACCTTTAGCAGTACAAAGGAAGAATAAAGTTTGCAGGAATGGGGCTGTAAAAACCTGCTGGTCTTCTTTTAATCATTTCAGAACAGAAACAACAAAAGGCTTAATTTTGATTAGCACTTGTATGCTATTAACTAAAGAATTTGTGGACAAATTAATTATGTTGCATGACAGTTTTATATTACTGATTTTTTAAAAGTTTAAATACTTTATATTCAGCTCTTTTTCCCATTAATAAGATTTCTCCTGCAGCAGGACGTTTTGTTTTCTGCTCCTTTACTAAGGAAGTTTTAGACTGTTTTCTTTGATTTGTTGTCATCTGTTCAAGAGTTGTCTGCCACTCTTCTTTGGGTTTTGACCCTTTCTGATAAACTGAGAACTACCTTAAATATTGTTATTCTTTTAAGTATGTTTTATTCACACCTTTTTTTCCTTTTTGATAATTTTTTGTTTACTTTGTCATTTACTAGAAGCATTTTCCTCATTTTTTTTTTGTCTGTACTAGCTCAGCAGCATAACTTTATTTTTCTCTTTTTTGCTGTTATGACTTGAACCAATGATAGGCCATGCAGGATTTTTGGTAGTGGCAGCATATAGTCAGTTGACTTTCTTAAATAGGAATATGTAGCTTGAGTGGATGGATTAGTATGAAGTGTAATGGCATACTACTGAATTGTTTCCTGTTTTGAGAAGCATACTTGCATTACTGTGAAATGAAGTCTTGAAATTTTGGAAAGTACAAACCTTGCAAGAGAAATACATATGAGATAATCCCAGACTCTTACGTATTCAGCAAATTAGAAGATATGCTTTGGGAAGTAACTGATTTCTTGGTAGTTAAAGTAAATGCTGCTGCTCACTTCGGACAATTTTGAAATGTGATGATAAAATGCAGTACTGAGCTTAACCATATTAGGAGGCAGTGATTTCTTTGTGTTCAGTCAGATAGAAATGATTGCATACCTTCAAGAAAACTATATTTGCATAAATGTAAAAAAAAACCAAGTATTGTGTTTAGAAAAAGGACTTTATGAATGGACAGTTTTATCATATTTTCATCACATTTTTGGCATGTTTTATTATATGATAAGGTAGGTATACAAGTACATACATACAAGCCATATCAGTATATGGCTGATAAGCACTTATAGATGTATATTTTGAGTAAGCATCTTACAATACCATTTCTCTATATACAGCAGCATTTGTGTTAGTGATGAATTTGTTCTGCTTTTAGAGAGATGAAAACAGGTCTTTTAAATGCACGGTCTACTTACACAAGCTGTGTATTTTCTCATTGAGTATTCTAAATACATTCTGCCATGTCCTTGGAGTCTGCCATGAGAATTTTAAGATATCTGGTTTCATATCTGGTACAAGTTTAAAACAAAATATAATACTAAGACTAATTACACACACACACACACACACACACACACACACACAGAGACATATATGAAAAGGAAATTGTTAAGTATTTGTGGTATTTCTGGGTGTATTTTATGACCTTTGAAAATTTCTCTTTTAAGTTCTACCGGGCAGAAATTGAAGCGCTCCATTCTTCTGGGACAACTGCAGTGGTTAAATTCAGTGATTATGGAAATTATGAGGAGGTGCTTCTCAGCAACATCAGGCCTGTTCATGCAGACACATGGGTATGTGATAACAAATTGTATTAAAAAGTATAAACTACATAGTCTGTACAAAATATGTAACTCTTAAGCAATTAATGCCTACTCGTGCAGAGAATGCTACCTACATGTGTAGAAAAATAGTTGCGCAAATACATGATCAAAATCTCAGATTTTAGTTGTCTATATGAAACCTGATAGACATGTATTACAATGTGGTATTCTTCCTGTATAATAAATTTCAATTGTATTGTTTGAAAATGAATAATTGATCTGTCAGCCAAACAGTTTTGTGCATGTTTTCTCTCTTAAAAGTTGTTACTTACTCTATTCAACCCAATTTTTTGTTTTATTTCATGTACATTGTATGTTGTTCTGTAAGGATTAGGAAACAGTCATTTAAAACATATGTTCTGAGGCTTTTCACTACATGTGTATGTATGACTGAAAATAGACATCTGTATCCCTTTATTTTGTATCATGATTTTATTCTTGTTTCAATGATTCTTTGCCAAATACTGTAGTGGTCATGTATGCATCAAAATCTGTTTTGTGAAGTTTAGAATGTATTAGCCTTATGGAAGTTGGAAATTTCAAAAGGCTGTACCAGTGAATATCATGGAAGCAGAGATACATTTTGATTAAAAAAAATATATCAGGAATGCACAATTATTTGCTGTTTACTCTTACTATAAAAGGCTGCACAAAAAATATACATCTGCATATTGATTCCTTAATGATGAGTTGGCTGTGCTTTAAGTTCTAGCTTTCGGGTCATAGAACCGTGTTGCCTCTGCTGCAGAGGCTGAACAGTCAACTCCTGTTTTTTCCCAGTGGTCTTTTAACATGTATTGTTGCCTGTAGCTCTCAGATGTCTCTAAGATGGCCTTTTTGTGCTTAAAAAGATACTTGAAACTCTTCCCAGCTGATGCATTGCTGTTTGTATGAAAATTTTTCTTTCCCCCCTTTTTTTTTCCTACTAGCTGACCTGTAAGGTGCTAGTTACTTACTGTATGACTGTAATTTTTAAACCCTTTTTCTGGGTTAATAATCATACTTTTCTTCATTTGATTACAGTTTTGAGGAGTGGCTTTTATTTTACTTTAAACCACTGAGTGTTAGCATTCACAGTCTAAGAACTTGGCCTAGTATTAAGACTAAGTTGATCCTGGTAGTGAGGTGCCATTTCCTACTTGATCCTAGTAGCAAGGTAATCATTTTCCCTGCCTCTCCTGCCTATGTTTAATCATGTGTTCCTCCTCATCCCTCTCCTGTCATGTTGGATTGTCAGTCACATAGCCACAGGATGAGTTGAATGAAATAGATCACATTTTTGTTCACCTAGGTTGGCTTATTTTATTTCAGAGTTAGTTTGTTAAAGCTGATACAAGGGTGGGACAAACTGTGGAGAGGTGATTCTGACAGTAAATACCATAGTCCTGACATCATGCTGCATCCTGATCAAGTCATTGAGGCTTCCTCTGTTGTTACTGGAGACAAAAGAGGAATCTCCAAGGACTTTCAGTCCATTCAGAAGTGAAAAATACCTTTTTCAAGGTTCTTTTTTTCTCTCATTGTAGCCTGATTGAATTATATAGATTCAAACAAAGAAATTTCAGATCGTTACAGTTACACAAAATAAATGCCAATCAACATTTTCATAGTGAACATCATTTTAATGGGTTGTTTTCTGACAAATTACTCTTTTGTTGCTAGAAGGTCCTTGCAGCTATAGGATTTTTGCAGAAGAAAGTTGATTAGGACCTACCTCTTTGCTTCTTTGTGTTTGGGTGCTAAGCATAATCCTCATTATGCATTTGCAGTTCTTTATCACCCATTGATACACAGGTTTGTCTTTTAATCTGAACACTGTTGGTCAATTTTCTTTGTCTCAGTGTTCTTATTAGTATATAAGTCTAGATAGCATGCATGAATGTAAAATGTAAAATGTAAAATCATGCTGCTTAGTTCTTTGACTTAAGATTCAAGTAACTTGGTTGTATTTTCTCTTTACAAGAGAAGTAAACAGATTTTAAACTGACTTCAGTAATTACTTTTCTTTCACTGATCAATGCTATTGGCTCCAAGGAACATGTATTACTGGAAATAGTATGCTGATTTTTATTTCAATTGTTCCAGATAATTTTCAGATTAGCTAAGTGTAAAGTCCCTTTTGCAAGTGTTTGGGTTCATCAGTGCTGGTCACTTTTTAAACATCACCTGCTCCTAAGGGCACAGGAGCAAGCATTTCCCTAAAGTCCAAAGTCAAGCAGGCTGGCTTGGCTGAACAGCAATCTTCTCTTGGAAATAAGCAAAAAAGGAAGGTCTATGTGCAGTGGAAGCAGGATCAGGTGGCATGAGAGGAATACAGAGATGCTGCTTGCCACTGTAGGGAGAAAATTCATGTGGCTGAAACTCAGTTGGAGTTGAAGCTGCCAGAAATGTGGGGAGCAATAAAAAAAAAAGTTTTTTTTCAATATATTAATGGAAATAGGCAGTGTATAAATGACATCAGCCCATTACAGGATGAGGATGGTCACCTCACAAACAGGGACAGGGATGAGGCACAGGGGTTTAGCACATTCTTTGCCTCCATCTTCAACATGGATGATGGGCCAAGGGAGTCTCAGTGTCCTGAACTGGAGAACCATGGCTGTAAGAATCATCAACTCCCAACTGACACTGGAATTGTGTGGGATCTGCTGGTCCAGCTGGATCCCTACAAATCTATGGAGCCTGATGGGATTCATCCAAGAATCCTCAAAGAACTGGCTGATGGAATCGCAGAACCTCTCTCAATGATGTTTGAGTGGTCTTGGGAATCTAGAGAGGTCTCAGCTGACTGGAAGCTGGCCAGTGCTGTCTGAGTTTTCAAGAAGGGCAAGGAGGACCGTGGAAAATACAGATCTTTCAGTCTCACTTCAGTGCCTTGTAAAAGCCTGGTAAAGATTATTCTGGGAGGTATTGAAAAACACCTGGAGGACGATGCACTTATCAGTCACAGCACAGCTTTGTGTGAGGAAAGTCCTGCTTGTCAAATCTGATTTCCGTCTATGAGAGAGTAACCTACCTAGCTGACCTAGGAAAGCCAGTTGATGTAATTTTTTTGACTTTCAGTAAAGCTTTTGATGCTGTCTTTCACAGTATCCTCCTGGACAAAATGTCCAGCCCACAGCTGGATAAACACATCATGTGCTGGGTGAACAGCCGGCTTTCAGATCTGGTGCAAAGGGTTGTAATGAATAGGGTGACATCTGAGTTTTGGTGACCTGTCACTAGTGGGGTTCTGCAGGCTTCATACTCAGCCCTGTGTTCATTAACAACTTAGACATAAGTCTCAAAGGAATAAGTTTGCCAATGACACCAAATAGGGAGGAGCTGTAAACTCCCTCGAGGGTAGAGACGGTCTTCAGAGAGACCCAGACAAATCAGAGTGCTGGGCCCTCACCAAATGTATCAGGTTTAACAAGGACAAGTGCTGAATTTTCCACCTGGGATGGGGCAATCCTGATTGAGTGTATACACTAGGCTAGAAAGGGTAAAGAGAGGCTGGAAGGCAGTGCTTCAGAAAGGGACCTGGGGTTCCTGGTCAACGGCAAGTTGAGTCATCACTGTTCCCTGGCAGCCAGGAGGGCCAACCATGTCCTGGGGAGGCATCAGGCATCATCATCCACTCAGAGGAGGTGATTGTCCTGCTCTGCTCTGCACTGGTGTGGCCTCACCTCGAGGTGTTTTGGCCTCACCTGTCTGCAGTTATGGACACCACAGTATGGGCAAGACATTATGCTATTAGAGAGCATTCAGAGGAGGGAAACAATACATAGTGAAGGGCCTTGAGGGGAAGATTTGTGGAGAATGGCTGAGGTAGGTTGGTTTGTTCAGCCTGGAGGAGACTAAAGACAGACCTTGTTGGGGTCTTCAACATCTTTGTGAGGGGAAGAGAAGGAGCAAGGACAACAAGACCCAAGGAAGTGGCATGAAATGGCATGAGTCAGGGGAGGATATCAGGAAAAGATTTTACACCCAGAGGATAGTTGAACACTAGAACAGGCTCTCAGGGGAAGTGTCACAGCACCAAGCCTGAAAGAATTCAAGGAACATTTGCACAATGCTATCATGCGCATGATTCTTGGGATGTCCTGTGCAGGGCCAGGAGCTGGACTTGATGATCATTGTCAGTCCCTTCCATTCAGTATATTCTGTGATTACAAGATTCTTAATCTTTCTTCTCTATCTGTACTGAAAACTTGTAGAAATATGCTGTATGTGAGTCCTGATGTCTAATTC
Organism: Pseudopodoces humilis; assembly: GCF_049639895.1. Taxonomy (NCBI): domain Eukaryota; kingdom Metazoa; phylum Chordata; class Aves; order Passeriformes; family Paridae; genus Pseudopodoces; species Pseudopodoces humilis. The sequence continues at coordinate 55,336,862 of NC_142201.1, read as the reverse complement.
ACACTCCATTTTGAAAGAGTTGCTGATATTGAGAGAAGATTTAGTGAACTCTATTAAGGCATAAATTTAGCCTTAATACTTAGTATTGTTTGTTTAGTACTCATGTTGAATTTAATTTTTTGCCCAAAAAATAGAAACAGATGAAAGTATACCACTGGGAGGAAAAAAAAAACAAAGCAAAACATTGCTTGGCTTGTCACTTTAAAGAACAGCCGAAGTACCACAGTGACCTTATTTTGATGTTTAATGATGTTACATATTATTTAAGCATCTGAGCTTCTGTTCTGCTTTTGGCAACCTTTATAAGTGATTTTTGGTTTTCGGTCTGTCTGACATGCAGCAATATATCTTTCTGATGGCTAGAAGATAAAGCTGAGTTTTACATTAGGTAAACCAAAAGGTAGTGGGGAATTTTTTTCAATAATCATATACAATACCAATATAAATGCATTTAAGAACACTAGAACTGTTTATTGTTTTTCTTAGTGCCTGAAAAATATGTCCTTGGTATGCAAGTCATAAATATTTTTAATAATAAAACTGCATTTGGATTCCACTATTCTAGAGTTCTTATAAATGTCCTGTATGTAACACTACAATACTGTATTCCACTAGTTCCCTCAATGTAGTAGGGGTCACTTAATTAAAGTATTTTAATCCAAATAAAAAAAAAGTCACCGAAATACCATTGTACAAGAACTGCTTGTTTTTTCTTGTAAACGATGTAAAATCATACTAACAACTGAAAAGCATTGAAAGGACCTTCCTGAGTCACTTAATTTGTTCTGTGGAAAAAAAAATAAAGTCAAGATAATACTTTAAACTCTTAAGTCTTAATTTTATTCTCTAATCTGTAGGATATTTTTACCTTAATAAATTATGAAAATGTGTAGTCTAAGTGTTTATCTTGTGACATTTTCCCCCAAAGCCAAGTAAGTCTTTGGTTTGTTTTCCATTCTCTATTTCCTTAGTAATGTCATAGGCCTTTTTCCACCTGAGTTACACTACAGTTACCTTTTATGGTTTTCTGCTGCTGTATGAAGGAAATAAAGATTCTAGTGTTCCCTATGTATGTATGTAGTTTCACTTACATATGTCATGGCCTTAACTGATTGTTCTCTAAACAAGCTGGAATTCTTACAGATTCTTTGCTTACAATTATTCTAATTCCTTAAGAATTCAAATTATGAAGTAAAGCCTATAGTTTAGCTTAGTTCCCTCTTTCTACAGTATCTTGCACTGTATTTCTGCATAAAGATATAAGAAGGCAAAAATTATTATTAAGGCATAAATATACATATTCCTGGTTGTTGTATAGTTTGTTTTGTTCTGTGGAGACTGAAAATCCACTTTGCAGGTTTTCTCAACTTGTTTCTTCAGTGAGGAGTGAGCTGAGGAAAGAAAATAACAGGATCTTGGACTACAGTTAATTCTTGCTGGCAGACAGTTCAGAGTTCAAGTTTGATAACATTGTGTCTTGTCACAGAGCTTTAAGAGCTTCTGTGTGTGTTGAATTACCTTAAACTGTAATTCAGGGATGGATCACACCTGTCCCATTTCAGGTAAGTGAAGAGGTAAACTCCTGTTAGTTTTCTGAAGGTGTTTGAACCTCTCCCCAGCAGTATAAAGAGCAGCGCTGAAAACCGCTAAGTGGTAAAGGGTTACAGCTGCTTCTTTAAGCTGGAGAAGACTTTTGCCTACCTGTTTTATGGAGGTTTTAAACCCATTCAAATGTCTTTATGACAGGCTAATAACTGCTTGAAGGATTGGATGCTATTTCTTTATGGCTCTTAGGCCTGGATGCCCTTGGTGTCACACTGTGGTCTTTCAGTGTTGTATGTCAAGCAGGAAATCTTTCCCACTGAATAACTAAGTAGGTGCAGTAGATAAATGTCTCCTGGTTGGATCTCTTATCTAGTTTCTGTCCTCATTGACTACACAAAAAACCAAGGCTGGTGAAAGAGAATGGTACAGTTTACTTAATTGGATCTAAGATTCTCATAGAAAAAGTATCCCTGAGTGTTGCATCAGAGAAGACTTCCATGTCTTTAATTCTTCGGCTTCTGTACTGTTAGGAAAATCTCTAGAATAATTTTACAGTTCAAAATAATTCAGTGACTCAATTCATTAAATTAAGGCTGAGTGTTTTGGACTACTTATTTTCCAGAGTGGTGGTAGGCATTTGTTGAAATTAATCTAAAACATTATTAGTGTCAATTTAGTTTCCACAAAAGGCTATTTTTTGGCTTTATCAAAGCACTTGAGATGTAGGCAGTAATTTTGTTGGGATGTGCCTTATTTTCTGTCTTGTCAAGATGTGGTGATTTCAGTCCCCCCTGTCCTCTTAAGATAATGAAAAATTGCTTTCCATTATCTGTCTTAAACTTTTTTTTTTCTTACTGGAGACTTTTTGTACTGACTGTAAATATTGTCTTAAATTCCATTACATCTTTTACAGTACAGCACCATACATGCCCTACACACAGTTAACCTTCAGGTTCTCTCAGGATAATTTTTTATGTAATTATTTATTTCCCTAGCCTTCTATTAAGCTGAGTTTTTTAGAGACAAACTTTTTGGAAATTACTTACTCTGATCAACTTCTAGTAGATGTTTTTCTTTAGCACCTTTATTCTCTGAGAAACTACATATTTTTTCAGACTTTAACTTGTATCCGTGTAGACAGATGTTCACAATTTAGCTATTCCTCTGAAAGTTACTAGCCCTTAGCTGAAACGTGGTAACTGACATTGAGAGGTGGTTAAAGCATTTTACTTCTTAATTCTTTACTTCTGTACTTCTACTTAATAAACTAAAAGCAGTCAAATTTCAATTGAGGACGTCATTTGTACCAGTTGTGCATAAACTAGGAGCTTTCAATTTTCTGCTTGTATCATTAGGCATTATGAAATATATTCGAGTCTTCACCTTGAGCATTTCATATTAATCAGACTATGAAATATTGTTAGAAATTATTACCAGCTGTACAAATCAGATTAAGAACATATTCTTGCGGTTTACAATTATTGAAAATAGTCGTGACAGAGCAGCACACTTGGAACATTATGCTGTTTTTCTCCTTCTCCCCTTGTTATCAGTTGTAATTGCTTATAACGGCAATTCATTATTTGGAGGCTGCAATGGGCTCCTTCCTTGTTTATTTTCAGACTGTTCCTCATCCTTTCAACTCAGTTGCAATTTTGTTTTGAGATAGCATAGCTTTACCTGGTAAAAGTATTGTTTTTGATTGTGCTCAGGTGTGATTAAAGTTCTTCAGAATCTCATTTTGAGAATTCTGAAAGATTTTATGCTTGGATTTTTCTATATTGCCCATGTTGATATTGAATATGTTGAGTAAAAGAAGATATTTGTGTAAAAATATCTGGACTGTTCTTGCATCACTATTTCTCTCCTGATTTCCCTGTCTTCACTTTCCGTGTTCTGAGTTTGTCCATATTTCATAGATTAATTCAAAGGATTGTAATTAAAGAGGAAATTAGAGGAATTGGTGTAGTATTCCTAACTGGTTGCTTTCTAAGGAAGGGAAACATGATAGTGTTGGTTTAGTATTGCAGAATAGAAGTGATAATGAAATCTGTGGAGTATGTGGGGTATGTGTGTGTGATCCCAGATCTTACTCATTCTTATGTACACAGCACATGTTCAATAGATACGTTATTTGATGTACTGAAGTTTCCTTGTACAGGGATAGTTAATATCTGGACTGCTTGAGCATTTTTCTTCCTTGTTTGATGACCTGCAGGTATTATAAGTAATAATATGTAAAAAAGAAGTGTTTCATAACATAATAACTTAAAATAGTTTACCATGAAGGCAGATGTTTTTTAGCAAGGTGATTTGTTTTTCTTCATAAATGTTAGAACGTAGGAAATTACTCTTTTGAGCTGATTTTTTGAAGGATAAGGGGAGAAGGAGGGAGGCTGGGGGAGTTGGGTTGTTGTATGTTTCTGTGGGTTCTATTTTTTAGTGTTGAGGAGATCTTTGCCAAAGGGGAATATATGTTTCTCTAATGAGAGTGAGAGTTGGTTAATAAGAAAGCAATAAATATATGATGGCTATACAGAGGGACTTTTTATCCATGTTTTATGTATTTAATGTGTATGTCACATGTATTGAATATCCAACATGATAGAATCTTCTAACTTTCCAACTTGGAAAATTTGGTTATGCAGGTGGATATCAGGGACTATCTCATTGCTCAGTTCAGATTTTCCTATGCTTATGAAGCCCTTTTATAATTGTCTTTTCTTTTTTGTGGGGCTTTTTTGTTTTTGGTGTTTTGTTTTGTTTGTTTTTTTTCCTTTGGTACCTAATTAGGAGTGTTGCTTCTGACTACTTAGTGAAAATCCTGAGAGCTTATTTCATGGAGGCTCATGGTGATAGAATCTTTTGCAGAAAAGGTTTGCATAGTTATGTAATAGCTTCATATTTGAATTTATTCCTTCTCTTCGTATCTTTTCTAATGTGGTCATTTTTGTTCTTCCTCTAGACTATTTGTTCTCATCCCCTGTGGGTCACAAGGCTTATAGGAGCAAATGAAAGCAGTGGTGTTTAGTTTTTGTCATACTCTTTGTTCCTTTCTTGACAGAGGTCCCCCAGTGGCCCATTTCAATGTAGGACACTGCTGATGAATGTTTGAATGTTTTTGATTGTTCTACAACTGACAGTAAAATTTTACAAGATGTTGGATGCAGACTTGTGAGGTTTCTCTTGTTTGCATTCATTCCTGGCCCATTCCACTCTTGCTTCTTTGCCTTGTATGGATAATCAGCCTCTTTTTGGTGATGTCAGACACACGTTAGGTTACATCAGCAATCCTCACAGCTGGGCATTTTGAGGCCCAGCTGGTGGAAATCACACCATATATCACAGAGTTTCATCAGTGTCCAGGGAGAGGAGTGAAGCTGAGTCCCCACTGAGAGCTCAATCTTCCACAAGTTCAGGCCAGCTGAAGGAGGGAGCTACTCAACAAAAGTTCATCACTCTACCTGGAAGTGGACTTCCTTCCATTTCAAAGTGGGAAGGGAAATACTTGTGAATGTGAGTAAATTGGTGCTACAGGGTTATTTTGCATTGGTTTTACACATAGAAAAATTTGTATATTTGTTTTTTTTGGTTTTTTTTTCTTTTTTTTTACTTTGTTCCTAACTTTTTCTGTAGATGTAAAAATTATTGAAGATTGGATATTACAGTTTTAGGATAATTGCTTAGGTTGGAAAAGACCTTGAAGATCATTGAGTAAAATCATTAGTCTAGCACTGTCAAGTCCACCACTAAACCTGAATTCCACATCTACAGATCTTTTAAATTATAGAGATGGCTCAACCACTTACTTCCCTGGACAGCCTGCTCCAAGGCCTAACCAAGGTTTCTGTGAAGGCATTTTTCCTTATATCCAATCTAAACCTCCCTTGGCACAATTTGAGGTGATTTCCTCTTGTCTTACTCATTACTTGGGAGAGGAGCCTGGCCCCCACCTTTCTACGATCTCCTTCAGAGTAACTGTGGATGGGATAAGGTCTCCCCTCAGCCTCATTTTTTTCAGGCTAAGCACAACCCCAGCTTCCTCAGCTGCTCCTCATAGGGCTTGTGCTCTAGAGCTTTCACCAGCCCTTTTGCCCTTCTCTGAACATGCTCCAGCGCCATGTCTTTCTTGGACACAGCACTCAGTGTGTGGCTTCACCAGTACAGGCTGAGTATAGGGGGACATCCCTGCCCTGGTCCTGCTGGCCACACAATTGCTGATACAGGTCAGGATGCCATTGGCCCTCTTGGCCACCTGGGCACATGCTGGATCATGTTCAGCCACTATAACCAGCACCCCCAGGGCCTCTTCCACTGGGCAGCTTTCCAGCCACTCTGCCCCAAGTCTGTGGAGCTGCCTAGGGCTGTTGTAACCCAAGTGCAGGACCTGGCACTCGGCCTTGTTGAACCTCTTACAATTGGCCTCACCCCATTGGATCTGGCCTGTCCAGGATCCTTTGTAGAGTCCTCCTGCCCTCCAGCAGATCAACAGCCCCACCTAACTTGGTGTCATCTGCGGATTTATTGAGGGTGCACTTGATCCCCTTGTCCAGATCTCTGATAAATATATAAAAGCAGAACTGGTCCCAGTACTGAGCCCTGGGGAACACCATTTGTGACCAGGCACTAACTTTTCTATCCTGTACCAGTATAAAAAGTTCCTAATGTTTTTAAGCATATTTTGCCCATCATTGTCTTTTGAACCTGTTGCAGAAATTGCAGGATGACATGGTCTTATTTTCTTTAAGTCATGGTTATTAGATAAAATATAGGTGCAATTAGGCAAATTTTATTTTAAAATATAAAGCATACAAGGTATAAGTAATGTAGAGGTCTTGACTTTCAAGTTAACTCTTTTTTTATGGAGCTGTTCTGTGTTCTCTCATGGGCAGATTCTGTTTCAAGACTCTTTTAACTGACTGTGTCCCTGCACTACCTATGTGTTGTGTTTTGGTTTAATTAATTAATATTTCTTTAGAATTTTTCTGTATATTTATGGAAATAAATTTTGCTATGTTTTACTTAATTTTTTTGTGTGCGGTCAGTCATTCACAAATAAATTCACATAGGTGTTTGTTTACTAAATATACACCTCTGTGTGGGACTTGGGGGATTCATATGTCAAATTCTGTCATGGGTGAGGTTGTGCACACAGCCTTCTTTTTAGTGTCCTAACAGGAAAGCATTAGATAAATTCTCATGGCATCACTGAATGTTTTCTTTCTGAAATTTATGTTGTCAGGATTTTCTGTTTACGTGCTAAAGCAGATTCAGCAATGCAGGAAATACTTACCCTCTCCCCCACCCTTCTATGGACTTGTAAGGCTTTTCTCACCAGTGCACTTCATTCAGAGAAACTGAATGCTGATTTTTTTTTCCCAGTCTGCAAGTATTCTTTTTTGCAGTAGTTTAGGACTGTCATATTACCTGCCAGGCAAAAACACTTCCAGTTTGTGTTTTTTTTTCTGAATGAATGGAGAAAACCTGATGTGTCCATTGGTTCTGTGTTAATTTGTATAGAATATCTCACTTTAGTGCATCAACTTTTCTTTTAGAAATTAAAAATAAACCTTTAAGTATTTATTGTTTGATATTGATACTGCTCAGTGAAGAAGCTTTTCACAGGTGAAAGGGGTATGGTCTGAATGGCTTAAAGATGTACTTGTAAGGAATTTTTTTAATTCATTCCTTTTTGCTGTATTGAGAACACAGTGACAAATTTGCAGGACAGTACATCTATTTCGACACAAACTGCACAGTAAGAGTTACATGTTTATTTCCACATGTGCCAGAGGGAATGACTGCAAGTATGAATAAACTGAATTTCCCTTAAGGGAAACCAGTAAGTCAGCAATGTCTGTGGGATAATCATGCCCCAGGTTTACATTATCCTAGTTTTATGGAAATGTAATAGAAAAATTGTCTATTTAGAAAATGAATGACTGCTGTGTTTCCACAGCTGAAACAATGAAATACAAAGAAATGTCTGATTCCAAGTTAACTGTTGTGTTGCTTTTAGTTGTCTCAGATTAAGTATGTAATTCTTTTCCTTGCCCATCCATTTATTTTCCATTTTTTGACTTTTTTTTTTTTTTCTGAAAAATCTACTAATTTTCTGCTGCCTTCTTCAATGTTTATTGCTTCACTTGAAACTCAGGATGTGTATGATTCTAGCAGAATCATTTAAAAATTAGCTGGTTTTGAAGCGCAGGTTCTTTATATTTTCAGCAGAGGGAAAATGAGATAAGTCTAATTAAAATTGACAGTGTATATTAAATTTTTCAGGGTTACCAAATAATTTTATTATAAATCTAGTATCTTTATGTGATGTGTAATAAGGCATTAGTTGAAAAATTGCTGGTTCTGAGAGTACTTTATAAAATTTTTACAAAAACTTGCCAAGAAAATGTAAATTTTTCTGAGGTTTGGTTAATTAAAGTCAACAGAAAATATTTATTACCATTAATTTATTTCAGATGCTATAGAGAAGACTACTCAAGGAAGGGTCGTCTTGAAGATATTATTTGGAACATGGGAAAGCAACAGTTATTATGGGATAGTTCCATGCCACTTAGCTTTACATACCATAGTTAGGAGCATATTTGCTTGTGGCCCATCTGTGTTCAATGGAGAAAAAGACATATCCTCAGAAAGATAATTTTCTTTTTCTAAGTGTAAATAAGGGAAACAATGGGTATATGTTTTATTGTTTTTCTATTTTTCTTTTGTAATGCTGTTACAGTAAGTTTGTTGTAATGTGGCTGTTGAAATCGACTGCTTCTACATTAGGAAAATATTAACTGATTTTCTCTCTTGGATAAAAGGCTTTGTACAGAGCTTGAAAGTACAATATAGAATTTTATTTGTATAGTACATCAAAATCTCATAAAATTTGAGAAACAGTGAAGGAGAAAGATACCACAAGTATAGCAGATTAAAATATTTTGTTAATGGGTAGGGGTTATTCTGCCTGCGTATGGAATGGCAACAAACAATATTTGCGCAGTTACATTTCAAAATCACAGGCTTTTTTTAGTAAATCATACAGTATCAAGTCATTTTTATCCCTTTGAGGACAATCAAATTTTCTAATAGTTGCCATAATACATTTGACATTTCAATTTCTGTCACACTGTTTTACCTAATAAACTATTTTACCAGAGTGAAGCTAGGGCTAAAAACTTCAGCAAAGCTATTGATGGTTTAGACATGAAAGTCAAAACAGGGTTACCTATGGAGGACTATATATGCAGCATATATGGGTTTATACTCATGTATCTGCACTAATTACCTAATGCTTGCCAAGTCCTATAAGCAGCGAGGTTCTTACTGGGTCTTGAAGTTCAAGTAGAAGAACTTGTATACCCTATAGGTGCTTTACAATTGCTTATCCTACATGTTCTTTACAGGTAGAAGATAAGACATTAATAGGGCTAAGAGTTTATATTAATGATCTGATATCAGTGAGAGGTCAGCCATATGCAGATCTTGCAGTATAACCTCGAACTCTACTTGCTTCTCTCATCATGATTTAACCCAGGAATTTGAATGCCCATAGGCCCAATCTAATATAGATGTGTTGTGCACTGCGGAAAAAAAAAAAGTGAGCATCTGCAGGCTTACAGAGCTTATTCTGGGAGAAGATTGCTCTGTGAAAGGAACTGATATTTTAGGTAAGAAGCCTATCTTGCAAAGAAAATTGATGAAGAACAAATATGTTGAATTATTCTCTAATAGACACTTCAAAAAAATCAGTACTTGGTTAAGATCCTTGAAAAATCTACATCAACCATACTTCTTTTATTTAAAATTTTTACACCTCATTTGATAGTAATTTTTGAAATTGTGGCGTAAAGCCACTCTGAAGTTGTATAACAAACCTGTTTCTACCCCTCACCCCCCACAAAATCCTGCTTAATTCTTAATTTTTATGGAGTTCAAAGAATCCATTTAAGTATTCAGATAAAGGAGAAGTTCCAGAGAATTCTGTAGACAGTTCAGCAAATTATTTTTCCCTTGCAAATATTGGATATATAATATATTGCATATAAAGTAATTTAAAAATAATTACATTTAGCTATTTCTAGAATACTTGTGAATTTCTAAGTGTGGACACAGTTTGAGTTTTCTCTGCTTTCTTTTTTTGATTCATCTGGATAATCTTGCAGTCTGTTTTTGATTGATCCAAGCACTGGTAAGTAGAAAATGCAAAAACCGAAACAAGTACTCAAGGAGCTCAACACTGGATGATTAGGCAAAAGAAGCAAAATCTGAGAAAGTAATTTAACCAGGAAAAAAGAGATCACTTGGTGTTTTAACAGCAGGAGACAGCTGTTGCCTGCAGAGTGGGCAATGCAAGGAGGCATTAAATCTGGATCAGGAAATAGAATTTGAAATGCACATGAAAGAAAACATCATTTTGCAAGCCAACAGTCTCTTTGTACTGAACCAGCAAGTTCCCCATGCCTTCAGAGTGTGGGTGAAGTTAAAACTGCAGCTTAACTGAAACAGAGGTTTGACACTACCTAAATGGAAAATATCTTCTGCTTTCTTTGCCTTCTGTCTCATCTTTGTCCCACAGTCCCTGGCCCCACACTGCTTCTACATGCTGCTTCTTTATGCCTCTCTGCACAGGCTTGGGTGTTCATCCCTTAATAGCCCACAGAGAGCTATAATTGAAAAGCTTCAGCAGAAGGGCCCAGTGAATGGAGCAGAATTTTCTGTCCGTAAGCAGTAATAGACAGAGCTAACTACTTTGTAAGTGGCAAAAGTGCAGGAGCTGATCAGCTGTGACTTGCAACTGCTTCTTAAATTTATGTGAGCACATCATTCAGCAAAGCTTTTGTGTCAATGCATAAGTTCTGTCCGGTTCTTTACTGTAATCCACCTGTTCATTCTCAGAAGTTATGCTGTAAGTATTCACTTCAAATGATTGTGTTTTTAAAAAAAAGTCTCTAAACAATTCTTTTGAATACAATTATAGAAGTCTTGCAGTTGAAATTCAGAATGAATAAATTTAATCTTTTTTAATTTAAGCTTTTAATGAAGAATAAATTTATTCTAATAGTGTTCATTTGAAGAATAAATTGTTTGGTGACGTTTAAAATGCTGGATTTATAACTGTATTCTGCAGCTATGAAATCCGTTGAATTTTTTATTGTAAAGCAGGCTGGTAGTCACCTGTCTGGACTGAAGTTACTTGCTAATTCATTAAGCTGAGCAGGTCAAATATGGTGGTGGTAGAACCTCTTCAGAGTATATGGGTCCAACCATTTTATCCTTGCTTAGTTCTCATTTTTCTTATGAGTAGAAAAAAGCCATCAAAGATAACAGTAGATTTTTACAGCAAAACTTTGAATGGAAGATGAATTTTCAAATTACTTATCCTTCCCTGTTTGTCCTCTTTTTTTAAATACCTAAGGAATGCTGGCATGTTCCACCCTCTCTCTCTTCATTCTAATCTGTTGGTGCAGAAATTTCTTTGTGCATTTCATTGTTTGCGTTGTGAACTTTTCCTTGCTTTTTCCTATGTATTTGCCAGTTTTTTCTTGTCTTTTGCAGTTGTGCTTAGTGCTATCATTTAATCTCAGTGTTCATAGTCTGAGGTTGGCATTGTGTAAGTACTAATGGAGTCCTGGATCCTGGAATTTTAGATAAATAATGAAAAATAAGCTGAAGTATGGAGGTAATAAAATACATAAATTTTTAGAGCAGTGTACTAATATAAAGCCTCTACCGATAATCGAAGGAGAATGAAGATGTTCTAAGAGAGATTTTTGGTCACCTTTGCTTTATAAAATCTAATCTAGATCTTATATGGATAAAAATAATTTAGAATGAGTCACAAGCAACTGATAAATTGAAAGTAAGCAGTGAGAAAGATTGGAAAAGTAGAATTGATGGCAAGATGTGTGACCTAACTGACTGCAGTTATATTGGAAGAAGTATAGACAGATAAAGTTTTTTTGGTTGAAGAACAGGAAAAACAAGGAAGTGAACATAAGATACACATAGTTTTGCCTACAAAGAGTGCATGCTGTTCCAGAAAATGGCAGTTTTTAGTGTAGGGTGGAGAAATTTTAAAATAAATTGAGATGAAAGTCCATCAAATTTAATTGTTTCTTTAAGGTAGTAAGAAATTTCCTTAAAATAGAAATAAGGATAAAGAGGTTGTGCCTGTTTTGCTTGAAGAAGACTGAGAGTGAAATCTTAACATCATAGGGAGGGTGTCCAGAGGATGGAGCCAGGCTATTCTTGGTGGTCCAGCCAATAGAACAAGAGGCAATGGGCAGAAATTGATGCATAGGAAGTTCCACTTGAATATGAGAAAGTACTTCATTATTGTGCAGGTGACCACACACTGGTCATATTGTCCAGAGAGGTTGTGGACTCTCCCTCACTGGAGATATTCGAGAACTGTGTGGACACAATCCTGTGCCATGTGTGCTGGGATGACCCTGCCTGAGCAAGAGGCTGGACCAGATGACCACTAGTGAGCGGTCCCTTCCAACCTTTATGTGTTCTGTGATTCTGTGGAAATAAAATGGCGATAAATAGTGAAAGATCAGCAGTAGTGAATTGAGGGTCAATGATTACTAAATGATGACAGAAAAGAAATTCACTTACTTGTAATATAAGACGTTTTTAATAAAGATATGACTTGGCAAATTGGTATTTTGGAGAACATTAGATCCATTTAGGATCAATGTGTCATCTGACAAGAAGATGGCAGAATTCAACAGGACAGTCAGTAACTGTGTGTGGAGCCACTGTGCATAAAAAGGAATGAGGGAATGCTTGAAACGTGTTCTGTTAATCATTTGTTATTACTTGCTGCATTGCTCACATCCACATTATTCAGAGCCTCAAGAAAGTGAATGTGATTTCACATTTCACTCTTGCCTATTGCAGTAAAATTTCTGAATTTGGAATGCATGCATGTGAAGCTTTTCATTCACTGTGTAAGGACAATTACACCAAAATAGAAATGCGTAGGATAAATTCTGGTTTTAATTTGGCTTTACTGAGTTCAAAGGATCGACAACATTAACTTTGAGATTTGATGAAGATTTGCTGCTGTAGAAATTTACTCTGATGTGCTTACCTTCAGAAAGAGGTTGGCTATTATAGTTGAGATGCTATACACTGAACTATTTAATTTCTGTGCTGTTTTCAACTATTCATGTTGCTTAGAGTATACTGAAAGAGCTAAAGGTATTTAGACCACTTCAGGCATTTAACTTGCTTTTTAACATCTGCTGCTAGCGCAGCTAGCATTGTCAGTGATGGGAGATGATCTCTTATACTGAGTGTTTGTTCTAGGACTAGGAATATTACAAACTGTGTGGACTTTTGTGTTAGACATCTAATGCTCTATTGATTTTTATTTGGATAATCAGTGTCTCTGAACCTCTTTATATGACAGAATATATAGTACTACAGGTAGTAAAAAGAAGTACATTGAGAAAAGTTTTATGGCAGAACTCTGTTTCTCAGCCTTCAGCTACAGTGAAACTAAGAGATATAAATCAGTTATGCTGTATTCAGTGCTGAAAAATCTGTTCTCTTCCACAGTTGTTTCAGCCTCTCTGTAGTAATGCTTAATCTGGAAACATAGCTGTGACCACAGATGTGCCCTGTAAATAGGAAACCTTACCATGAGGAATGTGGTTGTTTGTAACTGTTGCTTTAAAAATGCATGTTTATTGACATTCATGCTAATTCAGAAAGAGAGGTTTCTTGAGTAAGATCTCACTTTTCACAACAGAAAGAAGGTTTTCCTTTCTGTTGTTTAGAGTGAAATATTCTACTGCTTTGACTTGCTTAATCTGTTATGTGCATGCTGCACTCTGACAGTTCCTGGGTGTTGGAATTGTTGATGAACTTCTAATGAATGATTCAATGCTCTTGCTTTGTGTTGCTTTAAATTCTTATGTTGTGAATAAAAGGGATTGAGAGTTACTTTTTCCCAAAAGTGAATTTCTTCCAGCAAGTTCCCACTAGACCTGGTGTCTGCTACAGTATAAAGATATTAAAGAAAAGAGATCAAACCTGTTTTTCTGAGACAGTGTTTGACAATCATACTCATTCTCAGGAGCTTTTTTTTTTTTCAGCCTATAATTTTTTCTTTGATTTAAAGTCTTACACTCTTACAATTTTTCTCTCTCTTCAATGTGTAGTACCTCCAAATGTTCCACTAGATTAATGTTTTTCCATTAGATATTTCTTGACCAAAATAAATACATAGTTATTTTAATCTTTGTAAGTCATTCTCCAGTATCTTGATTATTTTAAAATGTATTCTTTTTTCACCTTCGTATTCTATATACTTTGTGAATATCTTTCTGGTATGAAGATGCCTAGGAGTGACTGAATATTACAAATACATTTACTTCCCTTCTCATTATTCAAAGCATGTATTTGTTATTGCTGCACATAGAAAATACATCTCTAAATTGTTCACTCTACTTTTAGGCTTTTTTCATTATTACTGCATCACAGATTTTTATGTAGTGTTTCAGATGTATGTATTTAGCATGCATATTTCCAGATGCGATTCCTTGTAATTCTGTTTCCAAGTTCTTTTATTTCCACACACATTTGTGAACTCCTGAAAGCTGATATTTCTCTTGCTCTGGCAGGTTATTGAGGTTATCTTGTTTCTTGAGTTTGTTGCCTGTATGACTCTTGGGGAATAATTTTTATTTAAAGCATATGATTTTTTTTTTCTTCTCTGCAAATATTTAAAAACTTCTGTTGCCCTGGGGATTGAGTTTTGAGATTTGCCAGTTTGATTTTGTTAGCTTTCCTAGGTTTGAAAAGCCCACCCCCATACCTCACTTATTTTATTAAGTGGTCATCAACACAGAAGCAGCAGCTGCTATGTGTGCATGGATTCACCCTTTCATGTGTCTGTCTGTATGTGCTGTGTGTATGTATGTGTGCATATACCAACTCATGTATAATGTATTTTCCACCTCTTTTGTTTAAAACAATGCTATTTACCCGCAGGAGGAGGAAGAAGAAACCTATGAGCAAACTCTAGAATTTCGCAGAGGAGGTGATGGTCAGCCACGGCGGTCCACACGACCCACTCAGCAATTTTATCAACCCCCCCGAGCTAGAAACTGATTAATAAGGAAAGAAAGGTAAATATAAGGTAATGGTGCTTTATGTATTGGTTTAGATTTCAAGATAAACAAATCTGTGTTGTTCTATACTTTTCTTAGGAATATTGATATATTGATGATAGAAGCTGGATATCTCTGTTTCTCTGGATTTTGTGGCTTAGAAGGACTTAATATATTTGTGGGAAAAGGGAAAGCAATAAAAGCACTTCAAAAAATAGCTTTTGACTTTTGCTTTATGTCAAGACTCATGTCATCTCAGCAAGCTTTTTCCTGGTGCTTTTCCACCTGGGAGCAGCACCAAGATTCTCTGGTTCACATACATTAGACCCGCTTATTTGAGACATACAGTTGCAGTCCCTGCTGAATGCAGGACTGTCTAGCTCTGTCCAAGGTCCCATATGCTACTTTTTATAAGCCATTTATGTGAATAAATATCCTTTCTGTTGTTTTTCTTGCATGAAAAAGAGAAATATAAAATTTGTGAGCTCATCATTAAATAGGGAGGTGCCAAGACAAAGAATATTTATGAATCTCGAGGATATACTTGCACCTATACTTTATTAATTACCAGAAATTAAGGGATTATATATTATCCTTAGAAAGGACACCTGCTACATACATTCAGAAAGTTTAAAAGGCCAACCAGATAAAACAGTTATAGTAATTTTACTGAACAAATCTCATAAGCTCTTCTGCTTTCATTTCACTGGTTGATCTTCTAAATCCTTCATTTACAAAAGATGGTCAAAAGTCTGTCCTAACTAAAGAAAGCTTTGGTAAGTCATAATATTTGATGTACACCTGCAGTGTGTCTTTATCTTGAATCTGATTTTTTTTTTACTAGCCAGTTTATTTTTACCAATTTCTTTTTTTGTTCTTTTCATTACTCCAGTCCTCCACATGTTCTTGGCTTAACATGTGCTGCTGCTCTCTGTACCTTTTGATATTTCTGACATACAATAACATATGATTCTACTTTTTAGAGTATATGTTAAAAAGTATTTTTCATTTATGGCAGTACTGGCAATGTAAGAGAAGTGACAATTGTTCTGATTTTGCCAATATAATTTGAATTTCTATTTTAAGTACAGGTATCAATCACTATTAGTAAACATGTCCTAAGGTTGTTCATGCAGAAATTATTCTGGAATATGCACTGAGCGGAATTTTAACCAGCACAGTTGCCCCTGAGCAGTGTCGGGGTGATCAGTTGAATGAGAGATGTGAAGTGTACACAGCAGTCAAAGCCAGGAAATTTTTTTGTATCTTAGGTAATATTTTTGGTATTTCTCTGATCTTACATAAATCTGGAAAACCCTACTTAGCTTTGGTCAGCTATGAGGTACCAGGAAGAGTGATAGTAACTCCTGTATCTCAAGAGCAAGTTACTTGGTGGATAAGGAACAACCTTTCTAAGGCACAGGTGATTTTTCCTTGAAGGTGTTCCTATACTTTAGTTTAAAGATTATAATGGGATCTGGATTTAAATTGTCAGCAGATCTGCTATCAAAACTTATCTGGCAGAGAAAATAAGCCTTCACAGCTTTTCCTTTCTATTGGGCTTTGCCAAAAATTAGTGGTTGGTGTAATCAATTCTTAATCAGTTAAGGATTTTAAAAGGAGGCAGAGAATCAAACAGTCCTTTTCTATATTGTTTTCAGCTTACCTGGACTTGTACAACAACATGGCTTTAATGTCTTGACATGTAAAAGTTCAGGAATATTAAATGTCAGTTCCTAGAAGTGGATTTCTGTATAGATTCTGCCTCCTTATCATTTCTTAGATCTTTTGAGATCAAGACATACTGTTCTTATTTAAAGTTTTTAATAAGCTGTTAAATGAAAACAAGATTTATCGGGGAAGTTTTAAGGAATCCAGTGAGATATAATTTTACCACAACTTACTGCTGCAGGGTGCTTTACTTCTTCAACAGATCATTTATTAGTGACATCTTTACTTACTGAAAGGGGGTATCTCTCTATTATATTAAGTAACTTCATGTCTTTTTCCTGAAGAGATGGAAAACCATTGATGATGATTATTTTATATTATAAATGTGTAAATTCCATAGAATCTTAATGTTGTAGTTTGTAACATTTAAAATTCCAAGATATCTTGTTCACAACTTAAACAATACTAAAACTGGAGTTTGCTGGCCATGTTTGTATTGGGTATGATAGGGATGTATCAAAGATGAAGCATGAGATCCATACAGTCAAAGTATCAACTCATACCCAAAACCTTTTAGATCTATCTGTATAATCTTATATCACTTGCCAAAGAGGACTTTGTAATGCAGTGGTGCAGCAATGCACAAATGAGGCTGTACTGGTTCCGGGATTAGTGTTCAGCACACTCAGTCAGGTGCTGAATTTAGGCATGCACAGCTGGAATTAGTATTACCAAATAATCAGTTCAAAGTCTTTGTACTGTAAGGGCTCTTAAATGGGAGGAGGTTCAAGATTTTAAAATTCCAAGTTTGTTTTTAAAAGTGGAATTTGGATCAATGGAGCTGTTCAGTCTGGGGAAGAGAAGTCTCTAAAGGGATCTTATTGCAGTATTTCAGTATTTGAAAAGGGGACTTCTAAAAAACATGGAGAGGGACAAACACTGCAGACTTGCAGGAAGTCTTGACCTGGTGATTTTTATAAAGACAGAGAGATAAAGTGGAAGTATGGGATAGTCAGTACCTCACTGTGGTTGCAGTTGACATAGAAATTATTATGTATTGTTATCCAGCAGTGTGAGGTGGACATTTTATCAGAGGGAATTTTATGTGGATATGTGTCAAATACTAGGTTTAGCAGGTCTGTAAGATAAGATACTCCTCCTAGAGAGTCAAGATACAAGAATTAGAATCTAACAGTAATAAAAATACATCCTCAGGTTACATTTTCTGTATAGAATGTCTTAATAGTCTGAAATCAAAGGGGAGCTAATAATCAGAAATGAGTATTTTGAAGTCAGGCCTTTTGGAGGAGAGTGAAAGAACGTATGAGTATGAATCTGTAAGTGCTTGGCCCTTATATGCTTTTTGGGTCTTCCTTTGCTTTGTGACAGAGCTAATGTACACCTTGTCACATTTGCTATAAAATCTGTATTGAAGTCCTTAACAGTGGAGAAATTGTGGTTTTGTGAGAAAGAAGTCTTTACCAGAAAGTGTTCTTTGTATTAGACTGATCATATTTATTGCACTGAAGTGCAGCCTTCTGATTTATTCTTTTAAAGAATTATGTCTCCATAAGTACTGAAAAGCAGATATCCACTCTTTTGGAGGAAGGAAATGAAGTGACAGTGATGCCTATGTTGCACAAAAAGCCCAGGGATGAGGTGGGGGGGGCAGTACTTAACAGTTTATTGAATGCCAATGTTTTTTGTTCTTATTTGTTCTATTTTAGTTTTTTTTTTCATTTAGAAACCTTCTTGGAGTCGGGGGGAATTCACTGGCAGCTCCCAACTTGCTGAACACTTCTTCTAGAAGAAATTCTGGGGTTTTCCGAGCAGCAGGATGGAACAAAGAATGCTCATGTGAGCAGAAGGAATTTGGACCTGACACCACAAAAGACTTTTTTAAAGTTCTTAGTTAAATGAAGCTGAATACTTTTTACATATGAAAGAGGCAAATTGTCATTGCTGCCATCAATAAAACCACAGTGCACTATTCTATTCTTTGCCTTGTATTCTTTTTACTGAGCCTCTGCTGTTAATTAACATAATAATGTATTGTGATTTTTTCTTAATTTTGAACTGATTTTGCTTCTAATATGCTTCTAGTAAAGTAAAATTAAAACATATTTTCTCAAAAGCTGACAGGGTTGGGCATTTAATTTAGATTTTTGGTTAGCATTAGGAAAACATGTTAAAAAAAATTCAGCTAATTGTACAGTAAAATTCTGAATATGTTTTTGACTATGTTTTCTCTGTTTATTTTCCAGAGTTGCTGGAAGATAAATTACAAATTTGCTTATTATTTCCGTGATCTGTGACCAGAGGGTCAAAGGGGAGAATGAAAGAAAAATCATCAGTTGCAATAGTCATTTTCTAGATAATTTTAGGAAAATATTTTCTTTATAGGAATATTTATATTAAAGAAATAGAAACATTTCTAAAGGGTAGAGAAAAGTTGTTTAAACAAAAAATACTGAAATATGCACATTGGTATTTTAAGAATAAATACGTGTATACATGCACATATGCAAGCTGTTGGATAGTCGGTACTAACTTTCTTGTAGTTTTAAACTATGCTTTTATTGCTTCATATTACTAAAATTTTTTCAATTGTCATTGATGTTTGAAAGAATCTATGTCAATCTACTTTTCATTCTGAGCTGTATCTTTGAGTCTTATGTGATTATGACAAATAGTTGAAATTTCACTATTTCTTTGGCTGAGGAGCACTCAAAATCTAGGTAACATGCAAATCCCTTCTAAGCTTTATGCAGATCATTTAAGACTGAAATAGCACACGTTTTGAGGTAGTTTTGTAAAGATAGAATTATACCTGAGAGATGTATTGATAGTATAAATTGTACAGTTAATTCTGCTGAATTTCTCTCTGAGTGCTCATACAAAGCTGTTTGAATAGAACTTTGTTTATTTGGATGATAAGAATTTTTATATTGAGGATGTAAGTGAATGTATCTGCAGTACAGAATGTGGATTATTGTCTGAATGCAGTAAAATCTTACCAATCACATAAATTTCTGCAGAATAGTAAGGAGCCAGATGTTTTGCTGTTTTGCTGTCTTAATGGATCCTAAGCAGCTTCTTCATAATTATAGTGAACCTTACTAATAATTCTAAAGAATTTTGGAAGTTTTAAACATGAGCTGTACAATGTTGAAGTTCTTCATGATCAATTCATACACAACCAATTTTATGAAGTTTGTTAGATTTACATTAGAAACCACTTTCCAAATAGTATGAAACATCCTGGTCAGTTCTACTAAATTGTACCAGCGAATAAATAAACTGTAGCTCTAATCCATTGCATGTTGGATGCTTTACTTCCAGAATTATTGCTAAGATCACTAACAGCAGCTATTCAGCTTCATTAAGAGATGCAGCCATAGCATCATTTAAAAAAGCCGTTTTGACTTTTCTTTGCATTAAATGGGGTGTGCATTAAACAAGCCCTGCAGTCAGTGTACCAAAGCAACTACTGAAATTAAAATAACTTTTATGTTCTTTTGAGCTTTCATTCTTGCTGTGAAGTAAATCATAAAATAAAGAAAACTACAGTCTGATTTAGTGAGCTTCAAAAAATAATGCCAAGTTGTGAAATTTTAAGACTCTACAAATACAAAGCAGTATTCCTCTGTAGTGGCTGTTGCATTCTGAGAATTCAACATGTATGTGCAGCTGTAGGCAAATGAAATATCCTAGAGAATGTTGTTTTTCTTTGTGAAACAGTAAAGACCATTTCCTGGTCTTTTCACTGGGGCTGTGAATCTAGAAAGCCAGAGTAAGCAAACAGCTCCAGAGTCTTCTTAAAAAGTCATGTAGTCTTAGTATGTTTTATGATTATTTTCTGCTTTGGTTTCAATTGAAATAATATATGCTGAAAGTTCTGCCTTTCAGTATCTGAAGAACTGTTGTTGGAATAGTTAAAAACTTATTGCATCAACCTGTTTTGAAAAGCAAGAATTCATATATTCATGCTTATTGATTTCTGTATCTGGAAACTCCAAACATGACAATAAAGTAGGTACATATATAAATTATATTCTTGACTAGCATAGTCCATCAAAACCAAAAAGACAATAATTTGCCAGTCATACTGTAGTGAAGTTTGCATGCACAAGAACAACCTTAATTTATTTAGCTTTTGTGTTCAGAAGAAATTACTGTGTCTAGATGGATCTTCAAAACTGATGTGAAAGTTAACTTCTAGTTCATCAAAAGCAACAGCAAAAGCAAGCTCCTGAACTTGGTGTGGCCACATCTGTGTGGTTAAAGGGAAAAAGCTGATCAGGAGCACTGGATCCTGGTCATGCACACTATTTATTTACTAGCTTGATTTGTGACTCTATTGGAATGTTCTTGGCTAGCTGTTGCTGAGACAAACCTGTCACAGAGGAAGCTTGCCCTTTGCAAGGTGGACGTGAGCCAACCTGTGCTTCCTGACCTATGTACCAGTAGGTCCCTGGTTCATGGCTTTCCTTTGCTAGGATTATAGACAGAGCTTTTGAGAATTTCTGTGTTGAAATTAGGAGTGCAATTCGAATGAGTTGTTTTTCTTGCCTTGGACTCGTGTAAAATATTTTTACCAAATGAAAAATAAAATCAGAATTTCTTGTTTAAATTATTCTAAAAGGTATATACCAAGTTGGTAATGCTATCATTGACTAGGATTTTTTCCCTCCTTTATATCCTTGAGAGATAAAATCATTTTCAAACAAAAAGTTGAAATGGAAATGTTGTGGTTTTATCTTACAGGTTTTCAGAATTTTGTATTAAAATCTGTTTGAAATTGTCATGTTTGCATTTAAAATTTTCCTTGATCTAACATCTTCTGATAGATACTTACATGTGTATTTTAATTTAGCTTTTCTTTTTGTCACTAGCAGGTACTCCTTTTTTAAGTCTTTGGCAACAACTGTGCAAAGCATTTTGAGGACTACTTGTTAAGGTCACTTTTCCTAGAAACACTGCTGGAATTTTCTCTGCAGAATCTCTTGGCTTGAGCCTTATACAGGTGAAACTTGTTGGGAATATGTCTTTCCAAGGCAGTATTAGCAAAACATATTTTCATTGGGATGCAAAATGTTGGTATCACAAGAAAGACAGATCTTATCTGTAAGATGTACTTTGTCATTAGATGAATTTAAAACATGAAGATTTGGCTTGAGGTAAATCTGAAGGGATATTTGCAAGAGAACTCCCAAACAGCCAAAGTAGCTAATGAACATTGGTAGCTGAAATAAACTGGTAGTGTAGAGTGTACAGTCACTTTTTAGCATTATGGTTGGAAGGAGCTTCATGCAGGAGAAATCTCCAGTGAGACACAGGAATATATCATTTGGAGTGATTCTCTATAGATGCTTTCTTGAAGAACAATTCTATTTCACCTGTCTTTTCATCACATGACTTGATCCAACTCTGTAAAATGCTGCAACTTTCTTGAGAGGAGTATAAGCCTGAAGAATGACCAATTGCACTATTAAGTTCACTTTAGCTTTGTGCTTGCTATACAACTCTTGGGGTATTATCTTGTTGTTTTTTTTTTTTTTCTTTATGGAATGTTTTTGAGCAGCTTACTGTAGTAGAGCAGCTAAACCAGGGAAGATACTCCAAACTTGTAGGCACTGACCTTCTTATAGCATGGTATGCATGTGGAAAGCTTTTCGGTGCTATCCTTATAAACAATGGTAAAGACTCATAATTACTCTTAATTTCAGTATTTACTTCACATCAGTTACTTATGTTGGCCTGTTCTTGCTTTAAATTGCAATTTTGTTCTGAGAATGATTAAAAATAATGTAAAGGGATAGAAATTATATCAGTACTTAATTTTCCCGCAAGAGAGGCCATAAAAAGTCAGTTACCATTCAAGCACTGTCCTGGTTTAGGGCAAAATTTGGGAGAAAACCTCCAGTGGGGCTCCCCCCGGGAAGCAAACCCACGTGGCCCTTTTCTCCCACCCCCCAACCGGTTCGGGAAGAGATTTCTCTGAGAGAAGTGGAAAAAACCTGTTTATTTCACAGGCACAGCACTACCCAGCACAAAAATGAATGATATCACATTACAAAACCTCTCGCCCTTCAGAAGAGATGACAAACTTCAGAGGGTCTCTTTCCTGTGGGTGTTCGCTATGTTATCAGTCCCTCTGGCGCTGGAAAATGCCGCTGCCCAGGCTGGGCTCCCGGTAGTCCACGGGTGCAAGCTCCCGGTGCTCCCCCGAGTCCCCAGTCCAGAGCAGGTTCGATTCGTTTCAAAAAAGGGAAAGAAAACAGTCCAGGAAGACCTCTCTGCTCCGGCTAGTTGGAAAGCCAAGGCGATCTGTGTCTTGTTGTCTGTCTGTGCTGTAGTCAAAACTCCCGATGCGGGGGGAGCAAGTACAGTCTCTGATAACAGACTCGGTGCTTCTTTTCCACTCACTTTTACTCTTAGATGGAATTTTAAGAATACAAAACCTGTGTCTGGGTTAGGTGGACGAATGGGGATACAATTTAACATCATAATCAACCCAGGACAAGCACATGGGCCTGTTGATGGACATAATTGTATCCTGGATATTATGATGTTATGAGTGAAACAAAAATCTAGTATATATTGAAAAAAATCTTACATGTATTCAAATAAACAGGAACTGTGGGGAGGCAAATGATTAGGTGTATAAGATCAACAGAGTAGCTATAGAATGTCTAAAAAAATTTGGCAGCTGCTTCTATGGAAAATTATTATAGTAATTTCATAGTGCCTTGCAATTTTTCATGCAACTTGACTATTTCTATCATAAAATGAGTGCATAGGTAAGTTTTGTGCAGAAGATATTAATGTAATTTTCAGACAGTTTAGTTTGTCATGGGATCTTGAATGCTTTGCATTTATACAATGTGTTTCTAAACTACAAAGGTTAAAGAAAATAAATAATACTTTATATTTGGTTTATAGTCAAAATAATCCCAGGCATATTTTGTTAGTCACTTGATGAATGGCTGTGCCTCTGCTAAAACAGCTATAATCTAAATTGACTGTGCACAGATTTAAGTCTCAGTCTAACTGTATTTGTGCTGGATATTTTTCTGTAGCTATTTAGCAAAGGAACTTGTTTAAAATAATAATAAAAGTGAAAAGCAGAATAAAGAAGGAATGCTTATCATTTTGATCAGCCATGAAGGAAACCATGGGGGGTTTT
This sequence comes from Pseudopodoces humilis, assembly GCF_049639895.1. NCBI lineage: Eukaryota > Metazoa > Chordata > Aves > Passeriformes > Paridae > Pseudopodoces > Pseudopodoces humilis. The sequence goes on along the minus strand of NC_142201.1, from coordinate 55,313,327 downwards.
TCACTGGGGGACTAGAGTAGCATATACAAAGTCCATTTTCCATGTGCTATCTGAATGCAAAATAGCTTTCTTCAAAACTGATATTTTAAAGTATTTTTCCCCAGTCTGCTAATTAAAAAAAAATTTAGCGCAGTGTAATTCATGGGATAAGACAGGTGATCTACTCTGACATTTCACCGCTCTTGCCATTTAAGTTTTGTGATCAAATGCTTGAAATAATAGATATTCTTGATGGCCAGGTACTAAGTGTGGTTTTTATTCCAATTTATTGCATTAAAATGTTCATCAGGACTTGAATTAACTTTGTACATGGCAAAGATGAGACATGTTATACTGACTTTCATCACAAGTAGAAGCTACAACTCAGTTGTAGTGTACTCCAGCTGCAGAAATGACAATAGAATGCACTTGTGCTGCTCCATTTTGCTTTGTTGCTTTAACTTTGATCTCTCATTTTCAAAAAGAAAAGAAATTCTTACAGCTGTGCATAAACTACTGAAAATGGACTGAATTTAAAACAAGAAGCTGATGTCTATTACTTCTTTAAAAAGAAATGGAAAATTATAAGAGTTGTGAAATGTGAAAACTTGCCACGCATATCAGCCAAAAACCTCTATGCTTTGTGTATGTGGAATTGGGCAGTTTTTTCCAAAATAATGAAGATCTGGACAATTCCTATATAGAATACTTTTATTTGAAACCAATTTATTCCTGTATTTCATTCAGTCTCTGTACCCTGTGAGGAACCTGGCTTTCATTGCCCCTGGCACTGACACACTTTGCAAGAAGCCAGACGATGATCATGAGTATCAGACTGATAGAGAAGTTAAGATACTGATGTTGGTGTGTGAGTTCCTCCAAACTTAATGTGAGAAGCTGTACTCTGGAAGATGTGAAAGAAGCTGTGACACTGTGGTTAAATAGCTGTAGAAGGTGAATGTTGTATCTTTAATGCATCATTAATGTGTTGCAAAGTGCAGTTGTGCATACTGGAACAAGGACAAGACAGGTGGAAAAAGAACTTTAATTGATATGGTAACAATTTTTTACAAATAGAATTTGCTATCTAAAAAGTACTTGGCATCTTGAAATGCAGATACTAATGGGCAGAATGTACAGTATTTATAGAAAGAACCTCAGATTTAATATTGAATTTGTCATCCATATCAGCACCATTTTTTTGCAGCAATGTGATTCTTTTGAGGCAGGTGTTAAAACTGTTTGCCTGAGATGTAGGTGAATTGCTGTTGCTTTCTAGTAGGCCAATAAAACCAGTCTGCCACTAGATTATTTATTTTCCCTTTTCATTGGTGGTTAGAGATAACAGTAGCTATATATTGTTGTTCCCTTGATACAACTGGAGACCACTCTTCCCACTCTAGTAAAGGCAGACCATGTGGTCTCTTTCGGAGGAAGTGTGGGTCTTATGTTGAAGGCCAGCCAATCTGAATTTTTGTGCTCATCTGACCAAAACCTTGACGTCTCCTTCTGTAATTTTTGCACCACCTGCAGTGGAGAAAACATTAATGAGTGATGAGTCACACTGTGTCTTTGTTATGTACAATTATGGTCTGTTTAGGCAACAAGTTCCCTTGGAGTCCATGTATCTCTCAAGAAAATGTCAGTCTGAAGTGTTTGGACCACAATGTTCACTTGGGCCATTTCTGCTCTGCAATCTGTAAGCTGTTAACCACTGCATTTAGTAATTTTTTAAACTTTTCCCTAAGGGACATAACACTTATGACTTTAGTCCGATGTACAGAATATGAATGATACTTGGATTAGATTTGGTATGTTGTTCTTTTTCTTGACAAAAGAAAATCTACTGTTTCACAGGGAAGATATTCTGATTTGGGATGGACTGTGCAGAAGCAATACTACTGTGTACTTTTGTCTCAGATCCTTTCATCAAAGGCTGCTTATCACTGCTACTTTGCATTTTAGTTTCATAATTTTAAAGCAAATTTGACTTTGATCACATAGGATGTAGACCTTTATCCAGATATTTTTTCAGCATAGCAAATAGCACTCTCCTGAGTTCTCTGCATATAAGGTCCTTGTTAATTTTTTTTTAATGGACATTGATTAACTTAGGCCTTTGATAAAGGTCCTTAGCTCTTGAAAGCACTTAACTCTACTTTCCTATTACTTCTATTACCAGATTGTTCCAGAATTTATTTCCCCAGAAGGCTAAGAATATTCTAATTACGACCTAAAAATATTCAGTTATACACACTTGAGCTTGTGTCACTGTTGACCTTCACATGATGAGAGCTCTTATCTGACCCTTGAGGTGTTTTTCTGAACTGTGCTGAATAATGGTGTGGAAGAACAATATTCTGTGAATCATGCTCAGTAGCCATTTGCAATGTGGTACCACGCTGTTGCAGGAGGCTTTGTGATTCACATGGTTCTTCATGCTTATAATGTGTGCAACAATTTCTGTTCACTTGTGTATATCTTCACTGAATTGATTAATTCTTTGAACTTATAGTCTTTTGTGCCCTTCTTCTAGTGGGCAGGGAAAAAGCCTCTGTGGTGTTACATCAGATTAGATGGGACCTCTAGGAAGTGACTGTCTAGGTCAAACTCCTACTCCATGTCAGCTATAAGATCAAATAGGGCTCATTGCTCAGGGCTTCATCCAGTCAGGCCTCAGAAACATTCAGGCGTGTGGAGGCACAGCTTTCTGTGCAACCTGCTCCAATGCTTGACTCGCTGTCCTCAGGGGAAAGTCTTCGCATACGAGTCTGTCCTACTTCAGTATGTGGTGGTTGTCTTTTGTCCTCCTGCTGTGCACCACTGTGGAGAGCCTGGCTCTAGCCTGATAAATCTCCCTATGGGAATATGTCTCCCAACAGCTGTCTTCTGTAGGCTGAACAGGCCCCTGCTCTGATCACTGCAGTAGGCCTCCACTAAACTCTTCCCAAGTTATTGATGTCTTCCTTGTACTTGGCTCATGTTCAACTTAGTGTCTACCGAGATCCACAGGTCTTCTTTTTCAGAGTCCTCCCCCAGCCTGTACAATTGAAAGAGGTTCCTCCTTGCCAGGTATTGGACCTTTCATTTGTCCTTTGTTTAGTGAGATGCCTGTCAGTCCGTTCCTCAAGCCCATCTAGGTCCATCCAAATGGTAGCTTTGTCCTTGAGCATATTATTTTGTTCTCCTCTCAGCCTGCCTTCAGTTTGGTATTTTGGAAACTTGAACAGCAACCACTTCACTGCCTCTTTCAGGTCACTGGCAAAGTTGTTGAATGGGACAGATTCCAGGGCAGTCCCCTGTGGTACTGCGGTTGATAGTGGCATCCAGGCCAGCAGGTTTGTTGTCCTTCTGCAGACATATTGCATATCAGCACTCGGTGACCAGAGATCACAAAGGAGCATTGGTAGGACAAAGCTTAGCTGATGTACTAACAAGAGGTAATCAAGTAGTTGGGGTCTCAGTCTGTAGTAATCTGTGCTAGAGAATCCAAGTGAAACCTTTGCTCAATATAACAGATCTGCAGTAAGACTCTGTGGCAGGGACTATGTGCTACTACAGCAAACTATATGCTATTTTCTATTCTAATTACAGTTTCTATAAGGATTTTGTCCTATCTTAAAATGTCTTGTCTTCTTGTAAAATATTAGGAGTATCCAAACCCAGGCTATTTTAAAAATTATTCAAAGTAAGGAAAGATAAGGGTGTAATTGTGATGGAAAGAATTACTTGGATTGCCAGTCTCTAAGCCTGGCTGATCTTGCTGCTACTGTGAATTTGTTCTGACATGTTTCTAAAGTACTTTGACTCATACTGCATGTATTCCAGGTGGCTGTCACTCAACAGAACAAAACCGTTCTCTCCTGGCAGATATCGGAGTTCTGTGTCAATCTGCTGATGTTTCTTGATGAGGTGTTGACCTGAGTGGTGGTTAAACTCCACCTTGAAAGAGTGAGCACACCTGACACAAAAACTCAGACAGTAGCAACTGAGCCTAGGGTAGAAGAGGTTACTTATTCTGTTGTTGATGTTGTCAGTATGAAGCAACTTATAAAATCCTAAATATACTCTTAGGTATGGTTTGGAATGGTTTGAAGTAGGACAAGGAAGACATCCACTGACGGGGATATGTAATGTGATATGGTAGGACCCAGAAGCAAAGTACTGTAATGTTCAGAATAAAATCTCTCAGCTAGCCACTTTTGTTTCCAATGTGGAATAGAAATGAGTGTCTTGGACAATGTCAGGATCAGGGATAGCCTTGGGCACAAGTTTAACAAAGTCTGATGAGCATTGACTTGGCAGCAGAGAAGCTGGGCTAATGTGTCTATTCCCAGCAGTGGGACCTGAGGAACAGGGAGCTCCAAACTGCCTCCAAAGAGAGTTGTACAAATCATAAGGGTAGGCATATCCTGAAGTACCCATTTAATGAAAAATAAATGCTTGATTCCTCCAGGATTTGCTCTCAATGGGTATGTTTTATTGCCAGCAGTTACTAGCAGGCACTGTAACATATATATCTGTTTATCCCTTAAAACTTGGAATAGACTGTGCTAGTCACAGGGTAACCTCAAAGATTGGAATATATAATTTGTTATGAGTTTACCACATCACTTTATGTACATCTCTTACTCTATATTTGCCTGTGGCCTGCAGAATTAAAGCATTACCTGAGGATTTATGTGAAAATAAATTTTTAAGAGCCTACATTTATTGAACCTTTTTTAGTCCATTTCCTCCAGCAGCTTATTTGAGTGCTCCAAGTATGAAAGTTGTTAACATATTTAAAACTTTACTTTGCATGGAGGTTTATACTGTGTGTTCATTTATTGTGAGCTGTGATATGCTGTGGAGATAAATAACCCAAAATACTATCTGAAAGTCAACATCTATATGAGTTTAATTATGGAAGGAATTTTGGAGGAGAGACTCAGCTGTGCATGGCAAGTTCAAAAATTACTTCCAGTTTATCTAATGGCACATAATATGAAATGAACAAGATCAAATTATAATGCTATGGTTCATTGGACACATTTGATTAAGATCATTGTTCATTCACCTAAGAGTTGTTTAATACTTAAATTGTTGGAGAAATGCACAACTTGGAGCCTAGTGATGCTTACCTTTTCGAAGAAGATCTATTTCTAGATCATAGTTCCTTATGAATATCTTAGCACAGGTAAACATGAGCCTGGACTACAATGAAATATGTTCTCTGCCTAATAAACTCCTCCTTCCTGAGTAGTTACATTGGTAGAAATCCTCCTACTGCAAAGTCTTATCATAATTTCAAGAGTAATTCTCTTTCCCTTATGGAAACAGATTACAGTAGTATAAACACTATGACTCTACCAGTGTAGCCAAAGCAGAGTGATTTTTATTTGTGTCCTTGTGACATGTGTCCGTGTCCTCTGTCATATGGGCACCTGGGTCTCTTGAGAGTGTGTTGGGTGATGTTTGAAACAGGCTGGCTCACTAGCTTCAGGGAGTGTTAGAAGATACCCAGTCCCAGGTGGTGGGTGCCTCTGCCTGTGGAAGGACAAGGCTGTGTGCTACTCTGCAGTACAGACAATTCCTTTTGCATCCCTCTAAGTCCTAAAGACTGTTTTTCATAGTGCAGGAAAACTACTGGATTAGGCTATATGGTGTGATAGAAAAAACATACCAAAAAAAGAACGCCACCATTGCAAATAAACATCTGTCTCAAAAATGGTTTATGAACTCTGCAAGTACATTGTTGAAATCGTCACTTCTTACATGACAATAAAACTTTTTCTTTCAGAAATAGCATTTACTTGGGATTTTGGATTCTAGCATCAGTTTTAACACTGGTTATACTCCAGTTTCATACCTATGGTCTTGAATTATGGCTTCTCTGATACTTTGTTTTGGTAATTCTGATGTTCACTATGATTTACAGGATAATTTTCTTCTTTCTAGGGTATAAGATTTCTCTTACTGCTGATATCCCTAAGTTTCAGACTTGGATCTGTTAAAGGTAGCTGAAATTTAGGTTTGTCCAGGATATACAGAAATATGGATTAGAAAGTTTCTAATCTATATAGTAAAAAATTCTGAAAGGAGATCTGAATGGCTTTTGTACTCCTCAGCTTAAGAGGTCAACTTGAATGACAGGAAACTCATGGAATTTATGTAGGAAACTCATGGAATTTATATGTTGATCTCGATTAGTGCAAAACTCACATTTCTGTGGTGCAAGCTAGAAAAGTAGATAAAAAGGTAAGCAACTTTTTTTTTTCCCTAAAGCAAGCAAAGAAACAAGTCAACCCCCAAAAACCCGAAATGAAACCACTCCAATTTTCTGTAATGTCATTTTGTGGCTTCTTCTTGATTTTATGACTTTTAAAATATATGTTCTAATAAAACATTTGAAATTACCTTTCTGTTTGTGCTGTGCTCAAAACACAGTAAAAAGGTGTCACTGGTAATGAATATTGATAGATCCACTATATAAGCTTATAAAACCAGAAATATTTTTCCTCTGATCTTTTACTTGCAAAATGACTGCGCGTATGAGAAGCAATGTATGAGAATATTTTTAAACGTTTAATTAGGAAGTGCTTAATCTAAACCTACAAAATTCCTTTCTTTTTCTCCCAAGATACATGGAAAATTGACAAAATGTTTCTCATGATAGTCTGTGTTTTGAGGGTTAGAAGAAAGGGGTAGTCATGTTCATTTGGACAGAAAGCACTTATAGTCAGGCAAATACATAGATTCTGCCTCAAACTTCTCAACACAGTATGCTTCACTTTTCCATCTTTAAGGGAAGGGGAAATAATGGACTTTCTGAAGTCAGTAAAAAATTGATCCTTTTCTTCAGTGGTATTCGTGTTAAGAATATCTAAGCTGCTGTCTCTGATGTGTGTTCTTCAAAGTGCTTATGTTGATTACTTGAATTTTCAGCACCTCTTTACAGTTTTGTTATTCCCTGGTAATTACTTTGAGAAACATTCAGGCAATCTTTCAAACTGAGTCCCTCCAGTTCTAAATGAAAAATGTCTAAACCAAAGTGAATCAGATTGTGCAGAAATTTAAGAATACAGCTTGTTCATTAGGGATAATTTCAAGCAGATGCTACTTAAAGCGATGGAGAGGAATATGTCTGGCAACTGCAATTTCCTTTTTGCCTCAGATGATTTGTTTCTGTAATGGTTTTGTAAAGGCATCTCACTTCCAGAAAAAAACTTCTTTGAAATAGAAGGTGAAAACAAAGAAACAAAAACATGATAAAAAATTCAATTTTATTTATTTCAAATTTCAGTTATATTTGCCTTTTTAAATAAATGCAGTACGTTATACCTCTGTCCATACTGGCTAAAATTGCATTGCATTATGTTTCAACCAGGGGTGCCCATGGTTCAGTCTGCAGCCTCGGTATGTTTGTGTCTGTTGCTATATTAGAAAGCTCCTTCCAAATCCTTGTGTATTCTATGGTTTATGCCTCATCTAAAAATAGTCATTGTTGTCATTGTATCAGTTAAAATACAGTAGTTGCCTTTTTTAATTGGCTTATATTTCAAGGACATTTTGTGTCCTTTGCCATCATTGATAACAGATTGTTGTTGATTAATAGACCTGGATTTTGGTAGCAAATTTAACAGTTTCTTTGGAAACATGAGTTGGAAATATATAATCTATAACATATAACAGAATATAACCACAAGGCTACCTTGAGGGCCATCCCTTCTTCTGTCCTGCCTCCTATCCCAGGGATAGAAAATTAATAGTGCAAGCCAGCATTTTGGATAGTCTGACAACAAAGAAACAATCCTCAAATCCACGTGGAGCTTATTTGTTGTAGGGTGTGCAGTTCTGGGGAGAAGACACTGACTTTTCACAGGGAGGTTTTAGCGTAAGCTGGTACTGAGTGAAGCGCTTGAACTTCTGGAAGAGAGTTCTATGAATTGCCAGGTGGAAGCAGCTCTGGCAATGTGGCTGGCATTGGCTGCCCAGCCAGGGGCCATACAAGTGCAAGGTGGTTTGTGACTCCTGCTGTTAGTACAGCCCCTACCATGGGAACTCAGCAGTGGGTTGTGTTTGGGGGGTGTACATTCCCTGGATGTTCCTGCTGTGGGGCAGAAGGTCCTGGTGGATGGCCCCAAGGCAGGTCTTACAAGAGATTTCTGTGAAGTTTCTGCTTCGCACTCTCCATGTTTGTGTTGCTGGACTTGTTAGCCTGAAAGCCCAGAGGAAGCAGGGGAGGCTGACTGGCTTTGCAGAGTGGTTCACCCTCCTAAAGTGAGGTAGCTTACTGCGAAAAGCAAGACTGTAGCAGTGGGCAGTAATGGACAAAATGTCATCACATGAATAAATACACATGATAAATGTATTTATGTCCAGCTGAGGTGTATATTACTGCATTATTGCCTTGGGGTGTCAGTTTGATCAGTATTTTCATAGAACATTTTCTTTTCCTTGCTGTGTTTTTTTTTTTTTTTATTTGTTTTTTTACACTGATTCTATTTGTGATGTGATTTAAAGAAAGTTTAATAGAATGTAATTGCTAGTTGCTTTTTCAATCCTGTATTTAAGATTGTTGTCTTTTCTAGTAATAGAGCAGTAAGTCTTACTGTGAGTGTGTTTATTTTGCTTTGGTATTGTTAGTTCCAGGAACCAGATATAGTTTGGATAATTTGCAGGTTTTCTGTTACACAGAATTTTGTCTTTCTCTATATCCCTTCTCTTTCTGGTCTTAGAGAGAAGGCACTTCTTGCAGAACATTGCAGAAGTTTCTGGTTAAATGGATTGCAAGGATGAAATCTATTTGTCCTATTTCCATTTTTATTGCACAAGGAATCTATTAAATAGAGAGAAATTCAAATACAAAGGACTACTTTTCCCATTGTCTCTCTTGTTTTCATCTTAAAATTGTTTCTCTGTTCCAATTTTCTTCTATATTGCAGGGAAAACCTTGCCTGTTTGTTTAATATTCCTTTTCTTGTCTGCATTTGAAGGGAGATAATTTAATAAATTTTAGAGTTAGAATCAAGTCACGCAAATGGAATTGAGTAATCCTAAGAGAAGATTTGCTAAGTTGATTGTATTAATGTGACTATCCAAGTTGCTATGAGTTTCCATACATTTAATTACTACCTCTGGCAGCATACTCTTCAGCTTTAGGTATTGTTTTCTGCTCTTCAAAATATCCATAGCTACTTCAATGCTTAAGAGGTGAAGCTCAACTCCAGCTCCTCTCTTTCTCACCAGGGTTCTGCCTTTGCAGATAATTTGATTTCTTTTTGGAAACACAGCCCTTTGGGGAGCAGGGCAACCAGCAGGTATATAAATCTGCACACGGCAATGCTTGTTAGTCTGGGGAACACAGGATACAGAGTTCTGTGGTTAGAACAGAAAATTGAGATGTACAGTTTCATTTGGATCATTGTGCTGCCAAATGTACAATTGTATTTCCTCCATGAAGCAATGCTGGTTAGAAACTATGTGGATTCATCCTGTGCTGGTGGCTTCAGCAGTATCTTGTTGTAGGGCTTTTGTGTGTAAGGGTCATGTGTACACACAGAGAGAGTGAAAAAAATACATTGATTTTGGAACTTAGTTTGAACGGTACATAAACATTGATATCTATGAGGTTTAGGGTGGCAAATGTGGAGGTCAAGATCCAGTTCCTAAAGTGACACACACAGAGATCACATTATTAATAAATTTGGAGTTTAATTTGACAGAAAATAAAATACAGTAACATTAGTGTACAAAGAATTTCATCAGATAGGAGTAAAATTCCCAGAAATTCCTGTGAACAAAAAGTCCCCCAGAACTGGTAGATGATGCCATTACAATTTAAAGAGCCTTATAGCAAGGATTACTACTAAAGGTGGAAGTTTCTAAGAGCGTTAGGAAGAAAGAATTAGGGTGAAGTCTGTGTGAGAGGCAGGTTCACTTCCTCATATGAATAAAGTGAGGATTACCCCTGTCCTTAGTGTCTGTCTGTGAGTGGGGTCAAGGTCCCTGGTACTGGGCTTGGACTGCTTGCTTTCCATCTTTTTGTCTGCTTCTCTCTCTCCCTCTCCAGACCCTTTTGCTATGTGCAGACTTCATATTTATGTGAAAACCCCCTGATTTGTATGGAGCCTTGTCAGATTTAACTGTGCTAAAAAGGGCTCTTTACCTGAAAGCTGTGTTTGGGACAGTACCAGAAGAGTGAAAAAGACAATTCTGGGTTGAATCAGGAGAGTGGCATATAGCTTCTTCCCCTTGGGGGAGAAAAAAAAAAAGGAAAAAGGGAGGTTTTCCCATTATCTTGGAATTTTTTTCCAGGGCTGGATCATCAAGAGCTACTAGCTCTTGCTATCTCCTTCTGTGTTCTGGCAGTTGTCCACAGACTGAGGGTACAACATCATGCCTTGAAGGAGAATTGCATGATCATGCCTTCTCATTCCAGGTCCATCTCTGGTATTGCCCTTCCTGAGCTGATAACAGACAGCATCCATTTGATACAGAAGGTGATGAGATTGACCTCTGATCAAGTCCATCTACTCTTCATTATTGCTAACAGCTGCTGGCTGAGCATGCCCTTAGACATGGCTGGGCAGAACCTAACCTGGTGTGTAACCCATGGATCTGACCTTCAGTTTCAGCCAATGTGCTTGTGAGTCAGTAAACTAGGTGCAAGCCAGGAGCTCCGTGCTGCTGCTGGTTTTTTTGGGATTTTTGTTTGTTTGTTTTTTTGCTTTGGGTGTACGGCAGGATTTAGCTCTCTTCCAGCTATAATTTTCCAGTTTGACAAGTTTTCCAATTCTAATGGAGAAATGAGGACAGATTGAATGTAATTATGGCAAATAGTAATGAGTGGAACAGCCTATTGAAGAGGAAAATGCATTCTTGTCAAATCACTCAGAAATTTATTAAGAATGCGATGATGATGGGTAGGAAATGGTTATAGGTCTGTTCCTATCAGGGATGACAGAAAGGAATTAGGGTTATGGAACAGAGTGTATGAATGCATTGTGTGAGTCTCAGAAAGGGGAATGGCTCTGTTGACTAACAAATAGGTACAGCTGACAGAAGTTAGCCCAGGAGTTCAGTTTAGAGGTTTCAGACTTCTCCACATTAGGTGAGGAAAGCTTTGGATAAAATAATCCTTGAGTTAAAGGGTGTTATTAGTCAAGAAAGGGGATCTGCATTTATCATTTAAAGCGGAGCAGTGTCCCCTTGTTGCAGAGGTGACTGGGGGTATCCTGGGCTGCCAGCATGTCAAGGGAGGTGATCCTGCCCCTGTGCTCAGCACAGAAGAGGCCACATCTCCATCCTCCTGTGGGCTCCCAGTTAGAAGACCAGCATAGATATACTGGGGAGATGGCAGGCAAGGGCAAAGAAGCTGGTGAAGGGACTGGGATAACTCACATATGAGGAAAGGCTGAGAGAGCTGTGACCGTTGAGTCTGGAACAGAGAAGGCTCAGGATGATCTTGCCACTGTGTACAAAATACCTGCAGGGAGGAGGCAAAGAGAATGCCAGGCTCTTTTCAGTGAAGTCCAGTGGCAGAACCAGAGGCAATGGGCACAAAATGAAGCACAGGAGGCTTTCCCTGAACATCTGGAAATATGCGGATGACTGATCACTAGCACAGGTTGTCCAGGGAGTTGTGGAGTCTCCGTTCTTGGAGATATTCAAAAGCTTCCTGGACCATGTCCTGGGCAACCAGCTCTAAGTGGCCCTGATTGAGTAGGGATGTTGGGCCAGATGACTTCCAGAGGTCCCTTTCAACCTCAACTACTTTGTAATTCTGTGATTTTCTTTGGAGATGTAATTGGTATAGAAATGCCCTTTTTTCCCCCTTCTCTCCCCCACTCCTTTGTTAGAGTGGGAAAAAAACAACAAACCCTTGAATTTTTTCTTACTCTGGTGGTTAATAGGAAATAGAAGCCATTTATACAGACTGAAATGCAATCACAGTGGCCAGAGTAATGAATAATGAGTGTGTGATGACAGGAATAGCAGCAGCCCTTGACCTATGTAACAATTATAGCAGCAGTTCTTGTTCTGCCTAACAGCTCCTGGGAAAGGGAGCCCTTAAGTGGGTGCAAGGACAGGAATCTGCAATATACAGGAGAGTGTTCACAGCAGTGGATAAATTAAAATCTTCTTGCTGTGATATCTATAACTAGCCCTGAAACGGATTATCCATTTAGGGATACATCATTAACTAATGAGATTCCTAAAACGATATAACTATTCTAGTTTGGTTTGAATTAAGATAAGAAGCCTTTGTGAAAGCTGGAGATGATTAAGCACAAGGTAACTACGTCTTGGATTTTAGCCCTGCAGGAGTGACTAAGGAGTTACTAAGGAGAGCTCCTGAACCCTGTGTCTGAAGATAGAGGAGAATTTTCTCTGAAAGAGATACAAGTGACCTTAGGACAACTGACCTTAGAAAATCCCTCTGGGTGTTCCCAAAGGGAGTCTGGAAATGAGATTGTTTCAGTTGGATGCTGGATCTAAGGATGGCATCAGTAGTGGTAGAAATTCAGCTGAAACTACACAACAGAGCACCAGAAGTCTCTAAGGTGTTTCACTTGTAGGAAGGGAAATTTTTACATATTTGAGACTGAATCATAGAAATCCTTTAAATATCAAAGAAAATGTCTGAAATTGCTGAGTAACACAAATAGGCTTAATTGACAATAGATTGAGAGTATGGATGTCTAAATACTTATTTGACAAATTTCAATCATCCATTTAGGAAAGAAAAAAAGAGTTTTCAACAAGGAATCAGTCTCATATACAAGCTCAAATTCAGCCTCTAGTGTTTGGGCAAAAACTGCATTTATCTTCCAGCTGTTCTGGTCTTTGTTCTGCATTCCATTTCTCAGAGAGGGCTTCATTTTCCATGAACTATCCCTGAAGCTGTTCTTGCTTGTGGGTACTCACCCCTATATTTTTTATTTCTTGTGTTGGAATTTAGAAGAACTGAAGAACTGCATTTTGTGGGTTTTTGTTTTTTTTATTTTTAAGAAAGATCCACCTCTCTGAATGATGCCTAAGGGGTTCTCTTCTGTGCTAGGAGAAATACACAGTTGCTGAATCTGAGCTCTCTTTCCTCTTTGCTGATGATCTGAAAGTGAAGGGAAATTCATTACTCTTCACCCATCTCTTCAGAGTCAGGTCTTTTCATCTTCTGTGTTACCTATGGAATGAAGACAGCCAGAGAAGGCAAAGCAGACCTGTGCTGCTGGCCATGGGCTGCTGCCTGCAGCCCTTGGCAGTGACCAGTGAGCTGTTCTCTGGTGCACGGCTGTCTGGCTCAGCTGCAAAACAACCTTTCCAGGCTGTAAGTAAAGCCCGCTCAGACATCTGATTTGAAGAGTTCAGCAGGATTTGTGTGAGAAGCTGATTTTAATTGCATAATAATTTGAACATGGACATAGTGATTCCTTTGTTATTGGATCATTAGCTGAATGCAACAACAAATTAATATAAATTGGTTATGAATACATGTAGGTGGAAAATCAGGAGTTGCCTAAATTATTTGAAACAGCCCAGCAAAATACTCTTCTCAAGTTCGTTCTGAACCCTGGGAAATTTGCCAAGGGCTACCACAGACCCCTAAATGTCTTGAAGGTTATGGATACACTTAATCTTGATTCTACAACTTTACAGTCTATTGTGCCTTTCCTATCTCAGGAGTTTTCTAGTCACTCTCCCTTCCTGGCAGTGGATTTTAGCCTCAAGGTCTGCAGTATAACCCCTGCTGGCTATTCAGTCTCCATGCCTTGTCTTGATTCAGCTGAACCCCTGGGTGTCAGATGAGGACATGGTAACCATAGCCTTGTTTCTACCAGCACGTTCTTTAATCCTAGCCATGTTGGTCTTGGAGGATCTAACATTTTTGTACTTCCCAGGTGTCCAATTCCTAACGCAAATTTTATTTAATTGTAGGTAGACTGCTGGCTAGACCACCTGTCTTATTACACAGACCCCTGATTGCTCCCTGACCCAGATTAACAATGTGTTGGAAGTTTAGGTTTCCCCTTGTTCTTTCAAACACAAATCCTAATCACAACTCTGACCATAATTTGAATATCCTGATTTTGTAAATCAGTTCCTTGAGTACAATTGCTATGACTGGAGAGACTGATCTGTCCCAGAGTTACTTGTCCCTGTTGGTGTTGTAAGTCATTTTAGCTCTGTGTGCTGTGAATGATTGATTAGGAAATGGATTTCTTTCATTCCAGCCTTATAAAAACCCAAGCTCTCAGACAAACAATCTCATGTTTTCTTGGCAAGGATCAGGATAAAAACTGTTTTTTTCAAAAGTAAGGGATTCTCTATTCTCTCTGATGTGTATATCTTACAAATCCATAACAGATCTCCAGTTCCTCCTGTCCCAAGCTGTTAAGAGTTTCTGTGTAAGGCTAGAGTTTGAATTATGAGGTAGCCATGAGCGTATAGAGTCATACAATGGTTTGGGGTGGGAAGGACCTTAAAGATCCTCCAGATCCAACCCCCCAGCAATGAGTCAGGACACTTTCCACTAGGTCAGGTTGGTCAAAGCCCGATCTAGCCTGGCCTTGAACACTTCCAGGAATGGGGCAGGGAGAAGGAAAATGTACACGGCGTCCTTGGCTGCACTGAAGATGTGAGGCTTTGGACTTCAGAGTTTCAGATCAGCACCCAGACCTTCTTTCTTCACAGCAACATAGGCTTCACCTTTGTATGGATGTTTAATGTGCACCCAGATTCCATCTTCTTCAGAATATAGAAGTATACACTTCCTTTTCTTTTTGTAAACAGGGAAAAGTGTGAATCTTTGTAGGGTAAAGGAAGGAGGAAACACACCTATTGCACGAAGAGTAGGAAAGGACCTATCCAGCTGAGGCACTCACACTTGGAACCATGGTGGACTGGAATTTTGATCTATGCAGAGTGCCAGAATAGGGGACATACAACCTCTCTAGTTATACCTGTGATGGACCAGTGTACTTGTTTAACAGTCAGGGCTGGGATTAAGTTTAAGGATACCAGGATCTGAAGTGATTGATTTATTGGTGGATTTTGCAAGTTTTGCAGGGGTAAAGTGGAACTGTGTTCAGGTAAGGCAGAGTTAACTCTGCCTTATAAAATGTTATAGTTATAAAATGAAGGTTATTTTGGGGTTGGAAACAACATGGTGTAAAACCTCATGTCAGCTGAAATACTGAGGTATCCTGAGGGAGAGGGGGACATTAAAGAGAGGTGAGCTGAAATCAGATAGGGAAATGAAATTAAATTCTTTCAGATTTGCATGTGTCACTTCAGCTCAATTTACATATTTCCTTAAAAATGAATTACCACGATAAGTTAAGGGTATTTTCCAGTTAACAGTCCTTGTGCACTTAACCAACCATCTGTAAATGGATGCAGAGGTCATATGCAAGCCACACAAAACATACTGAATCTCTCCACTCTTGGTGTGGCAGAAGCTTTAGAATAATACTTGTTTTGAATAAAAACATAATTTGAGTTTTTCCTGCATCCTTTATGGAAGAGAAAAACAAAGACAAGTTTGAAAGAATGAAATAGAAGGCTTAATAAAATCCATGTGGAGACCGAGAAAAGGCTCAGGTAGCTTGCTCCAGGGATGGATTTTGCCTGTTCTACATTGAATGATGACTTTTATACCTCTGCTTTGCTTCTTCTGAGATGAAGAACTGTTCAATTTTTTTTCTTCCCATGCTGTGTAGTGTATATACTATGATTATATTTCATCATACAATGAGATTCTACACTGTTATAATTTCATTCTGATGAAGTTTGTTTTTTAATCACATCCCTTTACCTTTTCTAAATCAATATCCAATCACTGTTGCTTCAGGGGAAAAATTTGCAATTCATTAAGGCTTGCCTGAAAGAAGAGTATAAGCTTTATCTCAATAATGTGCATGACAAAGTTTAATGAATCATTTAAACATTTTTCATTATTTTCCACTTCTTATGCAATGGAAATATCATTTTGGAGTTGACAGAAAGCAAGGTAGCAGAACTAAACCAGAAAACCCATTTATAAAAACTTTTTTACAGGGGTTCCTATTTCAACAGGTCATTTTCCCATTCTTGAGAAGGTCAATCTTACTGATGTTGATTTAGCAACTACTGACACATTTTTTTCATGGGTTGAACCAGTCTTTTTCAGTTCTTGTGTAACAGAATCTCTCACTATTCTGAACTATTGCAACTGTTGAAATAGTGGTGTTTGCCTTTATCCCCATCTGTTTTCTGTGCATAAATAGACGTTTTCAGCTATCCAATGGGAGAAGGGTTTTTTCCTTCTATGGTCAAGGTGGAGCCAGTGTCCTTCAAGTGGTACAGGTAAGGGATGGGGGCAAGGGACACAAGCTGCATCAAGAAAAATCTTAATTGACGTTAGGGAAAAAAATCAGGCAATCAGATATTGGAAGATGTTGCCTTAGGAAGGTGTGGAAGATTTTTGAAAACACTCTGAACTCAATTGCATAAGGCCCTGAGCTACTTTATCTAATGGCAAAGATTCCCCTGTTGCACGGTCAGACTAGATGACCTCCTTAGGTCCCTTTCAAGTTAAATTAGTGCATGATACTCACCAAGAAGTAATCAAGATGCCTGTGCTAAGAACTGACCTTATCAGGCAGTACTGCCCCTATTTCAGTCAGAAA
This sequence comes from Pseudopodoces humilis, assembly GCF_049639895.1. NCBI lineage: Eukaryota > Metazoa > Chordata > Aves > Passeriformes > Paridae > Pseudopodoces > Pseudopodoces humilis. Next base: position 55,296,696 of record NC_142201.1, on the reverse strand, counting down.
ATTGCTTTACCTGATAAAATGTGCAGCATTTTCCGGGTCTAGAGCTGTTACCTGTAGCGCAGTAAGGCTGTCAATGTTGATGTTAGTGGTCTGTATCTCCTTGCCACTAACATCCAAATTGGTGTCTTTATCCTACCACATCTGTTTTTTGCAACTTGCTGGGGAGGGAACTGATAAGGATGGTAAATTTTTTTCAGCTGGATGAATCTAGGCTGTGCTGTCATGTAATTGTAGGAATAAATAGGGGGGATTCATCCTGAGACTAGTGAAAATCTCAGTCCTTCAGCTTATGAAAATACCAAAGAATTCAGTAAAGCCTCCTTGCCATAGTTTGCCTCTGCTTTTGAAATTGCCTTTTCCACATGGCAAATTTTGATCTAGCAGTGGAACCCAGGTTAGCAACAGGGATGATTCATGTCTTCTGGGCATTTTCTGCAAAGTTTAGTTCAATCTTCTAAAAGACGAGAAAAGTAAGGAGACTGGAGACTTTGACTGTAGCGGTTGAGGCCATTTCACATACATGTTAGCAGAAATAAAATTATAAGGCTTCAGGGATCAGTCTGACAAAATATAAAATTATGTGCATTGGTATACATATCCATTTAAAACTAGGAATAATTGTAAAAATGAAGCTAGGCAGAAATAACATAGCAATGAGTTTATCACTCTACGCTGTAAATTCTTGAAGCATAGCCTAATGTGTAAGCAACCATAACCTTCAGGGAAAAGAAACAAGGCACCCAAGGCTTTCTTGCCCTTGTCTGGGTTTTGTGATTTGGCAGTGCAGAGAAGCTGTAGAGAGAAAATCTTGTAAGCTGAGTCCACGCATTTATTTTTAGTTTTATATGAGGCATTTACTAATGGCAAAATGTCCTTGAGGTTAGGAAGAGGGTTTTTTTTCCTTGGCACAGACAAGTTTCTACATTCCAATTTTGTTGTGATATGCTCTTTGCAATTAATAATAAAGCATTTTGAGAGGAAACAAGGGAAAGCAGTGAGTCTGGGGAGGCCAAGTTATTAACCCAGTGTTATTTCCCCCTTATAAGCAACCAGTATAGTCTAGAGCACACAGGTACCATTAAGTTTATCCCTTAGACCACAGCCAATTCCTTTCTACTACTGATTTACTCTCATATAAACTAGGTGAGTTCAAATTATTTCAAAATGCAAAAACTTGCAGGAAAGTGGTGCTAGGATAACCAGAGAATGGAGAATCACTCTTCTAGAACAAGTTAAAAGAAACAGGCTTATTCAGGCAGCATAAGAAGGTCTGCTTGTGTAGTAGAAATACATCTAGGGTAAAAGCTAGGAATTAAGAGTTAGAAAGGAATGGTAAAAGGTAGGTCAGCTGTATTAATTTTTCCATGGGTAAAGCTGGATTAGACTCTAGAAAAATATTCCTGACCTTCAGAAGGGCATAAACTTGGGGTAAATTTGCTGAAGGTGAAGTAACTTGGTTGGCTTCATTAGAACATACTGACCTTGATTCAAGGGGTCCTGCTAATCTGTATCCAGGGGAATTGCAGAAGGGTATGGAGCAGTGTGTGACTTTTCTTACCTCTCTGCAGAATCTTTTGCAGTTTAAAGAAGTTTCAGTCACTATGAGGGATTTTTCTTGCCTTTAATACGCAGATGATTATTTATTCTGTGGGGAATGTGACTTAAGCAGTAAAATGCCATTCACAGGTGATAAAAAATGCAAAATTGTATTTGTTTTGACAGAGAGCTTTTAGGAGGTTCATTTCACTAAATCAGTCATTATCTCGAGACCTAAGATAATTTCCTATTTTTTTCCTGAAAATTCCAAATAACTTTTAAAGTATTTTAACAATATAGAGAGAATTCTATGTCAGTCTCATTGAGAACGAGCTCGTGTAAGTTTGTAAGCTTGGAATACTTATTATCCTCTTTTCCTTCTTGCTTCCTGGCCTTTCAGTAGGAAAATGTGTTTCCATGCATGTACTATTAGAATGAATTTTTCTGCTTTTAAGCTGGTTTTGAATTGCTGGATGTGGTCATATCACTGCTTATCTTGCAGTAGCTTTTTCTGGACTGTAGCTTGCTACCTTTTCATTAATTTCTTTATCTCCTGGGATGCAAATATGCATTTGTGATCTTTGTGTTGAAAACCTGCCACAAACTTGATCTTTCTTCTGCTTTCTAATCCTTAATTAAGCATATTGACATACTGTTAGTAGGGATGATAGCCTCCTGTGGAATAGCCAGCAACAGCACTGATTCTGCTGTTGTAGTTATATTTATTTATGAGACATCACAGTACATGGAATCATCACTTTGTTCACTGAAATCTTTGTAAATCAGGAAGAATTGAGCTCTTTCCATGCAAAGAAATTGTATCATTCCCATTCTGATTCAGAGAGAATCTGGCTCAGAAGTAGGTAGGGATGACCTCAAAAATTTGGAGAAAATTAGTAGGTGAACTTGGTATGTTTTTTAAAGGACTTCAAGAGTAAATGAAATACACAAGAGCAGATTCTCAGCTGGTGTAAATTACTATCACTCCACTGAAGTGGGTATAGCAAAAGCAGTTTAACCAACTGACTGTCCCCCAGGTGTGTATTTCTTGTTTTGCTGCTGATTTTGAAATGAGAGGACTCCAAGTGAACCTTTGGACCAAATTATTCTGCTGGGGTTGGAGCAGGTCACAGATAAAATAAGACTACAGATCAAATCCAAGCTTTTTCCACATGAGTTATGCCCTAATCATGGCTCCATGCACTCTCAGAACTTGATTCCCTGCAGCCTTTCTCCTGCTTCTGCCTGACCCTGATCTGGAATTAAATTCTTATCAGAATCACTGTAGCATGTATTGTATTACTGTGTATATCAAATAAAAGTTGGAAACTTAGCATATTCAAGTCTGGGAATAATTTCGTCTACCACAGAGCACTTTATGAGAGCAAGCAGTTCATCCCGTGAAAGCACCAGCATCTCCCAAATGCTCCTACAAACAGGACTGCACCTTAATATTAATAAAGCAGTGAAGTATTAAGGCAACATATGCTGTAACTGTGCAGTCTGCAAGTGAGTTAACTCCTTCTGAGAGTCTTGATCAGATTTCCTGATGATGAAGCAGTGCTGTGCTTTGTCAGATGGCTGCCTCCTCATTATTCAACGTGGCATTGTGGGGTTTGTGGCATACTTTGCTGTTTTTGAAACATAAAGATGGGGAGTTTCGTTCTTAAATGAAAAACCAACAAAACCAAGCAAAACTTTTTTTTTGTCTGGTAAACATTTTAAAAATATGCTGCAAAAATTTAGGTCTTAATTATATGAATTCTGGCAAAACTGTTCTACTTGCCAAAAATTATGACTTTTGGATAAATTAAATTAGCTTATAGAAACACTTTTTTAAAAAGTAAGTTCACACTCTAATTTTTTTTATGTAAACAGTTTATAAAACTTAAATACACATCTGACAGTACTGTGTTTTTCCACTTGGTGTGAGAAATGTTTCAGTGAGCATAGTTCTCTGTTTGCAGCAACGTAGTCTGAACCTCAAGTGTGTGGTGAACTACTTCCTCCTGGTAATTGCATTTTGTAGGGGCAGGGCAGCTCTATGTACAGACCCCACAACAGGTAAAGCCAAAATATCATTCAGGAGCATGTGACAACATGACTTCATCGGTTCTTGCTGAATTTTGGAAGGAAAGATGTTGAAATTCCAGATTGGTCCTTAAGGGCCCAAACCCCTCTATGCCCCATTTCTCCTCCTTGATCACACGCATGTGACAGGTGTCTTACACAGTGTAATAAAGTCAAATGTTTTTAATTTTTAGCCACAGTTCTATGATGGGTTTTGCCCCAGGGACACAGAGTCTACAGAGTGTGTGTACATGCTCGTTTCCTGCTGGGCCTGGTAGCAGAACAGGGCTCAGTTCCCATCCCCCTCAAGCAGAGAGGTTACTCTGTAAAATGAATCAGACAGTTTTTATTGTGAGATTAATGTAAGAATTAACTATTCAGTGTGATCTCCTTTTTAGAAAATGCATATATTTACTTTAGTTTCTGTTTTAAATACCCGTCTATTAGAATATAATATTTTATTAGAAGTGTTTACTGTCCGTATTAAAGTACTCTTCTATTAAAGTGAGAAGCCATGCAGCATAGCCATCCAATAATAGCTATTAATTATTCTGTAAACTAAAGCTATGGGCAGGAATGTTGTTGCAGGCATGTGGTGAGAATATGATAAGAAATAGAAACTTCATGTTGTGCAGTAAAGTAAGGGTCTTTTTTTCCTCTATAAATTATGTTTTGGTTTTTTTATTTCCTGGGGTTTGGTTTAGTTTAGAAGAGATAATTGTATAAATATGATTTTTAATATATTCTAGTTTAATATTAATAAATTGATAAAATGCTAATGCAACCATTCATTTTGCACAAGTTAGTTTTATTGACATCAGTGAAAGGAAAGCTTCTTTATTCTTTCTCTGTAATTATAGTGATCACAGTATTTTATTTTTCCTGTATTGTGAGCATTTAAGCACTGAACAGCTTGTTTCAACCTTTTAAAATTCAAGCCTTAGTGAAATATTAAGTACAATCCGTTCTAGTTCTTGCTGAATGGAAAATAATGAAAGTGCAGAACAAAACCATATTTTTCCTCTGACTTCCTTGTAATTAGTCTTTGCCTTCTTTTTCAAACTCCAGTATTCTGCCTCTTTGCTCTTAAAATTTAACAACATTTTCAGTGCTTTACAAAAGATTGCAAATTGAGACAGGCCTAGTTTCTTTATAGTTTTTACATTTTAGAAATATAGCATTAAGGAATAATTTAACATGCTTTTCTACTTTGTAAACCATGCAATTTAAACTATTACAGAGGTTTTCTTCTGTTGCCACTTGAATATACTTGTACCTTATGTTGAAGTCAAGAGGATGTCTGCACGTGGCCTGAGCACTGTAAGTTTTGTGATGTATGCTAGTGGAAAGGTTTATATTATGAAGTGACTAAAGAACCTGGAGATCAAACTGAAATCTGTGGGATTATAGGAGAAAAATTGAAGAAAACTTCATGCCTCCAAACACCTGAAAAGCAAACAATCTCAGATTCTGTTTGTTTGACCTAGTTTGTCCTTGGATATTTAGACACAAACCCCCTTCCCAAAGTCAGCATGAGGCAAAATCAAGTTGAGTGAGAACAGATTGAGCAGTCAGAAGTAAGAAATTTCCTCTGAGATAAAGTATCGTCAGAGGAGTGCTCCTCCCTTGGGCTATGGACACTGTAAATTTACCTGATTATGCCAGCTGACTGAAGCAGTCCTTTGGTACTTTTTGTGGAGGCTTCCCTTGTTTCTGGAGATCTCTCTTGTAACTTAGGCTCTCAGTTTAGGCTTCATTAAGTGCCTTGCCACAAGAAGGATAAGAGCTGATCCACGCTTTGATCAATGCTGATCAATGTTGGCATTAATCCACAGGCACTTCTAAAAAAAAGTTCAGTTTTCTCTGATGCTGTTCTGACTCATTGCAGTTAATGGCCTTTCCTGAGAAACACAGCAGTGGTTATTAAGAAATGAGGTGAGGACTCAGAAATTAACCAGAGGAGAGCTGACTGGCTGTGCTTTGAAACTTCTATACTATTTACGTAGTTGCACACATATGCAGCCTGTCTTCTGCTCCGAGTGAATTTATTTTTAAAAACTCTCCTACACAGCTGCTTCTCTGCCATTCAGCATAGAGCAGGTGTTCTGGCCACACCCTACAGCAGATCACACAGTGATTGGCTTAACCCCATGGTAGACCAAGGACTTGAGCTTGTGCTCCTCCAGCCTGGAGGAGACTGAGAGGAGCCCTCATTGCAGTCTGCAACATTCTTGTGAGGGGAAGAGGAGGTGCAGGCACTGATCTCTGCTCCATGAGAAGAGTGACTAGTCACTGGAGTAGTAGCCTGAAGCTGTGTCAGGGGAGGTTTAGCTTGGACATCAGGAAAAGGTTCTTCACCGAGACAGTGGCTGGGCAATGGAACAGGCTTCCCAGGGAAGTGGTCACAGCACCAGCCTGACAGAGACAATAAACATTTGGACAATGCTCTCAGGCACAGGGTGTGATACACGGGGATGGTGCTGTGCAGGACAGGGAGTTGGACTTGATGATTCTTGTGGGTACCTTCCAGCTCAGCATATTCTATGATTCTATGATTCTGGGATCTGTATGGCAAATATCAATGTACTTTTCTCAAAGTTGGAACCAGAGACCTGGAGAAGCTGAGAAATAGTTATGATAACTGTGTCCCACTGGAGGGCTCCCCAGCACTTGCAGTAATCCTCCTCTTTAATGCCTATCTAAGTTCTAGGGCTGTCTCTTCCCTGCAGTGCAGTGCATTGCAGAGCTGCTCTCCTGCAGCAGAAGAAATGGATTTAGAGATGGGTGTGCGTGTGTGTGCACAGGACTCACTCCTACACTCCTCTGTGGGTATTTTTAATCACTCTCCTCAGTATTGCTATCAAAAACCTGAAGTGATAAATCACCTCAGAATTTAGTATTACTCATATTTTGAATTTTGTGTTGATTCCTGAGTGAAGTTGGCTAAATATCTTCACTGCTTCTTAAGTGATTACAGCTTTAGAATTGTAATGGGAATTATTCTGGAATTGTTCCCTTTATTGTACTTGAGTTTTCAATAGAAGCCTTCAGTACAATCCAACTACTTAGAAGTGCTCCAAAGGGAAAGTGGCTACACTTGAAGTTGACTGCTTTGCTCTTACTTGGTTGTTTTGCTTTTAATTTCATTTAAAGTTGAAATAAAATTATTGTTCAATTTAATTCATGAACAGTTTTTAATTTTCTGTTGAGATTTCAGGTGGTTGTTGGGTCTTGAGGAGTCAAGTGCTCTAGAAGGATACTCTGACTGGAAAGCTTAAGTGATCTCACAGAAAAGTGTACGAAGGTGATTTAGTGGTCTGTTTCGTGTGTAGCAATGCAACAGCTTTCTACAGTTCTCCATTTGATCTGAAATGAATTAGATGAGGCAGGATGCGTTGGGAAAAAATCAGTAATTATAAATGAACTTTTTTGACTATTGTAACAGCTGCCCTTAAAAGTGTTAACTATTGACAATTTAATTTCTTTACTAATACATTATTTTCAGACTGGGTTTTATAGTAATTTATCTTGAACTTTAGTTAATGTGCCCAGTTGCTTTTGAATTCATGATTGTCTTTTTCCTGCATCAGTTGTGCAGTGTTTCAAAAGTCTCAAACTTTATGTTGGATGCAAATATTCACTTTTTCAAAGAAGTCCCTAGGTCATCTTTGGTCTTGGCTTTTAGAGATCACCTGAGCCTGTTCTTACTGACTGTTAGATGATGGACAAGGACTTCCAGGGCTGATGACTCTAAATTATGATTCTTTCCCCTAGAAGATCACTACTATGTTTTGCCTGTATGTATCCAGAAAAAAAAGCTTTGAAATGCATCTTTTTAATCACAGTGACAATTTCTTCTAAGCCATCTTGATGGTACATCTTGCTTCTTACTCCATAAAGTAACTTTGTGTAGCCTTTTCCTTTCCCCAGCCCACTGCAAATGTTGAGGCTTATTCTGGGATTTAAAAATAATTACCCTTTTAAAGGTATTTATGTATTACTTGAGAGAGGCTTCAAATCATAATTAAAAAATTCTTCACTTGTACAAAGAATTGTTCAGCTGTGAGGAAAATTGTTATTGGTGAAACTCCTCTATTCAGTCATGTTGTTAACCAAGGGATATTGTGTTAGTTCATGGGAATTAATTTTTCTTCATCCTTAATGCTCTACTGATATTTACTTCCAGTTTGTCCTGACAAAGGATAATATGCACAGCAAAGTACAGTAAAGTTATCAAAATGTTTCATGTTCTTCACTTAAAGAGGGAGCAGCCTAGAGAACCATTTCTAATTATTCTGAGCATGGAGATATTAAGATTGTGTATTAAATAGAAGGCAATTTTAGCACAATGATGGGTATCATCTGAGGGCTTTGGAGCACTTTTTTGGTTTATATATCCTATATGCTTTGTAATTTCGATTTTATCCTAGTAGTCCACTAGAAATGCAACAGCTCATGATGACTCTTTACAGTTGGAGGAGAGTACCTGTGTTGTCTGGGAACTCTGTTAAAATTCACATTGCAATAAATGTACCAGGATTCTTTTCCATTAGAGACATTGTGGTGTCAGTGAAGTGTAACATACAAAACAATAATTAATAGACTGTGCAGTTGTGCAGTTTCTAAGCTGCACAAAATGTTATGTCTATAAGTATATTTTAAAAGACACACTAGCAAATATTTAAAAATAATTGCAGATTCTTCAGTGATGTAGACATATAAATGAAGGAATTTTGCTGAGGCAATTATAGTGTCTCCTGCTGCTATGCCAAAATTATTAGCATCATACATGAGACCTCCCAGTGTTTGCAGATCTCTGCAGTAACTGGAGATTTAAGGTTTAGAACTTGGAGATGTGGGTAAAAGATGTTGTAAATAACTGCACAACTTTCAAATCGGACAGGATGACTGTGGTGCACTAATACTGCTGCCCTTGTCCAGGAGCATTTGCCACTTTCTGTCAAAGCTTTAGGATGGCTTGTCTTTGTGAGTACTGCAGAAATGTACTGTAATCAAAATATTCAGGTGAATGCTTCTTAATGTGCCTGCTGACTAAAGACATGTACTTTCTAGAGCTTAAACTATTCTGTATATCCCCCCAAGAGTTGATGGTGTCACTTCATTTGCAGAGCAAAGTGGGGAAAAAGACTTTCCATGTTAGAAGCTATCCTTATATCATCTTTTGTTTTCTCTAAAAAGCTGAATTTGTTGCCTGTTGTCTCTGAACATCTCATAATACCATTCTTTCAAGGGACAGTAGGGAATCTTTGGAATCACGCAGGCAGTGAACACACAGCTGGAAACTGATTCCTTGCTCCCAGCCCTATATTACATTCTTTTCCCTGCTAGCAAGACTGCCATGTATATACATAAGTAAATAAATCCTGGTAAGCTATTTAAATCCAATTATCTGTGACTTTTAAGCTTATATTTATTATATATTATCACTTATTATTAATAATTTATTATTATTACATATATTTCTGTGAAATTAAGAAGGTATACAGGAATGTGCCTTATTTTATAAAGCTGTTTGTTCTTTATATGTCTAAATTTTACCTTTTTTGATTTTTGAATAAACTTGATTCAAATGTTGATTATGTCAAGAAACATTTCTGCATTTTCTAGTTATGAATCAGATGATGGTTTTGGAAGAGTTTCTCTGCAAAGTGAAAATGTGAGTTTTCTTTGAAATTTTTCTTCAATGGTTATTAAAAATTAAGCAAAACATACATCTGTGTTTATACATAGTTTATTACTTATCTTTTAATGAGACAGTTAATTAAAGAAAAATTAGAGAATTACTATCTTAAGATCTACCAAGAGGGAATACTTGAATAATGCCTCTCCTGTATGGAGTTGCTTCATGGGTCCTTCTGGTTTCATTCATATAAGTTATGATGTGTGAACTGGAGTGTGACCCTATCCAAAGCTTGTGGGTATTTGGATCTCCCTTTACATCTTAGGATTGTCGATTTTACCTGAGGAAGGTTGTTGCTTCTTCAGTGAACATTGAAATAGGTACTTAGATGAGTTCAAAGTGTACTGAATTCAGCCAATGTGTGCAGGCAGAATCTGACCATGTGGATACAGATGTCCAAGTACTCTTGCTTTTACACTGTAATTCTGAGCTGGGGATGAATGAAAATTACTGTGAGGGATGAATGATCATCTTTCTCTGACTAGATTTTGTCTTGTTCATCAACATTTTAGCTCTTATTAGGTTCTGATACTTTTTTTAAAAAAACTTTTCTTTTTTTCGTATCCGAGTTTCATTTTATAGGAAGACATGGTTACATCTCCATTTATTTTTTGACATTGTTAAAGCAGAGAGTTGGTCCAACTGTGACTCTATCAGCTGTAAAAAATGCACTTTGCCTTTGGCCAAATTTTAGTCTCCTAATGTTTTCACTTTGCCTGGAGTGAATCACTGTGACAAACAAATCCCTGAAAATAAGAACATATAATGGAAAAGCTGACAAGACCCTTAACAATAGCAGAGCCATGGGCTTTGGTATAAACAACATAATAACAGAGTGGATTTGATTGTCATCCTGGAATTTCATTCTTTTGTTGCATTTCTTGTCCAGTTGTCTGCATGACTATTTCACAGCAATAATTCCTGGCATATTCCAAAAGCTATGGTTATTCACTGGCAGGCTCCTGCCATAACCCAGCAATAAAATGTACATTGGGATGGTAACTGCTCTTTCCTTTAAAACAGAATAAATATAGAAAACCAAAGCTGGCTATGGGATAAAGTAGTAGTTAAATCAAGCCTAAACAGCTAGCTCTCTGTGCTATGCTGGGATATTGAGGCTTGTCAGCATGCAGGACTGTGAGGATGCCTAGCTGTGTGCTAATGAGTCACAGTGTGAAGCTTAAAGGAAAACACAATCCCTTTTCTTCTCCTCTTCAACTCCATGTTTTATTTGAAATGAAAAATACTGGCCAAGATGTCTGTGGTACAACTCAAAGACATCTTGGTCCCAAACAGGTATCTGAGCTCTGTTGTGGTGGGTTGACCTTGACTGGACATCAGGCACCCACCAAGCCATTCTGTCATTCCTCTCCTCAGCAGGACAGGCGCAGACAATAAGACTGAAACAAACCTTGTGGGTTAAGATAAAGGCAGTTTACCAAAGTGAAAGCAAAGGTCATTTCCATGCAAGAAAAGAAAAAACCCAAAAGATTTTATTCTCTCCTTCCCATCAGCAGGTGATGTTTGGCCACTCCCCAGGAAACAGGGCTTTGGCATGTGTAGTGCTTATTCCAGAGGGCAAACATCATAAATAACAAATTAATAACAAGTAATGAATGCCCCCTACTTCCTCCTCTTTTCTCTTAGCTTTTATAACTGAGCAGATACCATATTGTATGGAATAGCCTTTATTCAGTTTGGGTCAGCTGCCCTGTGTCCCCTCCCGAGATCTTGCCCACCTCCAGCCTGCTAGTGAGGGTGGAATGTTGGAGAGACAGCTCTGAGGCTGTGCCAGCCCTGCTCAGCAGGAGCCAAAAGACTGTGTGTTATCAGCACCTTTCCAGCTGCCAATGCAGAGCACGGCACTGCCAGGGCTGCTGTGGGGAAACGAACTTGTTTCAGCCAGACCCAACACACCTGTGCAACACTTGGCCTACCAACACCCCTCAGAAGCTTTACAGAGGGAAACAAAGGTGCAGAGAAAGGGAAGTTGTTTTGCATTTAGCTGTCAACTGGTCTATGAAAAGCCTCTCCTTACTTTTCTACTTCCTTCTCTCCAGACCAAGGGCTCTGAACCTTTTTTTTTGTCTCATCTGCTTGAGGCTGGGAAGGACAGTGCTTTGATTGTGGCTTTTCTTTTTAAACATTTGTAGTAGTTCCATGTCTGTTGCCCTTCTTCTAGTTGGAAATGTGTTAATTAAAGCAATCAGGAAAAGTCCAGTCCTATGTAATTAGCTCACGGCTATTAAGATCAGTGTCCCTATGGAATAGCATGGATATTCCTATTGCCCTTCAAAAGAAAGTAGATCTCTGTTTTGCCCCAGTCCTAAATAAGGATAGCAATGCTGAATAAAGATACAAGGTTTTACTCATGTGCCCCACTTTAGGTATTTTAGCCAGTCAAGAATCCAGGAGTAATTCAGAAATAATTTGATTGACAAGCTTGTAGGGTAAACTTCAGGTAAACACTTCTGGTGCTTTGTGCTACTACTGCAACACAGCCACAGAAGTCAGTTTGAAACCTATAGTGCCAACGTAATTCCTAATTTTTGTTTATATGCCATAGGCTAAATGACTGCACTATATCAGATAATTAATGTACTTTGTGTGATGTGTGGAGGGAAAACCTCAGATCCCTGGAGTTAGGGATGGGAGAGAAGGAAGACTATTCCTAGACTGGATTATTTCCATTAATTCTTTCCTTTATTCATGTTCTCAAAGTTACTGTGCTAATAAATTGGAAAGATTAAGATTCAACACTCGAGGAGATTCAGGTCATACTGAAATATATTAAATGTAGATTTATCAATAGAATTTCCTGTTTTCAATAACATGCTCTCATACTTCACCTGTCCTTGACTGAGTAAGATACAAAAAAGCCCCATCTGTAGCTGTTGTGAGGTTGCAATTCAATAGATAATCCAATTATCTGCCTTTCTGAGGCTAGGTCAGGATCACACACAGAATTGTATTGATTACATTTTAATGTCAGCACTGTCATGGCAGCAGAAGGGCAAAACACCAGTCAGCTGCTACAGAGCAGGTGGGTTGCCATGTGATTGCTGTATTGCAGTGCTGTGAAGAAGCTTTAGGCAGTTTCAGTGGTTGCTGAGTTATTTTTGACACCCCTGAAAGGTAACAATCACCACTTTAACTTGTTTACACTATGGTTAACTTTTCTATGTACTGGTGCCCTGTCTTGAAGCTGTGCATTTTATTGAAGAGCTTTGATGAATGTCGTGGTTTGCTCATGTTGGGAGAGTCCCAAAGGTTGAGAAACAATGAAAAACCTCAATTCTTTATGCTAAAGATGGAATGAACTTTCAACATTAAATGCAAGCTTGTAATCCACTAATCTTCTGATTGATATGAAAGGGTGTGTTTCTTTGGCAGTGCCTAAATTTCAAAAATGCCCTGAAATGTCTTATTCTTTGTTTTCATGATGGCATTTGCCACTTGCCAAAGAGGCGTAGATTCCAGGCACTTAACTTTCTGTTTATGTTTCCCTTTTTAAAATGTTACAGAACAGAAGCTGGAGATGTTAATGATGTGAGAGCATTCACAATTAACCTGAAAATCCCTCCTCCATTTGATGGAAATCATATTTGCATCTCCTACAAATTGCCTTAGCTATTAGGCAGTAGTCCATCTGAAGAGACAATATTTCCTCTCCTTTTGTTGAAGGCTTGCTGTTGTGCAGGAAAAAACATCAGGGCTCCTCTAATCTATCTGTCTGTTCCTCTTACTTCAACCTCCCACCTCAAATCACATCTCCTCTTTTTTCTTCTAATGCTTTTTGTCACTCAGTTTTGTGCTCTACCCTCCAAATGACACCGTGCACCTCAGAACATTATGTGAGCACAGTGCCAAGGAAAGAACCATGGCTGGAAACAATGATTCTCAAGCTGTAATTCTGGGAGTAACAAAGGCCTCTAAAGGCTTTTCTGAACTTATGTGAACAAGATGTCTTAAGAATTGGAAAAGAATAAAAAATAGTGACTGAGGGTGCTAGGAAGGAACTCTATGATTTTTTTCTGATTAAGATGTCTGTAGAATGAAATGTTGGCAGATTTGCTGGGCTGAAATAAAAGCTGTGTTCCCTTATGCCTTCTTTTCTGGAGTTACAGGGCCATGGTGCACGTTGCTAGAAGCTGTCATCTATGGTCTAACAAAGAATGCAGCTCCTCCATGGATGTCAGCATCTACCCACAATATCTGGGAATGAATATTAAAACAATGAATGCTCCAGATAAGTTGTGTTAGCTGCCCTTGGAAATGTCAGTGCTATGTACTGGTATATTACAAATTCATAGAAAACTACAATATACTAATACTTCCTTTGTGGCAATGAAAGTGATTTAGCATTTTTTCTGGGAAACAATTTTTTCTAGGAAACAATTTAATAGTTAAGGGTTCACTTTTAACTTTGAGGAGTTTGCTCATAACTGAGCTTCATGGAATTTTTGATAGGTTCTTTCCATAAGGGTAGATGAAATTACAAATTGTGTGAAGCACAGGGAACCTTGTGTGCATACGCACACACACATATACACACACATACACATTGAAATATGTAAGTATGCATATATATGTGCATGTATACATCTATACACACACAGAGAAGTTTGTATTTTCTAAATATCTCTTTATGTGTGTATATATATATACATATATATATATACATACATTCATACACACACTCTAACATCTACAAATGTGTATTTTCCCCCTTCATATCATGGTCAGAGTTGTGATAAAAATATTTTCAAAATCTTTTAATAAGATAAATTTAAATTTGTTGAAACTGAAGCTGTAAAAATTTAAAACAGAAATGCAAATTTATTTATTATCTGAGAAGCGGCATTATTTTGATAATGCTCAAGAGACTTGACTTTTTCACATCAAAACAAAGAGATATTTTAGCATTTAGTGTAGATATTAAAATACATAATTTGGTAGATTATATTTGAGGACAATATGTAATTTGTTTTGATTCAATCTTAAAATTCTGTTATGAAATAATCTTCCTTAATGTTGAATTTTAGCAACTAAAAAAAAACTCTTACTGTCTATTACTGCTTTTTCTACCTATAGTAGATTGTGAAAGATCTTTTGGAATTGTAAGCTATTCAGGATCAAGAGCCTAGTATGCATTTGATGAATTTCATGTGATGGACTTGAAGAATGGTTTCCTAGGAGGGCTCAGATGATGGAATAAGGAACCTTTGTCTCTCTTTCCTCTTTAATGCTATGCATTATGAAACATGCTCAGAAAAGTAATTTTTTAGGAAGAGAAAAAAAAGGAAAATGAAAACTAGAGATTGTGCACTAATAATTTCTGCTCATGGTACATCTCTCGCTTTCCATTCAGAGCTAAATGGCCTCATTTTCTTGAGTATCCAGCATGAATGGTTCAGCAGGCTGTGGCTATGAAATCCCACTCTGCCTGGTTGCTTTGCAGCATGAATTTGGGTTATTATCTGTATAATGTATTCAATCTCATGGGTTAAGGAGAGAGAAAGACAGGGCTATGAAGTTAATCACTGCAATCTCCTCTAGAGAAATAACCTGAGAAGTGGTGGGCTCTGCTCCATGTCTGAAAACAGAAACAAATCTGTGCAGTGAGATTAAAGGTGAACGGGTTCAAAAAACCACGGCTGTTTGCCAGAGAAAGTCCTGATTACAGCAAAGGGGATCCAGATAAAGACCTTTTGTTACCCTCTGCTGTGGCAGTCAGCTATCTTTCATATCATCACTTGAAGGTAATCATTAGAGTCTCAAAGATTAAAGTAAAAATCTTACATCAAAATCCAGCAGCTTTACTGAGAAATCAATTTGAAAGCAGAACTCCTAGGCAGTGAATTCACTCCAACCAGACTGCAGTAGTCTTTATTGCCTGCCAGGTTCAGACTAGCCTTGTGTTTTAAGGCAAATCAAGTTCTATTTGGGAAGGCCAGTATACTCTTTTTGGGAGAAAATCCTTTTCTTGTCCATTCCATCATTTGGATGTAAAGAAGTAGCTCCCACTAAAACAATCAGTTACTAATCTGCTTCAGTTTAGTTTTACTAAACTGTTCAGTTCAGTTTAGTTTTTAGTTTAGTTTAGATTAGTGTACATGATGGTTACAAGAGAATGCTTATTCCAGATTTTTAGGTTGATTATTCCAGATTTTCAAGATAAATTCTACAAAAAGGTGGGAAGATAATGATCTTAGATCATTAATCTTAGTTAATTGATCTTAGATCATTAATGATCAGAGAAACAGACAGTTTCTCTGCCAATTTTTCTGTGGCTAATGCAAATATTTTCATGGTTGTGGGGTAAAGCATCTGTACTTAGCCCTGTGGGTAAATTGTTTGCCTCTTTGCATTAAATATTTTAATATATGTGTTGGAGCCACTGTCTCATCCATCTCAGAAGAAATGGTAACATTAATTTAATTATTTATGTGTGGACAAATCAAAACTTCTTTTTAACTTGCTGATACTGGTTACTATATTATGTTAGGCATCAGTTTTGGTTTTTTTTAAAAATTGAATATATTCAATAATTCCCCTGCACAATAGGAATTTATTTAAGGATTAGGAAATATTGTCCTTTATAATTTTTTGAAACTGTCCACAAGGCTAATAGGACTCATCATGGAATGTAGGTGGAAGAGCACTTGATATTTATGTGAAACTTATTATGGATATTTTAACGGAATTGTTACAATGTGTGAGGCTTACACATGGATTGAGGAGGATTGCTGTGGGGAAAATAGAAGAAGGGTTTAAAGGACCTCATTGAGTGTATTCAATTTGCTCATCAATAGAGCTGTCTGACAGAACCTTGTGCTTAATTAGCACAGTTTTCCGTATCTTCTTATCAAGCCCTACAGTCTGTGTGAACTCCCCATCCTGAGTGTGCATGTGTGTGAACACAAAAGAATTTAAAACTGAGCTAGCCAGTGAGGGGGAAAACAGATCTTAGTGCCACCAGCTGGAGCAAAACCATGAACCTCCAAGGGCTCACAGATTTGTGTGACCTCAGCTACGGAGACCAGAGGACTGGGGAGCAGCTACTGGATAGATTAAGTTTCTAGGCCAGCTACTGGAGGGATCAATATTGCACATGCACATATAACAGATGTGCATGTTTATAACTGCATGTATGGTCATCCATGGTGTTCTACTGACAGCCTTCAACCTTCATCAGCTGGAGTAGAGGAACAGGGTTCAGGCTGCCTGACTGTGTGAGTGTCATGTGCTCCCTGCCTGCCTGTGTTGATCTGTGTGGCACGTGAGAGTTCAGATCTATCTCTGTTTGCTGTGTAAGATGCTTTTATGCTTACTGGGAACGACTGCTGAACCTCGCTGCTGGCTGGAGATGGGCACACAGAGTGCAGCATGCTTGCAGCTATCAGGCTGTGGGATTTGGCAGCTTCTAAGAGAGAACTCCAGCCTGAGCTAGAAAAAACCCTTTTTAATTAAAAAAAGAAAAAGCTTATCTGCTAGGATCTATTATTGCCAAACAGGTTTAAACCTCCTGCTTGTAGATGGTGGTTTGTTCATATATCCACTAACATTTCTCTATAATCCTTAGAGACTTTACTTAAGACTGCCTCACAAGCTACTTTCATAGAATAAGCAGACTTTGAAAAGAGCTGACAAGAAGAAGAATCATAAGTCATAAACCATAAAGAACAGGGGAACTCGCTTTAGGATGCCTTTTTTTTTTTTTTTTAAACAGTAGTAAAAGCAACACTTCTGCTTCTTTAGGTTTGATATTATAGCAATGATCACTTCGCTATTAAAAATTATTACTGCAGCTGGGGAAATGACTAGCATAGGTTCATTTTATTGGGAAGGTTTGGGGGTGGGATGGGAGGCTGCATGGCATGCTAAACTGTAGGATCTAGTTTATGTGTTTCCTGGGGCTAGAGGCAGTTCATGTTCCCATGAAACAAAAAAGAAGTCAAACTGCTTTTCCTTTTGAAGTACTGTTGTATTTCTCTTGCTCTATCTTCACCCAGACACTGACATTACCGTGCACAGAGAGGAGGTACCTGATCCAAGGACTGCTGAAGACCATGCCTCTTCTCAGCTTAGTAGGCAGATTAATCTGGCTCTTGTAGAGAGGTAAAAGAAACTTGCTGTGTTCACAATGCAAAGGATTCTATTAGCTGTGTCTTTTTATTTAGTGTGGTGCTATAGAAATTCACTGCAGGTGATATGAACTTGTATATTTTTAAAGCTCTTCTTAATCTTATCTGCAATGCTTCTACTCATGGTATGTGGGTACTCACTCTATGTGGTGCTCTCTGGGTGATCTAACGAATTGATCTAGTTTATTAAGAAAAAAGGAATCAGGAAGAATATGGTGTTCAAGAAAGCTTTGTTAAATGTTACAGAGCCAAAGTAGAGCAGCCTTAGTATGGCCTGGAGCTCCTGATCCTGCTCTCCTTTCAGCACTGCTGTGCTCAGCCCTCTCAAATGCTTTGCCTTGGTCCCCTCCAGAATGCCATTGTTGTGTGCCTTGGTTTTTCCCTTTTGGATGATTCTTTGGGGCACCCAGAGGAATATGCCTTTTCTCTTTTGCACAATCACAGGTCTGAGGGCAACATGCTTTCAAAATGAAATCTCTCTTTGTAGGACTAATTACCTTGCATGAGAAGTCGAAAATGTAGTTTCTCACTTTCTCACTGCCACAGCACACAGGTTCTCACCACTTCAAAGAACAGAAATGTTTATAATGGTTCATGTAAATGTGACAGGTCCTGGGTCAACACAGCCCACCACTTGCTGAAAGGCTGGCAATTATGATACTTTGCTCTGGGCTTCACAGTCTGTGTAGTTAAACACCTCTGCTGAGAGTGTTCTTCCTTCACCCTTGCATTTGTCTAGTCACAACTTTCTTGCCTAGCATCTTCTTGCCCATAAAATTTAACTAAGAAGTCATGATCCTCTTTTCATTAATCTTCCAGTTTGTCTTCTACCAGGCTCACAAGATTGTTTTAAAAAAAAATTTTTGGCAGTGGTCTAATTCTTTTCCATCCACTGCCTCCTCTAGTTTTCTTACTTTTTCAATCAAATCGGATAGTTTCCTAGACCATTACACTTTCCTGCCTTAAGGGGAAACTGGTTGCCTTTGATAGTAGAGGTGGACCAGATTCTTTGGCCTTGTTTTTCTTGCCCAGGTAGTTCCATAAAGCATCCCTTTGGCAGCTTCCAAGTGGAAAGGGTCAAGGTTTCCATGTGGATGGAAAATGTAAAGTCTGTTTGGTCTTAGAAACTCTCTTAAAGCTTTCTCACTGCTTATAAAGTATTTCATGGTTTTAAACATTAAAATTGAATTAAAATCACAGCTCATAGAAAATTTTAGGTGGAATTGTTCTATTTGTTGAAGTAATAAAAAGCTAAATTCCACATTTTTGTAATGGAAAGTATTGCAGAGTCTTCTGATCTGTTACAGTCTTCCAGGAGCTGTAATTACATGTTTCTTTAATTCTCAGCTGGATTCACAATTCTTGAATGAACTAAATTTTCTGAGGGTCAGGTAACTGTTACTCAATTAAATTGTCAAGGGAAGACAGGTTATAACAAATAGGAAAAAACCAAACCCAAAAGAAATCCAAATCACCGACAGCTGCCGCAAAGGACATCTGTCTTTGAATGGGGGAAAAAGTTGCTAATTTGAGACACAAGCTTACTGTGATAATTTAGGTAATTACATTAAATTATGGTTAATGTAAGTAATTATAGTTATTTAGTTATGACATAATTCAGCACAGTTAGACTCAGCCACGAGATGTGTTTGGTGTCTTGCCCGCAGAGAGGGAACACACTCACATGAAGTGTTGTCTACATCTTGTGTGAGCCTCTGCACCCAAATCTGGCAGAGTCTCTAGTGCTATTCACCCAGCCAAGAAGCCCATGGCATGACAACTGATTGAAATATAAAAAGGAAGCTATGTACCTTGCCTTCTAGCCAGTGAAGGTTTTTCCTGGGAGTACTTTTTCTAACATTATGTCTCATAGTGTTAAAGTTCCTATGCACTGCCTTGCTTTTTATTCTTTCCTCCAAACTATTTTTCCTATTTCCAAGCTATTTTGTAATGTTTCTCCTTAACAGGATATTTTTCTAATAATCATTCAATGTTTTCATTTTCAATATCATAATTATATGGCTTTTTTCCCCTAATTATAGGTACTATTTTTCTTATCTGACTAAACCAGAGAGGATTATTTTCTCCTTATTTCTGTGATGTGATGCCTCAATCAGAATTGCATTACCTTTTTTGTTTCTCTGCTATATTACACAGTAATCTCATCTATTCTCAATTAAAAGATTCAGGACTCTTTTGGGATCAGTGCCTTTCAGGTTCTTCTCACCCAGAGGCTAATAGTTAAATTATTTTTCCCACATGTATTAAAATCTAATCCTGCAGAGAGACTTATATAACTGCTTGTTTTTATTCTTCATGAGTATTCTTATTGGAGCAGATAGGACTACTCAGAATGCATAAGAACATGCTTATGATATCAAGCTTTTATTAAAATGAATCTTGATTAAAAGTAAAAGTGATGCCATAATATCAGCTTTTAAGTCTCTTAATGCTTTGATGAACAGATGTTCATATTTTGTCTTGGTTAAATATGTTATATCAATAATTTCTGAATTAAACCAAAATAAAACCAAATTTAATTTAATATGTATTGCTTGAACCTAAGAACATTTTATGTCGCTCAAGGTATTTTTATTTTTCTGAAATGCAAATGTAAATTTAGAGTTCTGACAAAAATTCTACTTGGTTTTTTTTTTTAAGGAAGTTAAAATAATTCTTTCCCTCTTCATGCATTATTTAAAGCAGCCAGATGCTTTGGGTATTCTGGTTGCCTTTGGAAGGAAACTAACATTTCTAGTTTAAGTTTATAATTTAAACTGAAATATCTAGGTCTCTCACAGTGAGTGTACTTTATTGCTTTCTGTCTGATTAAACACATTAAACCAAATTATCTTTACAGCTCCCCAGTTTGGGTTTCTCTAATGTTCTAGACTACTTTGTTGAGGTATATTGTCTTCTGTGTCTCTAAGAACTGCCATTCCTCAGCAGCTTGGGAAAGTTTAGTATTTTGGCCCCATTTCTAATTCTTTTCTTGCTAAAACCTTTTGATATGCCCTGGCTCATCCACAGTTATTGGATTCAAAGCAGGATTTAATATCTGTGGCCCATGTTACACAATAGAATAAAATTTGTTCTAGCAATGATGCCTCTCTTCTCTAAATCTCAGAGTTTATGTAAAACTCTGATTTATAAGGAAGTGAGTCTGCTTGAGTCTTGATTCAACTATTCATCCTTGCAAATCTCTAGAACGTGTGTATAGTAGAATGTTTGCTGAATAGACAAGGATGAAAGGATTTTCTTATATTTTGTTGTGCTGCTTTAGAATAAAGTCTAGAATAGCTGAAGGTTAAAAAATAAGGGAATCCCTTGGGAATTTTGATAAGACTTTGGAATATCTCAGATTTTACTTTTCAAAACCCTTTGGATTCAAAAAGTAAAATCCACCTTTGGATGACCAGGTGAAGAATGTGACAACAAGAAATTTAACAAGTTAGGTAGCTGGAACTGAATCCAGAGATTTTATCTGCACTAAGATTATAAAATGTCAGTGTAAGAGATACAGATCAAATATTTTTCTGCTGACCTGTTTGCTGGATTTTTCATTCTACCAACTTGGTCTATGGAATGAAACACATTTTTCATCTTCTATTCTCTTTGGAATACCTCAATCAAGAGAGACTTTGCTTTCAAATATTCATGTTTTTCCACCTTGTTTATCAGGGTTCAGTCTAGAGAAATAGATTTTCTAGGAAGTCAGGGGACCATGTCTTACCCCCCAGTCTTGTAAGAGTGTTTATGACTATGAAGAGAAGGACAAAATGTATCCCTATATGTGAGTATCTGCTAACCAACAGTAGCCTAAGGAAGAATACATGAAGAAAGTCAGCATTTGGTATTTTCCAGAATATTCTTTCAACTTCCAATTGTTCCTGACAGATGGACTTATGGATTGAGGGTTATCTTTGCTTTTGAAAGCTCTTGGTGATTTTTTTTTTTTTTCCCATGATGTTGTCCTGGTAATTTTCAGCCTATCTAGACTTTTGACATTGGTGATCCTCAGTAGCAGCAAATTCTACACCATGGAATCAAACAGAGAAGATAAAGGAAGGTTTATTCTTTCTGACAGTTGCAGTTTAAGCAAACACTTCTCTTTCTTGATATTCTTGGTTTCCTCTCTAGGATGTTAGCTCCTCATCTTTTGGTATCATTAACATTCAGTTCTACTGCTACAGTCTGCTGTAAACACACCCACACTCTTACACATCACTTCCTCAAGGACTATTCACTTGCAATGCTTTGGTGGCCAACATTCAAATTCAATCAGCTCTGTCTGTCCAATTTTTTCATATCAGATTGCAATCCTTAGTCTATCAGCTGCTGGATGAATTCTTCTGAGCAGCTGAAAGAGAAATGGGCCAGCTGCAGGCCCTGCCCTTTTAGAGACCAGGTTGTGTCACTATAATGCAAAGCCGATTGCTTCCTTCCCAGTGCAAAACTGTCTCTGTGAGAAGACAGACT
The DNA here is from genome assembly GCF_049639895.1 of Pseudopodoces humilis. Lineage (NCBI taxonomy): Eukaryota > Metazoa > Chordata > Aves > Passeriformes > Paridae > Pseudopodoces > Pseudopodoces humilis. The sequence goes on along the minus strand of NC_142201.1, from coordinate 55,274,763 downwards.
GAAAGTGCAATTTGCTTTTTATTATTTCAAAAATAGCAATGTATGGGTTTTTTAGGCCAGACTGGCTTGGACTGAGCTGCCCAACTTTAGACACTTCATCTAAGACTGTTCTCACTGGCCCCTCCCTGGTCAGCAGAGTTAGCTAATCTGCTCAAAGGACCTCTTCAGGCTCCTCTTCCAAATGATTCTGTAGAGGCTTGCCTTTTCCTACTGACTATAAAGAGAGCATGAGGAAACTGGAAAACTAACTTGAACATTAAAACCTGATAAGTAAAATTAGGCATAAATAAGTGTAGGCAAAGGAGGAAATGAGATGCTGAACACAGCAGAGTATGGAGAGCTTTCAAATGAGTTATTTATCTGATCTAGTTATAGGATGTAAGTCTAGTAGTACAGTAATGACTAAAGCTGGCTCTGAGATTTTTGTGTTGTAGCTCATGACATGGTGTCTGAGGTCCTTCATCTGGTTCTGCTATGCAGTCCAGAAGGGGAATCTGTCTTGTTAGCATACATCTGAAATATTTTAATCATGTATAACTTTGTTCTCTGCTCCCAGCAAAACATCATGTGGTCTTCTTTACAGCGCTTGTAAGATAAAAACTTCTTTGAAAGCAGAACCTTCCTTGTTTGCTGCTGTCATACTTTGATATTGTAATTTCAATTCTGCCTCCTTTATCCTTTTAATAATTCATTATAATGTAGTTTATAGGTGGTAGCAAAAAAGTGAGATCATAGCACAATGACAATTTAGCAAGTTAAAGTTTATTACTATTAATTCACTGTACATTAAGTCTACTGAAAGAGCAGTATACTGGATTGATTGTTCTCTATTAATCTGTGTAGGAGAAAAAGTTTAAGCAAGTACATTTGAGCCTTGTTCTGACTTTCAACATCACAGCATAAATTAGCTGTACTGTGTGATGCTGCAGATGGTATATGTGCTATTTTTATTGTCACAGTTTTTTGCTCTTTAGCTTTAGTTTCTGTATTGCCCTTTATAATCACTGGGCAATTGGTATGGAAAAAGTAAAACACTCAAACCCACAGAGAGACTTTTTTAATGGGATATATTTTCACAAGGACAAGCTGATCAAAGGCACTGAGAAATAAAATTTTGAAATGAGGTGCATACCTCAAATCAAGAAGGCAATAATTCTGCACTTGCTTGCTGATGTTGGCAGGAGAAGACGCGGAACTTATTTCTTTGTTAATGATACATTTTCTCTAAATAGCTAAGAACTCGATACTGTTCATCTGTAAGTGTCCCACTGAAAAAGCTTTCCTGTCAAGAGAGAGAATAGTTGGAAAATAGACAAGAACTGCTGTGTAATTCTGTGATATAAGAAAATGTAGTACATAAACAATATGACTTAAAAGCTATCATCAGCAAGATGTGCATTATTTCAGTTTCTTTATAAAGTTCTGCAAACCATCATTTTTTGTTTGTAAGGCCTCTGCACCTTCTACTTATTGCTGTACTACTGCTTTTTGGCATTTCTGGTCACTGCTATGGCCAGCTGAAAAGCCTCCTGATGGAAAAGGACCTGGGAGTGCTGGCTGGCAGCCAGGTGAACACGAGTCAGTGTGCCCAAGTGGACAGGAAAGCCAATGGCACCTTGGCCTGTGTAAGCAATAGTGCGGCCAGCAGGATCAGGTCAGTGATTGCACCTCTCTGCTGGTCACCGGTGATGCTGCACTTGAGTCCTGTGTCCAGTTCAGCCCACTGCAAGGACAGTGAGGTGCTGGAGTGAGTCCCAAGAAGGGCAATGAAACTGGTGAAGGGTTTGGAGCACAAGCCTGATGAGGGAGATGGGGGTGGTTAGCCTGGAGAAAAGGAGGCTCAGGGGAGGTCATATCTGTTTTGGGCAGGAAAAGCACCACACTTGGTTTCTGCAAAGGTATACAGAGAGTGGGGAGTTTTTTATGATACTTAATACTCAATATATAACAAATAAGATGCCACCTTATCATATGAAACTGCCAGAACTGTATGTAGATAGAGAAATAGGAAACAGAATTGTAGTAACTGAATCATCTCTTTGTCAGACAGTAAATTGTTAAAATCTTTTACAGGCTGCTCAATTCAAGGAAACAAATTTCTTCAAAACAACCTTTATAATTGTCCCTTAACTGAAAGATCCTTACAGTATGCTTAATTGTTCTCTGAAAAGAAAAAAACAGGACGAAAGGAAAAGAAAAAAGAAAAAATAATATAGGAGAGCAAGCAAGTTAGAAGCCTTTGGCTTTCTGTCAATGAAAAGAGATTAAACTTGCATCAAGGAATTAACACATTGATGGAGCACACTGTACAGCTGAATCCTAAAGAATATGTTAATAGTACAGAAAAAAAATCCTGTTATAATTCCCAGTGATCTGCACAATTAAGGCAACAACATTTATGCATTTTCTTCTGTGTTGGCAGAGAATGCTGCATGAGTTCCTTCATTAGTATGCATTGTTGTATGAACTGATTCCCTTGTGTAGCTGTAGACTGTCACTGGCAGACACAGGAGGTCTAGAAAATTATACAAGTATGGGTCGCAGAATGATTTTTAATTAAATGTAGCAAATAACAAGAAATCTAAATTTCTTTTGGAAATAATATCATTCTATTGATAATGCAATGACACTTTAATTTACATTTCAAAATATTTTGCCTAGCAATTAATATTTTCAATCTGCTGAAATATCTATTAAAGCAATGTAGATATATTTAGTTCTATCTGAATTTTTGTTTTTAGAGGTTCATTTTCCTACAAACCAAAAAGCCTTTGATTTCACAATATTTGTGATACTTCCATGTGAAATTTCTTGAGAACTGCATGTCCTGTGCATGCCCGTGTCTATTTATTCTGCTTCTAAAATCATCCTTCCTGAGTTGGTCTTTTGATTCATTCCTGTGGCAGTTGTTTCTGAGAATTTGTTAACAAATATAAATATGAGTCATCTAGAAAAAAACAAGAATCCATATGGCATGTAAAATTTTGAGTAACAATTCTTCCACACATATTTTAGCACTTGACATTGTTACCATGTGCTGACTGTTACTTTTAATCAGCATTTAAGAACTTTTCTAACCTAAGCCAGGATGAAGTTCATGTTATAAACCCCTGCCTTTAGGACTTTTGTTCAGGTATGCATGCATAATTATGTATATATATACATACACACACACATATACACACACATATATATATATTTACCTACACATTAGTATGTGCATATATATATATACATCTATGTATCTGTATATCTTTATTGAAGGGAAAGAATTTTAAAGGACTGCCTTTTTACTATTCAAATTCACTACAGAACATTTCTTTTGTCATTGTTTCAGCAGGAGAAGCCATAAGGTCTCAGAGTGACTTCTTTGCAATTTAAAATGAATCATATACCTTTAAGAGCTGAAGTATAATCATACCTTTGACTTTTCTGCTTTCATCACATTGATTTTCCAGATAGAAATTGATTATGTAAATCAACTACTTCAGCTTATTGGTTCATATCAGTATTTTTATTTAATTACTCTTTGCAACATTTAAAGGAACATTTTATGAAACTGCAATGAAAACTATACCTTCATCATCCTTAATTTTCCACAATCAGTGTTGCTGAAACACAGTAATGCACCGCTTCCTATGACTAATTTTTCACATGGAAATGTGTCCTTCTGTGGTCGTGCATCTACACTCTAAAACAAATACAACCAATGTCAACAATTTCACTACAGTGTGTTCAGTCAATTGGTATCTGTCAATCTGTCAGCTGAAACTTGAAACATGACTGATTGTGCTCCGTGGTGTGGATCTGTAAAACACATTAGCAATAGTTTACATTCAGTATTTGCAGCATTCTCAGTTATTACAGTGTGTGTTGTTGAATGTATATTAAGAATAATGTGTTATGCTCAGCTAACTTTTAACATAGTGGTTGACACTTTCCCCACCCCAAAACACTTTCTAAAGCTGCTGCCTTTTCTTTCTTTGACACAATATAAAATACAAAATGCCACAACCTATCTTCACAAAATGTTACAGATTTGATTTAGGGTCTCAAAAGCTACACACACTCTGTGTTGCTCAGGAGGTTTGTAAAAAGAATACCCAGCCTTTAGCAGGAGGTTGTCACCTTAATTTATTACCATCCGAAGACTGCATGGTAGTTTATGCAAATTGTGTTGGTGGCTTCAGTCCTGCTCCCAGGGGACAGATTCCCACATCATAAAACTGCCTCAACAGTTGTTACTGGGTGTGTTTGATGAACTTGCATGTACAAAGTGTAGAAAAGTGTTATTCTGTGAGCAGTTCTGAAAGGGAATGGCTTCAACGTCCTTCTGGAAGTGGTCCCATCAAAGTGGATTTGAGACACATTAAAGAAAAACACTGGAGGTGTCCATTTCCCTGTAATTGTCTGACCCCCTTCAGGGGTGGGTATTCATTTTGTTTTCTGCAGCTGACAATCCACACTTTAAAGTACATCTATTTTGATAAGAAAAAAAGACACTGACAATGTGCTCAAGTTCTTGGATGCTCCATGCTTCTCAATCCCTCACCCTTTTGGGATGGAGGGGAGCTGGGCTAGCTGTAGCACACATCTGTGTGACCAGAAATCAAGCTGTAGTGGTTAAAAACTAAGAGCCACTGGCACTTCAATGACACTCCTCTAAATGCACCTTTCCTTTTTCTCTGTAATCTTTTACAGAGGCTGCAGCTGCTTTTTGCATGGGTACCATGTTCTAAGCTCCACAGAGGTGCTAAGATCTCTCAGTCTTAGTGCCAATAAATATGATCATCAACCACTCCAGTAGGATGAAAATATAACAGCAGCTGCTTGATGCTTTGGAGATTTCTTCCCCTTCTCTCCTGCCATGCACTTTAGGTCACTCCAGGGCTGGGAGTAAGCTTGACTTCTCTGCCCAGTGCACAGAAATTTTGATACCTTGTTTTAACTCTGAAATTTTCACTGTTCTGCTTGGCTAATTTTAATTTTTCAATTTCCAGCCTCCTGTCATTCCTTTATTTCTGGGCTCTGTTAGTCTATTTTTCATTCCACCATGGAATTCCACCCCACTGTAGGGTTTTTCTGGTGGGCTCAAATATGTCTTACTTGTAGCAGCTTTTTGTCTATAGTAAGTCCTCATAATTACTAGGCAGATGGCAGCTGTTATTAATAAGGGATTTTTTTCTCTTGTGCTCTTTTGAGGATCAAATAATCACAGAATTACAGAATCATGGAGAGTTTGGGGTTGAAATGGGCCTTAAAAATCATCTAGTTCCAACCCCTCAACCAGGATTCCTCCCACTAGACCAGGTTGCTTGAAGCCCATCCAACCTTACTTTGGACATTTCCAGGGATGGGGAATCCACAATTTCTCTGGCCAGCCTATTCCAGTGTTTCACTACCCTCATAGTAAAGGATTTCTTCCTACTATTTAATATAAATCTATCCTTTTTCAGTTTAAAGCCTCTCCTTCTTTCATTGCATGCATTTGTAGAAAGACCCTGCTCTCTCGCAGCTCCTTGAGGCAGTGGAAAGCGCTGTAAGGTCTCCTCAGGGCCTTCTCACCTCCAAGCTGAATAACCCCAGCTCTCTCAGCCTGTCTTCAGAGGAGACATGTTCCAGTCCTCTGGTTATCTTCACAGCCCTCTTCTTGGACCCAGTGAGTCCATGTCCTTCTCTTGGTGGCCCCAAAGCCCAGATTTCTGGCACCATCATAGTATATTTTGAGCATTTTGTTGTATAGCTCCTACCTTAGATCCAGAAACTAGACATTCCTTTTATGCCCCCCAAAGGGACATAAAGACTTGCTTATGTCTTGGGGACACTTAACACCATTCCTTTTCCCTGCAAAATTTGAACATTCTATCCTTATTTTGGAAAGAAAAAAGAAATAATCAAGAATCAATCTATTTTATTGGAGTCTAGTGATTACCTCTCTTATCCCAGAAATGGGAGAGCTGGAATTTGTTGCTGTGGCTGTCTGAGGAGCCTCCTCACTGGAGCAGTTCCTTTCTGCAGGTTTTATGCTCAGTTGCAAGGGGATTTTCTCCCACTTTGTGCTTGATTGGTGTAATTAGGCAATCGTTACAGTACTTGCTTAAGGATTTCCCTCACCTGCAGGGCTCCATCTTAGTGCTCTGGTTTATAGTAAAGGTCATTGTGCAATACTTGCTGGATTGTAGTTCAAAATGCAGTGTTTGAAACACACTCAACAATGAAAAGATTCAGTTCTTGATGACATAGGTGTATCATTTGCTGTGTTCAGCTTTGAGACTGAGCCCACTGGACTGGTTGGTTTTGTGATATGAATCTTCCCCAGTTAAATGAATCACAGCCAAAGAAGATGTTATATTGACTACCAAAGTGTGAGTTTTTAGTTTGGTGAATTATCTTCCAAATGAGAAATAGGGATGAAAATTGAGTGACAATGTCCAAAAATTGTAGTAGTTGATTATTTTGAAATACATGATGAATGACCATAACCAGTGAAAGTGTATGTAATATTTGTGAACTCTCTTTGATTACTCTTTTGTTCAGAGTTATAATACTGATTTTAAAAAATGGACCACACTCTCTTATTTTAAACCAACTTAATTTCCATCCTTCAGTCCTAAGGAAAACAATTTCAATGACTAATAACACACACAATGAAAGAAAAATAGCATTTGGAGTGGTAAGCCAATGGTGATTGTGGTAACTCTGGTTCCGGATATAATTTATGCCATTTCCCTGGCCTCAAGATGAGAAGTGTCCTATGAAGTCTCTGTGGGAATGAGTTGATTACTCTCTACCTAACTTATTAACTGCAAGAAAATGGTGTTCTAATGTCCTGCTTTTGGGGATCAGTCTAAGATCCAGAAGTTAAATAAATACTTATGTATACTGTATAGAATTTCACTAGGACATTGAATCAAGTTAGATCTTGCAGGAAAAATAGCTGTAAACATATACCATGGTAGTTTCTTCCTGTAACACTGGAATTGTGTTTTCTCTTAGTTTTCTAACTGTGATGAGCCATCATCTGTCATGCTGTCCTTGGTGACTGTCTACCCAGTGTTCCTCAGTTTTTAATGAAAATGAATGTATAGCTAGCCTGAGAGGTTAGCTATACATTCTAATACAATTTTTTTTGGTTTGCATAAATGTATTGATATTGGCCTTGGGTCTTTTTGACTTATTGAAGTCTGCCTCAGCAGACAGATTGACCATTTGAGCACATTCACTCCAAAAATGACCTAATCACTTGGGGCTTGGGGGGACAGTGGAAAGAGCTCTGCAAGTCCCATGAAAAATGGTAACAAGCCTACATAAACATGGTCATGTAGTCTTGAGAAATACAATATGCTGGAGAAGTTAGAAGCAGTGTGTTGCCAACAGCACAGCTTTATGTACATAAGGAGACCTTCTAAATTTAGTAGGGTAGAGATGAAACAGGCATGTTCAGGCTTGCAGGAACTTTTGTGTTCATCACTTCACTACTGGTAAGCTTCACATATTTCAACTTTTCTGGGGGGTAACTGTCTCACCTCATTTAATGGAGTCACACAATGATTGAGGTCAGAAGGGACCTCTCTAAGTCATCTGGTTCAACCCATCTGCTGAAGCAAGGCCACCAAATACCAGTAGTCCAGGGCCATGTCCAGACAGATATTGAAGGTCTCTAATGATGGAGACTCCCTGAACTCCCTGCTCAATCTATTGGAGTGCCTGTCTGTTACCTTCTCTGAGTTTGCTGTAATAATAATTTATCTGTAATACAACCTGCCTTTTTGTCCTGCTTGCTGCACTGCACTCTGGTTAAGCTGTGTGTACAAGGACTTTTACAAAACTATTGAAAATCAGACAGTAGTTGGGACATATCTATGAATATGTGACTTGCAAGGAAACAGGGAAACTATGGGAATGAGAGATTATACATAGGGAGACATCAGCCAGATAAAAGCTGAATGTGCAATCTTTAAATTTTTGTGGTACTTCTGAGAAATGTCACATCTGACTCCTATTTGGCTGTTTCTAAACCACTAGCTCCTTTCTTTGACTAGTTAGGAACATATCCTTTCCAATTATCTTCTTTTTTTTCTGTCTCTATTCGTCATGGCCTACTGCAGTTTTCAGTTTTTCAGGAAAGTTCTGTTATCTCTCCTACCGAGGTAGTATCAGAGGTTTATTTGTAAATTCTACTGCCACATTTTCAATTAAGTAACACCACTTCAGATTTATCTTAACACTAAGTGCTGGTGAAATTCGATGCACGTACCTTTAGGTCCTTAGCTTTTAATTAACAGCTCATTTCAAATTATTCTGCCTTCCTTACAGGTGAATTGTATAGTGAATTGTTGAGTCAATCACTAAGAGCTTCTGGATTATTAAACTCTTCTTGTTTCTCACTTTATGAGATGTTGGATTTTGTGACTGGGAGGGCAAATGACAGATGGATTTAACTCAGTTTAAATCATAACATCACGTAAGTTACTACATGTATCCAATATGTTACCTTTTCTTGTTATATCACTTCCCTGTCAATCATTTTCGTTATCTCATAAGTGTCTGATTCCTTTCTGACATTGTAAGTTAGCTACCTTTAAAAGAGATACTGATCCATTACACTAACTAATTTGAACAAGTCACACTAACCTTAACTATAATATAATTTTCTTGTGCAGGGTTGATCCATTAGCAGTCTTAGGAGCTCTGTAAACCCTATCCTCAACCCAGATCTATGAAGTGACTTTTCTTTTTTATGTTTTGAGTAATAGAAAATAATCCCTCCTACAAAACTTATGTAAGGAAAAGAAAAAGTAAACAATTTTTTTTTATGCCTGCTTCATAAATGAAGTCAGGTTTTATCTGCCTCCTTCATATCGGTGGATCTTTGCAAGCACCATTGTCAGCACTGTTGTGCTGTGTTATCAATAGTTATGTCTCCCTGTCATAACTAACATTGTCAGAACAATGCAGTTAACCTTTTCTGCACAAAATTAGATCAATTACTAAGAAAAAAAAACTTTTTCTTTGGATAACTTGCTTTGCCAAAAGAGATAAGCTGGCTTGTAAACCTTGTTGAAGGTATAAATATTACATTACTCTATGACTCTGAACTGCATGTTTTCTTAATGAGACACCAATTTTATTATTCTTTCATCAAATGCTTCTGTGGATGTAGCTATCATCACTCTTTCCCATGGCTAGTATTTTGAACAGGAAAAAAGGGAAAGAAAAATGTTAAGAAAGTGAAGACTCTGAAGAGATTATTATTTGGAAGGATGTCCACAGATACATTATTACTTTCCTTTCTCTTAGCTGTCTCTAAGCACTGGAGATACCATGTATTTATCAGAATGGTGATTGCACTTGGTAGTGCCAAATTTTAACGATGCCAAATGCATACAGCTGAAAAGTAAGAAATGTGAGTTTATGAGCAATATAGTAGGGTGGTAGAGTTTGAATTTGTAGTAAAATGCTAGAAAAGCAGAAATCTCCTTTCTGACTCTGTCTAATCTGTAGTCAGGGGGGCATTAGCAGGGGTAGGAGTTGTAGTGTTAACGAGTAGTAAAGGAAGATATGAAAGAGGAAAAAGGGCTCCTGTCAAAAGAAAAAGGAGGAAGTATGCTCAGGAAAAAGCTTACATGAAGATTTCAATCATTTAAGTTAGCCGTAAGGCAGAACACAGGAATTCTGTGAAGTTTTGGTTAGTTTCTATGTCAGGAACAGAGTTAAAGTAACATCTGCTTAGAGCTGCACAGGAATTGTGTAGCTTAGTAGGAAAGAAGTTTATATTTTTGGCCTAAAGTGTGTAAAAACAATCAAACACATCAACATGGAATGCAGGAGTGCCTATGGACTAATATTTGAAGATCCACTTGCACAGAAATTTGCTGAATACATTCACAGTCCAATGGGCAGATGAGCAACAAAGAGACCTGCACCTCACTGTAGAGATTTTCAGCATATTAGGGTTTATTTTTCAAATTTTCATTCAGTACATGGGAAAATTCTTTATAATATTCTCTCAGACATTAAAAAAAAATAAGGTAATTACTGAAATTTATCTGACCTTAATAAATACATGGATGGCCATTTCTTTCTCATCAACTCACAGAGAAACAAAACTCCATATGGTGAATACAGTACTAAAACATGGACACCTAATGATAATATTGGGGCGATCCTGTGGAATTAGCAAATGGGGTCATCTCCATGACAAAAGGCTTGCACTTACCCACTAATTAAGAGCTGTCTTTCCACACAGAGGTATCTGCAGAAGTATCCTTTCAGGGTCATTTGGCTACAACTGGGAAAAGTCTATGAAAAATGTTAGCTGAATCAGAAAAAAACAATTGGAAGATTTAATATGGAAGTTTCTGCTTTGAGTAGGATTAGTTGTGTACTCAACTATCCATGTCCCAGAGGAGTTCACAGAAATTTTCAGCTGCCTGTAGCTTGCATAACTGCTGCAGAAATCAAAGGTTGGAAAGGAAGGACAAAATGCAGATGTGTCATGCTAGACTTTGTGATCCTAAAATCTACAGCGATGTATCAGTATATGTTTATAATTTGTCACAGATGCACCAACTAATTACTGGCTGACTGCCTAAATTTTAGAATAAATAAGTACATCCTAAAATGAATATAATTTATATATGAATTCATGTATAATAAGATAGAATATATAAAGATTTTAAAAAAATTATCTTAAAAATGGAAGCTCTCAGAAAATATTGATGTTATTTTACAATATTGCAAATGCCTAAAACATGTTTTTTATTCATGTGATATGGCCTAGGTAATTTACCAAGGTGAAAGATCTGTATAAACCATGCCTTTCAAAGTGAAGAAAAACTACTTTTCCTGCTCAATCCATTGTTTCTGTAGACAATGGAGAAGAAATCTGCAGCAGTGAATGACTCTCCATAGTGCAGTGAGTTTTTCAAAGAGTAAAGTTGATGTTAATGTAAGTACTGACGAGGTTCACGAAATGCATTTTGAGACTCTCTTGCATTATTGTAACTTGATCTTCTGGCACATCTGCTGCAGACCTGATGTATACAGATGTAAATGAGTCAAGGTCTGACAATAACTGACATTGAAGGGGTCAAAAATATTTCTACAAGTGGTCCTTTATAGCTGGTCTACCAGAAACAAATGGATGTACCTGATTCTATGGCTGTGTGGTGAATTCTTTTGGAAAAGCACAATTTAAATACATGTCAAAGGATTATGTAATAATAAGGTATGTGCAGTAGAGGGAAGTTTGTAGAGATATTATTAAAATGCAGGCCACACAAACAAGGTTGTTTTGAGATGATTGTGAGGGAAGGTGGGTGTTTGCATGGTCAAGTAAAGTTTTTTTTAATCAATTTGCACACCTCAAAGTAGAGATGCTTTCATGCAGAAGTTCTTCACCCAGTGACCTATTTTTCCATCCTGAATAAAACATGTTGCCTCTCTGCACGAATTTTACCTAGTTCATTACATCTAAAACAGCTTTAAGCCAAAGAAATATCCATAAAGAGCTTCATTAGCAATACAACTTATGAGTGTTGACTTTCCTTTTTGCTTCCAAGAGACACATTCTGAGAACAGTATCAGGTTAAACCAGATCTTCGAGTGTATTCGCGAATTCAGGGGATCTGCTATTTGAAACAATTTTTATTTAGATGAGTTTGCATACTCATCTATCTGTGTTTTTGACCATTTCTTTAAAAAAAAAAAAAACAAAAACCCAGAAAAGAAGTTTTGTCAAGTTTTTGGTATATTTGCTACTAATTGTGTGTGTAAAGTTCTTCTCATGTTATGATGGCATTTCCTTCAGGAAAACAAGTGCTGGTCACTATCCTTCACTGGTGAAGGATGTGACTCATTCTGTTATTTCCTGCTACCCTGATAGCTGAGGGGAAGGTTTTGATTAAATTTAGATTAGTCACTGGTTTTGTTACTATCATGGTGCTAGTTTCTGTCTTACCAGGAAAGAACTCTGATGTATTTAGATATCTAGGGGCAAGGTCTGAACAGATTATATACTGACTTTGACAGATGAGTAATAATCAGTTTCAATCTAATATATGATGGACAGCTCTGTTGCTATAAATAAATACAAAGTGTCCCTTTTGCTGCCAGTTTGTTTGCTGGTTATTTTAAACTTGAACATTGCAAGCCATTCCTTCTGTTGTAGGGGCTGGTTCACTGAACATGTCTCAATGTTGTAGGTGTATGGAACTGTTATTCAGCTATTTTTACATGGAAGATTTTGAGGGAGGAAGAGGAGGTGAGGAAGGAATCAGATTTTTCAGGGAAAACAGGTGAGTGATCTGTAAAACAAATTACTACTGAAATACCCTCTAAACAAACAATTCACCCGTCTCTCCTGAGCAAATTTCACAGGAGAAAACTGCTTGAAATGGCACATTTAAATTCTGTAATCAGATGGGAAGAAATCCAATCAGATGCTTCCTTAAAAGTGTCTTGTAACCTGCTGTTTACATAAAAGCTGGAGCTGCCCTGCTTGCTAAGTCATGTCACATTGTTCTGCAAAGACTTTATGAAACCATAGCTCTCAAAATAAATTTGTTTTGAAGAATGCATATCTTGACATCACAGTTGATCAGATTTTGCATCATGTTTGAGGATTGTTATACTGTTTTTTAAATCTTACACTGTGCTATTGTTCCATCTGTTTTTTCTCTACAAGGTCTTTGTCTCAGACCTCAGTGCATTTTTAACTGTTAACAGGATGATAAGCTACTTGTGTTCTCAGATAATCAGGAACCATAGAGTTACACATCAATAAAATATGCCAATTATACATGTATTTTCCTGGTAACATTTCATCCTTGCTTATAGCTGGGAAAGAAAAGAAGAGGATAAATATAGTTCATTCATCCCTTAGTTCTTCTCCAAGAGAAATTGGACAGAAATTAATCTGGAAAGATTTTGTTGACAACTATTGGCAGCTGCTCAGTGAGGAAAATAATAAGAATTTTGAAATACTGTCTTTAATTATCAAAGCCCTTTGTTGACTAGATTCAACACCTGTTTATTTATTTATTTATTTATTTATTTATTACACCTGGAGATTTTCCAAGGCACTATCTCTGAAAAGAGCTCTTTGGCTCCAGCTTTCTTGCTTCAAACCTGAACACTTTAGCCTTCAGAGCCTGGTGTCTCCTTCCTTCTCTTTCTGGGAGGAGTATTTCACTTGCCTCCTTATAATTGCTGTTCACTTCCTCTTGTAGGTTTCTATTGCCCATAATCTCTTTGCTATCTCCTTTATGCCAGTGGTCACAGTCAACAGACTCTTTTGCTTTGTTACAGTGATTCAGGAGTTTCATGCTTGTATGACTTTGCTGGATTATATGCCCTGTGGGACAAAATTCCTGATCTGAGGAGTTTACATATGAAGATGATAGGTGTGTTATAAGTACCTGAGCTAGAAAGCAGGAAAGATCTAAACTAGATAGATGCAATGTAAACAAAAGGTAAAGGGAGGGAAGCTGCAGTGGAAGAGTGTACTACCAGGGCACACTCTCATCTGCCAAGCATTTTCTTTTCCAGATGTAAGCTGGCAACGTACCTGGAGGTTTTTTGATTCAAGTCAACCTTAAACCCACATCTGCACCTTTTGTATTTAGGTGGTACGTTGAAGAACTAAGACATTATGCACTACTATTCAGTAGTTTATTTATAGCTCATCTGATCAGACGGCTACTAGGCTTTTATTATATCAAAGTTATATGAAAAAAATCAGGAAAGAAGTCTAAAATAAGATTTTAGGCCAATTTAGGTGAAAAATTTATTGCTGGCTTTTGTTTTTTTAAATGTTTGAGTGTTTTTAGTAGGAATAGGCTTTGTGTAAAAGTATCAAACTTTTACTCAGAAATTGATTTTTTCCCCTCTAAAGAACTAAAACCATTAAAATCTATTACTCTATGCATACATATGCACCTGACATTCAGTATTAATTTTATGTCCCACTATATTGTTTTCTTCAGGGAAAAACTAACATCCATTTGTTGATCAGTGACAAACAGTCAGCACAAAGGTGCATAGCTGCTGATTAAATAACAAGCACATTAGGATTTTTTTTAATGGGTGCTGACAGTAGCTGCTGCTGCATGACAGTCACTTCAGGGCAGTTTGCTTGCTGCACTGGTAGGCCAGCATTGCTCAGTGTGCACTTTCAGCCCACAGCCCATAATTTTTTGAAAATTATGAAGAATCACCTCCTTCCTTCATGACTGAATGTAAACAGTATGGAGGCTTTTCACCCAAGTTTAATATTAAAATCTAAGTTGCACATTTATTACAGCACAGCTAGGCAACTTTGTTAGATAGGCTGAGGAGGAGGAAGGGAGGAAGTGGATCAGAGACAGAGCTTCAGAGGGCATTCAGCCCTTATGTGTGAGTGAGTTGTTTCCTGGAGATGCTTTCTGTCCTCTGTGGGTGAAAGAGGTTGTGTTCAAGTTAGCTGGAATGGTTGCAGTTCCTACTCTATGTGCTTCATGAAATGAAGTGGGGCTAAAGATTGTTTCTGAGCCTCTGAACCAAAAGGCTCAGAGGCTGTCACAGGTGTTGTGACAGTGTGTCTGCACTGTGTCATTGCTGCATGGGCCAAGGCAGCTATGAGCACAGGTTAAGACAACTTGCTTTCCAGCTGGACTGCTAGTTCAGCCACAGCCCTGCACTGCTCTACCTTTCCATCTTCCAGTTCTTGGAGAGCTTTCCTAGGAGCCTGGTGCTCCTGTTGGCACACAGTCCATGTTGCCATGGATTTCTCTCTTACCACCAGAAAGTCAGCTATGAAAGGTGACTCCTTTTTCTCCTTGACTAAATCCATCTATACCCAAATACTTTATGGCAGCTTGTATTGTTGCTTCAGTGTCAGCTTGACCTCTCCAAGACAACATCCATTTGGCTTAATACTCTCTTGTGATACTAAGCCTTCATAAAAAACTTCGAAACCCTCATCGCGTGTTTAGCCAAAACTCACCCACAAGGATTTTTTTCACTGCTTTTGGTTGGATGCTTTTTATTCTTTAAGTCTTTATGTAGTGGTGAAAAGCAGAGAACAGAATGGTTAGTACAATTTCAAAAATCTACATAAATTCTGGGTAACTGGTTTGAACAAATCATTGTTTTATGCTTGTAAATACTCAAATGGCTTATCTCCATAAGATAAGATGCAGTGCAAATGATTCATCTGAGGCTGAGGAAGGAAATAGCTCTAGGATACTTCCATTACTGGTGTCACTCCAAAGGGCCGTTTTAAACCAGAGATTGATATTTGGTCCAAGTTTATAGGAGTTAAGTGAAATCCCATATATTCAAGTCTCCATGGCAGATCTGGACTCTCTTTTGGTAGCCCAAAAGACCTGTTTAGATGAGGCCTTCTCTCCCAGTTTAAAAGACACAGTTTTCTTAAAATGGACTCACTTCAGTGGTTGGATTTACTTCTGATGCTACATTATTTAAATGGGGACTTCTTTTTTTCAGGAGGCATATTTGTGCCCTCAAAGAGTTGTATTTCAATTTTTACACCTATCTGTTTATTTCATTGTTTCTGTTGGTCCAGAGGAATGATAAACTATGCATCTCTCATAATATGTATTGATTTTCCAGGGGATGATTTAAACACCTATCGATACTCTTCTGGACTCTGTATAA
Organism: Pseudopodoces humilis; assembly: GCF_049639895.1. Classification (NCBI taxonomy): domain Eukaryota; kingdom Metazoa; phylum Chordata; class Aves; order Passeriformes; family Paridae; genus Pseudopodoces; species Pseudopodoces humilis. The sequence goes on along the minus strand of NC_142201.1, from coordinate 55,259,103 downwards.
GACAAAATGCTGTATCATCTCTCCATTTGCAATTCTTATTGTGACATGAAATCCTATCACAATTATTTTCATTTTATTTAGCAACAGTTCAAAAGTATCTATTTATTTTAACAGTTAATCAATTAATAGAAAATTACTTCACTGGATTTAGGATGTTTTTGTGGTGTTAACTTCATTGTTAACGTCCAAGTTTTCTTTTGTGTAGTTTCATTACAGCTTATGGACTTTCCAACAGCAGAACTCCATCTGTCTCTCAGTACCAGTGTACCAATTGGACTCTTAGTCCAATGAAGAGACCACAATAAATTGTTGATAAAATTTACTTTTCTGTGACTAGAGTACCAATTATGATGGATTGACTATGATCTAGATTTTGAATGTAATGATGATCCCTGTTATTGTTTTAAACACCTTACTTTTAATTAGCCCCCAGTTTTCATTGCTATTCATTCAAAAATCATGCCTGGATCACTGCATTCATAACTGCATTATGTAAATAGTGTAAACAGACACAACAGCAAAGGAGTCCTGACCTTCAGCTCCGCTCCAGCTGCTCCATGGATACTTAGTTTCCTTCATTGTTCTCTTCAGGATATTGTTCACTTGGATAGGTTTTCACTGTTTTGGAATCTTTTTTAACATAATTGATTAAAGTGCCTCTATAAATTGAATTTCCCATGTGGACTTTTTAAAGCCTCTGGAACTTGATAAGCTTTTGTAACAAAAGAAGAAATGTTTCATGTGGCTTGAAATCCTCCTTGCATAAAGGAGCATTTCATCAGCCATGGTCTGCTCTGCTGAGCTCTGCTGGCACAATGACACCTGAATCCCATAGTCTAACTAGCTTTTTTTTTGTCCTTGCCTCAGGGTAAGAGATTCAAGAAAGTTGTTTTGTTGTTCAGCAAGGAAGATACTGCTGAGCCAATGAATTAAAATAACATAAAAGTTCCTCTCCTCTTGGAGAGAGCTTTGCATAAACTCTAAAGGGTTTGCCACTCTCTGTTTGTGGGGATCTTTAGGAATAGTTGTTTAAGAAAACTTTGAATAACTAGGAAACCTTCAAGAATCTAAGTTGATATAAAAAAGTGGGGGGAGACAAAGGAGTATTAAACACATTTCAAGTTTAATTGAAAGCAAAACTCAGAAAGAAAAATAAGTTTAAGCTTCAATCTTTAGGGCAAAAATGCTGCAGTCTTCTGGGGTTTAGTGTTTCCACCAACAGTGACAACCAACAGTTAAGGATGAAAGCAAAAGTGTATGGAATGAGACCATTTTCCACTACTCTCACTTTGAAATGTGCCCATTTCTGTGTCTGATCTGCAGCCATGAAGTGGGAGGTGTGCATATTTTAAGGCAGCAAGAAGGAATTGTAATTATGTCCTTGCAAGGTCTGTGAACATTATGTTTTTATGTCCCCAGGAGTTAGATTTTCTTACACTCTCAACTGCTATAGCAAAGCTCAATCAAAGAAAAGTCTTCTCCCTCCTTTCTTTAAGACCTGAGACAACAGAGGAAAAGAAATTTAAAAGTCATAGGTGGAGGTTTATCTCATGTTTCTTTTATTTCAGGAATGTGAGACACACTTGATGATTCTCTAAAATCAGGCTTGCCTTCAAAGACTGATAAGTAATGATAGAGCTCTGTGATGTACAGTGTCACTGATGGATTAACTGGGATCCAAACATATTTTGGCCAGTATCAGAAGAGAAACCATAGCTTAGTAGAGAATAATAACAGTATGAGACTTTTGAAAATTTTCTTAATGTTCTTCCATATCTTATGCACTAAATGGACTTGAATCAGTTCAACACACAATGAGCAGTCACACGGCTACGTGTAGGTTATCACTGCTTGCCAAGAAACACAGCTCTGTCAGTATTAGCCAGTGTGACAGCTGCCTTAGAGCACATTTCAGTGCTTGGAGTGTCATGAATAGAGCCAGCCATCCATGGAGGACCTGGGGGTGCTGATTGACAGCTGGGTGAGCATGAGCCAGCAGTGTGCCCAGGTGGCCAAGAAAGTCAATGGCATCCTGGCCTGTGCCAGCAATACTGCAGCCAGCAGGACCAGGGCAGTGATATTCTCATATTCATTCTGTACTGTGAAACATTCCCCTGCCTTGTGTGGCACTGGTGAGCCTGCACCTCAAATCCTGTCTTCAGTTTTTGGCCCCTCACTACCAGAAATGCATTGGGGTGTTGGAGTGTGTTCAGAGAAGGGCAACAAAGCTGATGAAGGGTCTGGAGCACAAATCCCATGAGGAGCTGCTGAGGGAGCTGAGGTTGTTTAGCCCAGAGGAAAGGAAGCTCAGGGGAGATCATGTCACTCTATACAAGGAACTAGGTCTCTTTCTCCAACAAGTAATGGGATGATTTTCCACTTTGAGGATCATGAGACACTGAAACAGGTTTCCTGAGAAGTTGTGTGTCACCCTGAAAACTCAGCTTCTGAGCTTGTTAACATAGTTTTCTAAAGACTTTCCCAGGACAGTAACTGTAAACATAGATATGTGTACATTCTTTCTGTTACACGTCTTGTGATGGGCATCTCTCATGGCCAGTGCAGTGAGAAAGTGTTATCCTGACCATCCAATCCCTGGCCGTGGTCAGAAGCCTATAAATCCTGGGAGGAAAAATAAACTTTCTCTTTTCACCACACCTCGACCTGTGTCCATGTGTTCTATTCATCTTCAGTGGCAACAGTTGTGAATCCCCAGAAGTGTCCAAGGCTAGATTGGATAGGGCTTTGAGCAAGGGGAAGATGTCCCTGCCCATGGGTTAGAACTACACGAGCTTTAATGTGCTTTCCAGCCCAAGTCATTCTGTGTGTCTATGATTATATGACAAGAGGAAAAGTCCTCAGGTTGTGCCAGAGTAGGTTTAGATCAGATATTAGAAAAACTTTCTTCACCAAAAGTGTTACCACACATTTGAACAGGCTGTCCAGTGAAGTGGTGGAATCACCATCTCTGGTAGCATTAAAAAGTTGTGTAGACATGGTACTCAGGGACATGTTTTAGTGATGAACTTGGAAGTGGTCGGTTTATATTTGAACTCTGACTTTAAAGGTCTTTTCTATATAAATGGCTCTATGGTTCTTTATGTATGATCATGGATTAATTCACATTTATTGCATACCTTGGACACCAGGAAAAGGTGGAGTGAGTTTTTATTGCTGATATTTTCCCACCTGCAATCATGAATAGAACTTGGGTTTATTGTCAAGAAGAAAGGAAGCAATATTCCAGTGGTACACTGTGGAAAAGGACAACAAAACATGTGCAGGTGCTCCTCTGTTCTATTCATTTAAGGATTGCCAAAGGCTTGGGAAAGGCACTTATTTAAGCTATCAGCAGAGAGTTTTAAAAGGCTTGCCTTCTTTAGAAGGATGCCTGCATCCCCCCAGATGATGGGAGGGAAAGATCCAGAAAAAATATTCAGCCAAGTGTTTGTCTCACCCATTTTGAGATAGAGCTCTTCAAGGTGGTGGCAAGTTGATTTGAATGCTTCATCATGTGAGCTTGGATCTTCATCCAGCTGCATAGTCTTTGCTGTAAGGATTTCTTGTAGTGTTGAGAAGTAGCCAAGCATGTTTTCTTTGGGCAACTAGCTTCAAATGGTTGTTTCTTAATCATTCAAATACATTTGTATATTTTACAAAAACAAAAACAAATCCCAAACAACAAAACAAGAAAAGCTTCAGGGCGTAAGTTCAACTTATTTAGGCAACCCATCCTTCCCTGACCCTGAAAAACTGCACAAAGCACAACCCAAAACAAAAGCAAGCAGGGTAAATGTTGAAGGCAGATAGTGCCTTTTTCAGGGCAGATGGTATTCAGAGGCATTGTCTGTGCTGAAAAGTGGGAGCTCAGGAGAGGATTCAGTGGATGATTTCCCACCATGCAGCAGGCACCCTCAAAGCACAGCAGCACTATCCTTTGCCTGTTTTACCACAAAGGACAAAAGCAATTCTTCAGTTTATAGGTCTCACACTATTGATAATAATTTATTGATAATAAATTATTGATAATAATAACAAAAATGTCTGTTCTGAGAATCAGAGTGAATGCTTCAGGGTACTCTTTAGTTTCTGTTGCTATGATTTAAATACGTCATTCCATGAGTCCACTTTTTCCCCTTGCTATTTCTTTTATCCACTCAGTACAAATTCTTGTGCAGAAAGAGTAGTCAATGATATCCTTGCTCATGAAGCTTCACAAAGTAAAATCTATTTTTTCTAGAGCTGTACATTTAGGGAGATAAGGAAAAAAAAAATCATGCACAATATTTTTGTACACATGATGAATATAAACTAAGAGAAAAATGCACATAAGCCAAAACAAAAACAACATCAGCTATGTTCATAGCTGCTATGTTCACAATGCAGGATGAGAAAAATATTTTCTGCCTGGTCATGTAAGCAGTATGACATTGTATGGTGAAGTTCATCCTCCTGCTCTTGCTACCATTCAGCAGCAGTGTGCTGCTTCATTGCTTCAGTCAGTGGGTTACTCATCTTGTGAGGTAAGTCGTTTTTCATGCAAGAAATTGATTTCATATTTTGTGCATGTTTTATATATTGCCTTATACAGCCTTCAGTTTGCTTTTGTAAAACTAAATTGTCTCGCCTTTAAATTCATGTGCCCATTCTATTCTGATGGCAGTGAATTGCTACTTTACCAGACTTTGTCTCACAGCACAACCTAACTTTCACCAAAACCATACTTGCATGAACTTTCCCTTGGTGAGAGGCATCCTGAGGTTTGAATCAGGATAGTGCTCGCATATCTCCAGCCAACTGATCATCTGAATACCTTCTGATACCTATTAATTTCACTCCATAGAAAGTGAAACTTTCAATGTTTTGTATGTACACTTTTGAAACTATTATCTGGTTTGTTTCTTTTTTTTTTTTTTCCCAGAGAGTGAAAGAATAATCCTTTGTAAGTGTAGCAGCTTGAAGCCTGAGGGGAATTGTTGATTTTTTTCCTGATCTCCAGTGAGTTGGAAGCTTGTAAGGGCTTTCAAGTTCTGCTAGGAAGACAGGCCAGAATGGTTCTTTGGGTACACTGGTAAAGGTTTATTTATGGGTCTTGAAACATCTGGGGATGTTTCTCTTAAAGTCAAATAGTTTAAAAGTTGGAGAAAATGTAAGATTTATAATTATGCTGGAGAAATCCAAGCCAATTGCTATCCATGTATAATGACAGAAAACAGATACCTTAACTGGATGGGACAGCTTTGTGGTCCGTATGTCAAAAATTTTAGGCAAGGGATGCTTGGTTATTTTTTTCTGAAAGGAAAGGAAAAATTTGCATGTGGCCTTCCTTCACTCCTGTCCTGCTGCTAAGATATAAAAAATTATGAAGGTGGGCAACTAGTTTCATTCATTAGGCATACCCACAGTTTTACTTTGTGAAAGAATAAAGAAATAAAGAAAAAAAAACCAAAAGTAAAAACACAGTAATATGGACTTCATCTAACCTAGTGGGCAGCAATAATTTCTTGAGTGTCACCTCTCTATTGAAATTAAAATAACCGATAGGTTCTAGACAGTAGGTGGAAAATTCAGTTATTGCAGGTAAGAAGCTGGCAACATGCACATTCAGTTCAAATTCAATTCAGTTCTATTTTATGTTCAGTTCTATTTTTATGGTCAAGTTGCACTTATTATAAAGAGGTAAAAAAATATGCTGCATTACGAGACTTTTTCCTTGCAAATCTCTTAAAGAAGTGTTTGAGTATCCTGAGGAGTTTTCAGCTGATATTTTCAAAACTGCTGATGCAAAATATAATCAACATTTATAAAGAAAAGAAGAATTTACTACCTTCTTTTTCAAATAGAAAAAAATCTGTCATACATATATTTTCTTTTTGTTTAGCTGATGGTTTTTAAGATGTTTTCTACAATTTTATTATAAATTTCTGCTTTATTATTAAATAGGAATGATATTTCAATATTGCTAACTTCAAAGAATAATTATGTGAAGTAATTTCCCAAAACTGAACACATACAATGAAAGTAAGTGCAAACATGCTGGGATAAATAAGCATGCATTGTCTGAATAACTTTATAGTTCTCTAGCCATTTCAGTTTTAAAAATGTGTGTTTTTTTCCCCTTTTCCCAAATGAATCTTCACATATCCTTTAAATTGTAAGTCACTATCAAAATAAATTCACATTTATCTACCATTCTCCCCTCTCTACTGTATACCACCAATCTAATTAACAATAATTTTTTTGCATGAAGAACTTACATTATTTTCACAAGAAGGTGCAATTTTGGGTTTCCATTTTTTTACTACTAAACCTTCTAAGAAATAAAGATCACTCTTGGGGTATGCATGCATGTTAATTGTGTAAATCTGCTGGCTGACTCTTGGTTTGTCTTAAAAAATATATATATTTTGATTTAAATTCTGAAATATTTGAAACTATTGATATCTTCTACAGTCATAAACAGTAACTGGTTCTCACAGAATTATTTGTTTTAAAGATACTCTGAATTTAACATTATTACCAAGGTTGGTCCTCCAGAAACTATGTTAACAACTTCCAACTAGTTAATATTTTGAACTATTCTTTAAGACTGCTCCACTTTTTAAAAGTTGTCACTGAGTACTTGAGTGCCACATAGCATGGCATAGCTTCAGGGCACTCATTTCAGGGCAATGAGTAAACCTTTCCCTTCTGTTCCAATTCATTGTATTTCTGTGGAAATACATTACGTATTTAAGGTGCAACTGCTTGGCTTCAGGGGGACTCTATGGTAAGCAGGATGCTGGCTTTAGATAATTTGATGATGTGATGGTGAGAATAACTAAGGTAAATAACTTCAGGAGTCACCAACCTTTCTCTAGCATTTTGGCCTGAGGTCTAGTGTACCTAGATAAGGTTGTTAAGTATTTTCTTGAAAATCCCATGGAAGATACTGCAGCAGGCACGGATAGCAAGAACTGGACTATAGATAGTGTGTGGAAGAAATAGTTCCATTATCTTAAATAATGGAGTTCAGAGGAAGAAAGATAAAGGCATTTCCCCATGTTATTTCAAATCCTCTAAGTGTCAGGATCAAAAATGGGATATACATGTCTCTGTGGTATGACTGCAAAAAAAATTAGAAAGCACAACAACTATGAGATTTTTTTAATGCACACAAGGTTCTTGACATTAATCTGTCATTGCACAGAATTTTTAGCTACAGTACTTGTCTTCTGTAACTGGAAGGTTTGACTGACTTGTTCTTGAATGTGATGGGTTTGGAAAAAAAAAATCCTAAATGGAAACAAAGGTGAAGTTTTGTTTTTTTTTTAAGTCAAAAAGAATGTGACAGAAACAGGTAGAAAGTGATTTATAGTAGCTGACATGTGGAGCTGTTAGGTCTGCTTTTATTTTATATGTCTTTTTTCCTCTGGTGTTAACCCTATGTCTATCAGTAGTTTTAATCTGTTGTCCCAACATAAAAGCAAGAATCCAAAGTAGCTTCATCCTGCTAAAAATTGATGTGATTTATCACAGCACAGAGATCTCTAGAGGATGACTGGCAAAAAGCTGTCATTCTGTGACACTCTCAAAAAGATTCTTTTAAAAGTCAGAGGAATTGCAAGGATCAGTTCTGCAATATCAGTGTTACTCACTGAAAGCTGTAGAAGCTTCTCTTGCTTGCTGCAGCCTCCCACTTGTGTGGTGACAAAATTCCAGGTGGAAACTGGCACTGTCAGATGTAAGTTATTAAGATACACTGAAGTGCACGTTTGTATAAAAATCCAGACAGACATGTTTGCAAATTTGGCCTTAAAGAGGTAACACTGAAAGAGTCCATCATTATTTAAATGCAAATTTTTGAAAAGTGCTGAAAATGAGTCCTAAACAGATCTGTCTCCTTTATATAATGAGACTTTGTTGTAGGCAGATGTTCTTGTACCTATGATTTTTATTCAACTATATTCAGCAGAAAAAATGCTAGTTCTCTCTCTCACACAAAATCTAAAGTAGTTCCTGTTAAAATCAGACAACAACCATCAGCAAATATTGTCATGAGTTGCTCATTTTTCAAAACTTTTTAGTTTTAAATGAATTTGATTATATGAAAGGCTTAGGAAGACTGTCAGCAAGAAAATACTCTCTTTACAACAATGGAATTTTGGAGTTTTGGAGGGCTTGTTATTTGTTTGGTTTTTTGCCCTCAGAAATGGTTCTTTTTTAGGAATGTAAAACAAAAGTACTTGGTGAGTATCTACATTCTGGAGACATGGATGACACTGGTACAGCCACGATGTGATCACTGAGGTTTAGACTTGTTTGTAAATCATTAATTCATCTACATAAGGCTTTTTCTCTAGCACATGGGCAGAGGTTATGTCTGTTCTGCTTATTTTTGAGATGAATCATAGTATGAATATACCTCTCTTCCCTATTGCTTAAATGATCTCTTATGACAGATTATACTGCTTAGACAGCAAAGGTTAGGTGAGATAAATCTTTCTGCAAATGGTTGAAGAGAATAATCAGCAGATAATGAACTTCTCTTTAGTGTAGCATTTGTAAAATTAAACAAGTAAAATCTGTGGTTTTTAAGGAAAAGTTAAAAAATATGATAAAAAACAGTGACATGGGTTTTGATTTTTTTTTTGTTGGCAACCTAGAGAAATATTACTAAAGCTGTACTCATACCAAGGGAAATTAGTGAGGGAAATCAATGATGTTCCTGTGTTGCTTAAGGCCAGCTTTTGTTGCCATAAGGTGCTGTCCTTAGAAATATATGGATAAAAGGACATTTTTTGATGTAGACTCCCTTTTACAGGGATATTTTCTCAGTGTCTAGGCAGTTCAAGCACTGTTGTCCATTTGCTATATGCCCTGCTTCAAATAACTTGAATATCACTGGGACAGAGAAGCCTTCTTTTAGTGGCTCTTAGGTGACCACAAGGCATTATGACTGTGCTGATTTTCATACAGAAGCTCTGTGGGTGAGGTAAGTTGCTGGACCACGGCACGAGTTAACATTAAGTTGTGTTGGTCTTGCTAAGAAAGGAAGTAGGTGACATCATGGCATGTATCTTTGCCTCATGAGTTCTTTCACTGAAAAAAGGCCTTAGAATCTATGTTCTTGTCACAAATATTTCAAAATGGCTTTGCTGTCTCTCAAAGCTGGGGATTCTCTGTCCACGGGAGGTGGCAGACTGGGCATTCAGGATCATGTCCAAAGCTTCCACCCAAGCATATGTGTCCTGATTCAGTAGCAGTAATAGACAGAAAATTGCATCCTAAATCATATTGTCACAGAAAAATTTTGTTTGGAAAGGAACTTTAAGATCATCATATCTGTTACCAACTAACCAATTACCAATTAACAAACTGTTAATCTTAGTCTTCTACTAAACTGTGTTCCTAAGTGCCACATGTACACATCTTTTCAATGTCTCCATGGATGGTGACTATCCTGGTCAGTCTGTTACAACCTTTTTAGTGGAGAATTTTTTCCCAATATCCAATCCAAACCCCACTTGGTGCAACTGGAGGCCATTTCCTTGCCTCTTATTGTTTGTTTCTTGGGCGAGGAGACTGACCCTCACATTGCTACAGCATCCTTTAGGGTAACTGAAGAGAGTGACAATGTCACTCCCAAATCTCCTTTTCTCCAGGGTAAAAAACCCCAGCTCCCTCAGCTGCTCATCACAGGACTCACTCTCTAGATCCTTCAAAGCTTTGTTGCTCTTGCTCCAGAACCCCAATATCCTACTTGTGGTAAGGGGCCTAGAACTGGACACAGGACTTGAGGTGTGACCTCACCAGTGCCCAGTACAGAGGGAAAATCACTGCCTTTGTCCCGCTGGCCACACTCTTTCTGATACAGGTCAGGACATCTCCTTTTTTTGTTAATGTATTTAGAGAAACAATTTTTATTGTCAGTGGTCAGATTAAACTCTAATTGGGCTTTGTCCTGTTTAACATTCTCCCTGTGTAACATAACAAAATCTCCCTGGTCCTCCATATCTGCCCGTCCCTTCTTGCGGAGATGATATACTCTGTTTTTTCCCCTGAGTTCCAGCCATAGCTCTCTGTTCAGCCAGGCCAGCCTGCCCCTCCAGCTCAACTTTCAGCACAGGGGGACAGCCTGCTCCCATGTCCTTAAGATTTCCCTCCTGAAAAACATCCAGCCTTCCTGAGCCCCTTTGCTATTCAGGACTGCCTCCCAAGGGACTCGCAGTCAGGCTCGTAAACAGGCCAAAGTCTGTTCTGCAAGTTCAAGGCGGTAATTTTGATTATCTCCCCCCTTACTTCTCCAGGAATTGAAAGCTCCATCTATTTCAAGATCGTTTTGCCCAGGATTGCCTCCAATGGTTGCATCACCCACCTGCCCTTCTCTGTTCACAAAGAACATGAAGCAGGTCTCAAATCCTCTGAATGCTCATCAAGTAGTCTTCTCATTGAGTCCACAAAGATTCTCTGACTATGACTTAAACAAAACCTTGTAATTTTGACTGTAATTTCAAGAGTTTTGAACATGGATAATTAGGTGTTTTTGTAACAAGGTGTTTTTTAACTATAGTGTTGAAATTTCCTAGCCAACTCATTTGGTTGCATTCTGAAAAAACTGTCTTTGATAGAATTAGGAAGACAAATTAGAAAGTCCTTACTAGTGAGTGTACAAGATAAAATAATTGTCCAAGCCAGTGTAGCAAAGAATCAAACCTTTGAGATAAACTGTGGCAAAGAAGCAAACGAAACCAGGCAGTTTTATATGCGTTCAAGCTCCAAATGCTCTGCTCTGTGGTGTTTGTTTGTTTGGTTTTTGTTTTTTGTCTCTTTAAAAAAGAAAAGTTAAACAATAATAATTTTTCAGGGCAATTGAATTACCAACCTGTTAAGATTTTGTTTTCAAAGCATTAAGGCCAAGCTATTCTCATTCATCTGTGGTGAAGGAGAAATAGGGTTCGTCAACAAGTCATAAAAACAACAATAAATTAGTCTGTCATCACACAATACACAAAGTTAAGCCCTAGAGTAACAACTTATGCTGCGATAATACAGAGAAAACAATGCATGAGGAGAACTAAATTCTGTGGCTACTAGCAATCAGGATTTTAATATTAGGATGAAAGTAAACTATTAAAGACACGGAAAACAGCATTTTGAATGTACTAAGTGACATGATGTCAAAAGAAGGATCTGTAAAAATAAACTGAGTAAAAGAGCCAAGATGTTTACTAAGTATGAACAAAAATGAAAAGCATCCTAAAGACAGAAAAAAAATGCAATTTGAGAAGGCAACTGTGATTAAATGAAAGTAAACAAGCTGGAACAAGGAGGAAAGGTCTTTCTATAAATTGCTTTACTTTGGGAATATGTCCTGATCAAATGAGATGATTACATAAGACTGTCAAAAGGCACCATTAAACCTATTACCCACAGACTGCTCAGCTACCATATAATCAAAGTGTGTTAAAGAATTCTTTTTGATAACACTGGCATTAAAATATATCATCAGACTCAGCTATTACTGTCTTTAATAGAACCACAAGTAATATGAGGTGAAATGTGCTCAGTAAGATCAACATGTTGCTCATCAAGGCTGAGGTTTGTTCTGTCATACTGCTTTTAAAGAGACTGTTTATTTCATTTAATAGTTAAAAAGAAATACCATCCAATGAGAATGTTCTGATTTATCCTTCAAGTAGTTGGTAGAAAAGATGGCATTAAGTCAGTCTTTCATCTCACAATTCTATTTTTCATCTTTTTTTTGCTAACTTGTCAGTGAACAAACTAATAAAAAAATCCAAATTCAAATGCAGCTCAAATCCATCATAATATGCCTTAGCAAGCTGTCATTTACTTCCACTAAGCATATAAAGCACTGCATCAAATTAGTCTGTGCTTACAATCTCTAGAAGAAAATGAAAGCTAAAAAAAAACCCTCATTGCAAGGTTTCATCTTTCTTTTGAGTCAATTGTGAGAAATGAATCCATAGCAATTAGCAACGAAGCATTCAAGAATTGCAAGAATTTCACCCAAATTACCTTTGCAAATAGATTCAAAGCTGCTGAAGATCTTGAAACTGAAACACAGCAGTCTTTTGAGTGATTGGTGCAAATAATGTGTTAATGGGAGATCTTGGGAGATAAAAGATTGTCAAGAACAGTGGTTGATAAGTAATTGATTTTCAGTTTTGTAATCAAAGAATTAGTCTGAATGGAAGAGAACAAAGATTTTTTTTTTTTTGCTAAAATGTAGTTTAACAGATTTCAGCTAATTAAAAAAAAAACTTATTATATTTAGGATGCATTTTAAAAACAATGTAAAATTAAAGTGTTTGTCTACTTTAATTAGCTCATTACCAAGCTACAGGTTAATTTTCCATATTGGCTATGATTTCCTTAGACAAAAATGGGAACCCAAGTTCCTAGCTTATGTGTTGATATATGTTTTAGACAATGAAATGTAGGTGAGATGTATCCTGTCCTTCCACTACACACAGTTAAGCCAATTAGGATGAACGTCATCTCTTTCCTGCTTATGGGTGGAATGAATTGTTCTGTGGAGGTTTCTGTATTTATTCCGATGGCAGGATGTTAAGTGAGATCTCTTAAAAAGTGGCCCTCAGTCTAGACATTCCCCTGTCAGGATGATATCAGCTCCTGGCTACATGTGATTACCATTGACACAATTGCATGTCATACATGGAAGGAAGTGAACACAAGCCTTTGCAGAATATTCCAAAAAACAAGAATAAAAGCATTCATCTGAACAGTGGGCCCAGACATCAAGAAACAAGGAAAGATTTTGAACTTTGATCTTGCAAATACTGGATGAATACTTTTGTTCCTGGATAACTGTGTAAAAGACTGGGATCATCATACCAGTATCTTTTAGTATATAAATTGGGGAAAAAAAAAAGATCTGTTGACATTTTCAAGTGAAACCAACTTCCCTCGCCCAAAGTTTCTATATAATCAAGAAGAATGTTTTTGATTGAAACAAATTTAATTACTAAAAAAAAAATATTTGTCAAAAATACTGCAATACTAAATGGGAATAGACTCCATATAAGCTCATTTTTCCTTTATGTGATCAAAATTTTGCTGAAGGTAACCTGCCACTCAAATCTGTATTTTATTAATTTCGAAAAGGATTCCACTTTGCATCAGCAAAATATTTAATGAATTCTGCTCACCAGAAATCATTACCATTAATTTTTTGCATGATTTTTATTTATTTGATCCTAATGCACATGAACAGCTTGATCAGAACTGATGTGAAATGATGTCTCTTGAAAAGTTGTGAAAATTTGCATGGGCAAAAAATAATTAGGAAAGCTGGTGCTAAGCTAAACCTCTTACTTTGAATAAGTTCTCAGAAACCAATTTTTGCCTCATATACTGATGACAATTTGCAAGCAGTCACCCCTTTTATTACACTCAGTTGCTACACTCAGAGAAAAATGCCATGCTATGAATTACTAACATCACTTCCCACAGTAGCTGTGGTCTCCTTGGGGTTCTTTTGGCCAAGTACCAAACTGGCTCTGCTTGTGACATTTTGTTTGATAACATCATAAAGTAGTAAGGCCATGGAATGTATACATAGCAGTATGCACTAATAAAGTGTTTATCCTTTAATGTCTCCCAGATGCTTGCCTATAGCTTTTTCCAGAAGTAAAGAGAATGTGTTGGCTGGATGTGATCTTGTGTTTATATTGTCTGCTGGGTCTATGTGATAAGTCACATTCTTTCCTCCTTTCCTTTTGCAGAATCAGTAAAGCAAGTGCTGCCTTAAAGGTCTGTTCCCCTACATGTAACAAATGCCAGGTCCATTAAATATCTAGGAACAAATGGTAATAAAACCAGAGGGGAGAAGAACCTCATTGAGGGAAAAGCAGTCAATAGTTTCTGTGTTACATGAAATTACAAAATTCTGTGAGACTCAAAATGTTTAGCTCCAGGGAGTTTTGAAGTGATTAGAATGAACAGAAGAGTTCCCAAATTTAGGAGAACATTCAAGACACAATATGTTTATTCTGCCATTCAGTAAGAAAGGTCACAACGCTTGGGATTCTTTATTACTTACCTTTTGACACTTATTTATGTAGTTAAGACAGGTACAAATGGCAAGTGTTGTGACTACCTTTTTACTTACAGTTTACACAGCTGTAAATCACCAGCAGAATCAGCGAGTGCTGTGGGGCAGTAGAAAAATGAAACCCTAGTTCTTTACCCAGGTAGGAGTTTTTCAAATAAGGCTGAAAATCAATCAAAAAGAAAAAATCAATTGAAATATTCTTACAAGTCAGTAAAATGAAAAAATAATGTTAGAAGTTTTTCATTGTTTACTCTGTGTGCTGGTTTTGGCTGGTGTAAAGTGCCTTCAGAGTAGCTGGTATGGAGCTATGTTATGAGTTTGTGACCAAAACCATGTTAATATCACAGCAATGTTTTAGTTACTGCTGAGCAGCCTCAAGCCCTTTTCTCTTTCTTACTCCACCTCAGCACTGAGAAGGCTGGGTGTGCACAAGAAGCTGGGAGAAGACACAGCCAGGACAGCTGACCCCGAGTGACCAAAGGGAAATTCCAAACCATATGGAATGGTTTGGAATTTCATGTTCAGCATATAGAGCTGGGGGTAGAAGGAAGGGGGAGACATTCAGAGTGATGGCATTTGTCTTCCCAAATCACTGTTACATGTGATGGAGCCCTGCTTTCCTGGGGATGGCTGAACACCTGTTTGCTTATGGAAAGTGGTGAATGAGTTATGCTTGTGCAAAAAGCTAAAGCTTTGCTTTACATTTTAACTGTCTTTATCTTAACCTGTGAGTTTTCTCTCTTGCTTTTCTCATTTTTTCTCTCATTTTGATGCATGAGGAATACGTGAACAGTTGTGTAGTGCTTAGTTGCCAGTTGGAGTTAAACCAAAACACTTTGTCATGAGATACCAGGTAATATTTTTGAAACTGTTTAAATGCTTTTCAAGCCCAAGTACTCTTTCAATTGCAATACAAACATTTAGGTCGAGACCATTTACGCTTGTCAAAGCACTTTACAGTGTATGCAATTTATTCTGTGTCTGTTATAGCAGCATCTGCCAACATAGCGATCATCATCAAGGATGTGATCTTTGGTTGACAGCAGGAACTTCCATTACACAAACAGTTGTACTGTCAAAATTGAACTTTTGCTGAATTAGCTAATTTTACTTGAAAGGATTGGAAGAGAAAATGTTAGTGTAGGCACTGACTTGTCAGGATGACACCAAATACCTTCAGCTATGAATTTTTCCTAGTCCAAAAATAGTTTTAAATGTGTGCATTCTGTTTTACAAAAGTGCAGAACTGCTAATGCTCAGTGTGCAAGATCCAGGATGGGGTTGTGGGTCTTCAAGTTTAGCTGTGGAATGCCTAAGTGTTACAGTCATGGTTCTATAGAGTCCCACATCCCATTTTAACACACCTCCCTGTGCACACTCTCTGAGGCACTTTGGAAAAAAACCCACACAGTTAGCACCCTAAGAAATTGTAACTTAAAGTCAGCTTTCCTACGTGAAAACTTTCCTGAGAGAGCCACTAAACACCAAGCACAGGGACAATCCCCAAATGCCACCTGCTGCATATCCCAATAACAATGCAAGAACGTAACTTTCTCTACTGAAGAGCCACAGGTAAATTAGGGTGATGCAAAGCTAATAATCTCTATTTAAAACTCCACCTTTTTTGAGTGGCAGAAACAGTAGCATTCTGATTT
The DNA here is from genome assembly GCF_049639895.1 of Pseudopodoces humilis. Taxonomy (NCBI): domain Eukaryota; kingdom Metazoa; phylum Chordata; class Aves; order Passeriformes; family Paridae; genus Pseudopodoces; species Pseudopodoces humilis. Next base: position 55,243,368 of record NC_142201.1, on the reverse strand, counting down.
ACTAACAAACATATATAATGATAAAAAATATCAAGAGAACAAGAGATTCATTTGTGCCAAGTACCCGAGGGGATCAAATCCACTGTTTCTACCTGTTAAGCAGGTGGCTATAGATACCTTCCACCTGTTGCACTGTAGCTATGCAAAAGGTAATGATCCTATGTTGAAGAACATAGCAATAATATGATGGTCAGGATTGCCAGCTACAGGGGAAAGAGAAACATAATGAGCTATATTTCTGTTGCCTCAGATTAAGACTTTTCAAGAAAATATGCCATAGTCATATGCAAACTTTTTGTTCAGTTTTGAAAAGAACTAGATGAAATATAATCACCAGACAGTCAATTTAAATGACCTAACAGGTCCCTTTTGGCCTTTATTTCTGTGGTTCTATATGCCAAAGCATTAATATTAACTGGAAATTATCAGGTAGAGTGAATAAGTTCTCTAAGGTTTACTTTACATTGGCCTAGATAAGAATTTAATAGAGGTGAAACAGATTTAAATATATGAAGAGCTAAAAATAAACAATATAATATTTGTATCATTACTGTGTTCTCCTCAAAACACTTGGTGTCAACTTATTTTAAAAGATATTTAATGTTTTAGGAAAGCACTGCCTTAAGAGTAACGAAGAAAGAGGGTATTTTCTGTACTGAGGATAAAGTAACAATTACGATCAGCTGGGTTTTTCCAGGATGCCATAGAATCATAGAATGGTTTGGGTGAGAACAGACCTAAAAGGTCATGTACTTCCAGCCACCCTGCCATGGTCAGGGTATATTTTCTACTAGTTCAGGTTGCTCAAAGCCCTATCCAACCTGGCCTTGAACATTTCCAGGGATGGGGCATCTGTGAGTTCTCTGCTCAACCTGTTCCAGCACCTCACCACCCTCAGAGTAAAAAATTTCCTCCTAATATCTAATCTAAATCTCTTCTCAGTTCCTCCTTATCCTCTCACTATATTCCCTTGTCCAAATTCCCTCTCAAACTCTCTTGTAAGCCCCTTTTAGGTACTGGAAGTCTGCTCTAACCTCTCACCAGAGCCTTCTCTTCTCTACACTGCTCAACCCAACTTTCTCAGCATGTCTTCATAGGAGACCTGCTCCATCCTCCTGATCATCTTGATGCACCTCCTCTGGACTCATTCCAAAAGGTCAATGTCCTTCCTTTTCTGAGGACCCCAGAGCTGAATACAGCATTGAAGGTGGGGTCTCCTGAGAGAAAATAATATCTTTTACACCTAATCTAGATCTAGAGGGGAGACAACTGAATCAAGTGATAATTTTTTTGATGTGTATGCTGAGTCTAATAGAAGAGATGTGCTTTATAATGTTTGTTTATGGACTATGAACAGTCCTTTGTGTGGAACAAGATTGGTAACCCCAGTTAGTATATTGGTTTAAAAATAACATAATGCACCATTTTTTGGTCATTATTACTTAAGACTGTGCTTAAACCAACTACCTTGTGTTCATAAATCAGTACTATTAAGATCTCTCAAATGATCACTAGCAATCAGATGCTTGATTTCCTTTATAAAAATCAGTAAGACGTTAGCTTGGGTAGGAATGGGATTTCAGTAGGTGCATATAACACTGTCAAGTTGGTTTACTTCTTGTTCTCCTTCAGAGACACAGCTCTGCCAATAATCTCCACAGCACACATGCTAATTCAGTCATGGATTCCAAGAGGCAAACTGAGCAGTAGAAATCTGGGTATGGAAGAAAGAGTGGTTTGTTGTGGGGGATTGCATTATACAAAGAGCCTTGATATGAGCCAGTTCCCAAACTTATCCTAGTAACCAGGGTTCAATCTGTGCCATCAGTATAGATGGACTTCAGACAGCTAAAAATTCACTGAAAAGGGAATATATTAAGTATATTTAGGGACTGTAGCTGTAATCAGATCTATGATGAAACTGAGTGTGAGACAAAACAATCACATCAATTTAATTTATAAAAATAAAAAATGGCCATGAACTTCAAATATTTTAAGGTCAGAAGTCACTATTTGATGTCCTGGTTAATATAGGTCATAGGACTTTCATGAATTAATTAGCATTGACTTCTATGAGACTAAGACCTTTACTGCTTATGTTTTCCCTGTTACATGTAACTGCTGAAATAACCAGATCAGAAAGAAATTTAAGATATTTTTCAGTTCATTCACTTCGAACTTTTCAGTGTTATTTGAGGTCCACTGCATCAATGTCATATGCTTCTATACAGGGAGCTCATATGCCCTTTCTCATCTGGGCTCTTGCAAGAGCATAATTCTTATTCGCTCCAGGTAACTATGTAGCTATGTGAAAATAAAAATGATAGCAAACTGATATTTCACAGAGAAAGGGAGGGAGATGAAGAAGAATGATATAGACATGGAGTAGCATAAATGTGTTTTCTCTTGTCTCTGGATTGGTTTGCAGACTATGGGATAAGAAGGTGAAAAAAACCCACACTTATCTGTTTTAAAAGGTCATTGCAATGGGCATCTATGGATTGCTTTTTACAAATTATTCTTTCACATTTTTAATGGAAATTGAAATCTTCAGTATGCAAAAGTAGGAGGAGTCTTTTATCCAAATAATTCAAAAACGGATACCTTTGTGACAATATATGAATATGGAGATTATGTGGGAGTTCTTCCCATGCATGTTCCCTTTGCCTGTGCAGACCTGTAAGTATAGGGAAATCTGTACCTGAACAAGTTGAAGTTGCATTTACTGAGTACTACTGGATTTGTATTTATTTTTCAATTATTTTTTTATAAATTATTTTTAATTATTTTGTAAATAGATGTAAAGTTTGGAACCCACAGCAACTTGTAGCAACTAATTCAATATGTTAAATACATACTGTATGAAGGTGTTCCTCTTTTATTTATTTTGAATCATCTTCTTGGTCATTAAACTTGATGATCTAGTTTATTTGATCATTTCTTATACTGGATGTTTTCTTTTTTTATTGGGTACGATTGAGCTAGTGATAATTTTTCTCCACAGCAGCATGTATGGTGATGTGTATTTGTGATCCAAACAGGTCTGATAACACAGGGATGATTTAGCTACTGCTGAGCAGGGCTTGCACAGTCAAGGCCTTCTCTGCCTCTCACCCCATCCCAGCAGTGAGGAGGCTTGGTGTGCACAAGAAACTGTGAAGGGACACAGGTGTGACAGCTGATCCCAGCTGACCAAAGGTATATTCCATACATATGGCATCATGCTCAGTGATAAAAGCTTGGGAAAGAATGAGTTCATGGCTATGGAGTTTGTTTTCTTAAGTAACCGTAAAGTGTGCAGAGATTCTGCTTTCCTGAAGGTGGCTGAACACCCGTTTGTAGGTGAATTTCTTGTTTTGTGTGTGTGGCTTTGCTTCACTCATTAAACTGTCTTTATCTTGGTCCATGCTTTCTCAGCTTTTACTGTTCAGATTTTGTCCCTCATCCCACTGGAGGTGGTGGTGAGTGAGTGACTGACCTAGTGGGTGCTTAGCTCCTGACCAGGGCAATCCACCACAACTCTCTGACAAAATTTTCAGCTTTTTTCATGAATCTTCCAGAGTTACTATATTCCTTTCTGAGATGTGAGAACTAGAACTACACATGATTTGCAAGATCCAAGTGCGTCACAGAACTGAATGGTGAAATAACATTTTTGTCTGATGTGTTATCGCTTCTTTTCCTATTAATTTTCATCATTTTGCTTTCCTGTGTGATAGCTATGGGTAATTTTCTTAGATTATCCATTGCAGTGCAGAGATAGTTTTTTTCCTCAGTGGTAATTAACCGGTTCAGAACTCATCACGCCTCATGCAGTTTAAGATTGATTTTCCCCCGTGGGCATAATTTTGCATTTATTAAAACAGAATTTCATCTGCTAATTGCAGTATCCTTTTAAACCCCCTGTAAAGAGTCAGTGGGCCAAATAGTACCTACCGGGTACTCTTGAGAGATACTGTTCTGTACCAATCAAGGTGATAAACACTACAAAAGAAAAAGGCATCAGGAATTTGAACTAGATTTTCCAGCAAGCTACAGTAAGAATCTTTTTGTGCATAATTTTTCTCTTGGAAAAAAACTTATATGTCACAGTGATTTATACTGACAAAAGAGAGTGATCTACCTTATCTTCAAATCATGTGACTATCATCTCAAGTTGTTAAAAACGAAGGTTGGTATTAGCCAATCCTTTTTCTATTTCAATAATCTAAAAATGTCCTCTCACATTACATGAGCAATATTACATGTCTGTCGCTTGAGAGGTATGGTCACTTTGAGCTATACTTTTCTCACACTAATACCTGATTTCAAAGACATAACTAAGTAGAGATTAGACTGGAAATATACAAGGGATCATATGGTTGAATAGTTTGCTCAGGGAAAATAAAAAGGAGATTATTTTTCCTTGAAAACATTGGAAAATCCCTTATTAATCTAACATATCAGACCGGAGAAATGTGCTGCTATTAATATAGGTGATACTTTTGTAAAAATATTTCAAATGTAAATACATTTAAAAGGAAGTTGTCTCAACCATTTGTGATTGCTTTGTTGTTCTCGCAAAAGCAGTTATTTACCCTTTTTCCAGAATGGAGTAAATAATAAAGTTGTGGTTAAAGACTGGGTCATTCCTGAGCAAAAGTCAAGCCTGTAGCATAGTAAATATAATAGTATTTGTTGAGGAGACTGCATATTTGTAAGACAATGGCCTAGAAATCTTTCAGATCTAATTTCCTGCTTTTTTTCAAAAGCAAAAGGTCAAAGCAGGTGCATGGGAAGAGGATAAAATATGCATGGAATAAGTTTTTAGAGTAGAATATCAGGGGAAGTTTTTTTTTTTTTTCTTTTTCAAATATTATATTTTTTACTAATCTATGCCCACTGACACCATTTCAGGTCCCAGAAGTGTTGCTGTTTTGTTAAACAGCAAGCAACTCAACAGCTGAAGGGGAGGCGTAGGATGTGGGTTGAAAAATAACACTTATTCACAGATCTTCACATTCTCTTCCCAAATATATATCCCTAGCCCAAATGTTTTTCCTGCCTTGCACATTGCATTAAGGATTTAAAAACATTATATTGGATAGGCTCACCCTGTGGCAAGAATCAAAGACGTAAAAGATAGAGACATCAAAGACAAACATGGCAAAATACAACTTCATCACATGTGTAGTGGGAATGCACTCGCTGCACTTTTAAAGTAAAGAGCATTAAATGTGCATTTGGTGCCATGACTGTCCACTATGCATGGTGAATTTTAGTGGCTTTTCTGTTATGCTTCTTCCATTTCTCTTCCCTACCAAAACACTGGATGCAACCCAGACACTGCTGGACAAGCTTGAAGTACTGGGCATAAGGTGCACATCAAAGATGGAGAAAAAGTAGCAGGCATGCTGTATAGGCTGGCAATACTCAGCTGGCGGCAGCCTGTTGGGATAATTTTCAACTTGTTGCCAAAATTGCCTCCAGGCCCTGCTGTGATCTGCATTTGGGACTTGGCCCAGGAACAGAGTCAGGGTGCTTGAGGTTTGTCTTTGATGCATGTTATCAACTGTGCCCACTGCAATTCAGGCACAGCTGAGAAAGTAGGGTCCATCAGCTTTAGCACTTCTAGGCAAGTCCCTGATCAGCTTTCCAGATTGTATCTTTCTGGCCTCTCCCTGATGGAACTATGCCTGCCTGACAACTTGCCCTTCTCTCTAGACTGTAGCTTTCAAGGAGACATTTTCCTTTGTGATTTTCTGAAATAAAGCAGCTGAGAGGCTTGGAAGCAATGATGTTTTCAGCTGGCGCAGTTCCCCCCCACCAGGAATAGCACAGCAGTTACACGATGCTCAGAGTTGACAACAGACAAAGTGACAGCTCTCACAAAGGACACTTGAGAGAAAGCTGTCGGCCTCCTCAGCAACTCCAAGGTGCTGAGTTGCCTGCATTAAGATCTGTTGACCGTGCGTTTGCTGTGCTCTCTTTCTAGTTTTTATTTTTTTTCTTATGTGGGAGAGTATTGCCATTTCCTAGTTAGATTTCTGCTCCAAAACTTGAAAATTAAGGGGTTTAGCTTCAAACTGCTTGGCTACTGAACTAAAGGACTATGAGTGAAAGCTCTTATCAAGGACACAAAATATGTCAAACCATAACTTATTCAATATTTCACAGTAGTGCTCCACTTTGTTTATACTTAAGCACTAGTAGGAAAATCCAGACTTGATCCCACTTCTTCTCCTGAGTTAAATCCTCAGGAAGCTGCAGATTAGCTGTGTTCTGCTATGACCCAGACAATGACATTACAATTAGCTCTTTTGTGGCAAAATTGAAGACATACATTCAATATGTGACCTTGCTCTCAAAGCTTCATTTCTTCTCAGGGAACAGAGGACATGTTTGCAGTGTGTCTGTGCCATTTGATATTTGTGATTGGCAGGCTATAGGTGGCCAGGTTTGAGCTATTTATCCTAAACTCTCTTACAAATAATGTAAAGAAATAAATATAATTATTCTCATCATAAAATGTCTCTTAAAACAGATCAAGGGAATGGTGTTATAAGAGTACAAAGCACAGTGGATCTCTCATCTGTTGACATCTAAGTGGCATAAACTTAAAATTGAGGTGAATTCAACTCTAATCTATTGCTTAAATGTCAACTGGATTTCATATGGCAACAGTTCTATGTAGGAGAGCACAAACAAATTGAAGTTTGGCTCTATTTACAAAAAAATAATGAGAGAAGGAAAAAATTAAGGTTCAATTCCAGGTTCAGGCCCCTGAGTATAAGGTCTCTGCAGTGCAGATATCTATATGTGAGTTACATGTTATACAGTTCAAGGGGATCTAATTAATACAGGCAGTGCAGCTGAAGCAGCTTTCCATCTGGGCAGATGAACAGGTCATCTTTAGGCTGAGCTCTGAGAACTCACTTTTCACTGGCTGCAATGAAAGCTTAGGCACCATAGAAATAAATAACAGTGGTATTTCATCCAGAGATTTAATCTTAGTAGGTGGATGAATGACTGTGCCTTTCACATTTTTACTCATGGTCAGTCTTGGAAATGAGAACATGGTCATGTATATATATATATACATATCACTCTAGGGACTGTTATTCCTTGACAAAGGAATTCATATGCTTTTCTGTAACTCTTTGGAATAGTCAGCTATGACACTGCCACAGTTTAGGCAAAATTGTTGTGTGAGAGTTAAGTGCTGAATAGTGTAGATATACCATAGGGAATTGATGGGCATAAGGGGAACAATATTAGTTCTCAGCCTGAGACTTTCAGAAGTTTTTACAATAAAAGCACATCAATGAGAAAGGAAAAAAACTTGTGCTGGGAGAACATTTATTGTTATTTCCACTATATTGTTGATTCAGGAGTTGCAATAGCTCATGCTAACTCCTCATAGAAGAAGTACATGGCTCATAAGTGCACAACCTCTGTGAATTTATAACTCAGTCAAGATCTATTGATCTTTGTAGTTTCAGGGCTGGGTGGCTTTAGAAATATATAAAAGCTTATAGCTTATGGAGTTCACAGTACCTTCTGAAATGAGTTTTTGACTTCTAAAATTTCTAAGCTTGCATTTATTTATATTTTTTCACATATTCGCCTGCATATAGAACCTGGGACCTGATTGAGACCTGGAGAAGCTTGAGAAGACTTGAAACTGGGTCAGTGAAACACTGGTATCAGTACAGGTTGAGGGATGAGTAGACTGAGAGGAGCCCTGCTGAGGACTTGGTGATACTGATGGATGAAAAGCTGGGCATGAGCTGGCAACGTGTTTTTGCAACCCAAAAAGCCAATCAAATCCTGGGCTACAGAGGAAGAAGCGTGGCCAGCAGGTCAAGAGAGGTGATTCTGGCCCTCTACTGTGCTCTGTTGAGACCCAACATAGAGTGCTGCATCCAGATCTGGGGTCCCCAGCACAGGAAGGACATGGACCTGTTGGAGTGAGTCCAAGCGAGTGCCACAAAAATGGTCAGAAGGATGGAATACCTCTACTGTGAGAGTAGGTTAAGACATTTGGGGTTGTTCAGCCTGGAGAAGAGAAGGCTTTGAGAAGACCTTGTTGTGGCCTTTCAGTACTTGGAGGGTGCTTATGAGGAAGATGAGGACCAGCCTTTTATCAGGGTCTGTAGAAATATGACAAACAGTAGTGGTTTTAAATGAAAAGAGAGTAGTTTTGGACTAGGTGTAAGGAATCAATTTTTTGGGGGTGTTGAGAGAGTGTTGAGGCACTGGAACAAGTTGCCCAGGGATGTGATATATGTCCCATCCCTGGAAATAGTCAAGGTCAGGTTGGATGGAGCTCTGAGCAACCTGATCCAGTTTAAGTTGTCCCTGTTTTTTTCAGGGTTGTTAGTTTAGATTATTTTTAAACGTCCCTTCCAAAAAAAACAATTCTATGCTTCTATAGCTGTGTATTGCATCTGAAGTATTTTCCATGTCTCTTTATGCTTCTTAAAATCAAGTATCTCCTTACACAAAGTTTGACTGCTTAAGCATTTTCTTCCAAAGCCCATGGCCTAGGTCATGTCAATGAATACGTAGCATGTCCATGGATATTTTCATACCTGTGAATAAAATTATGCTTTCATCTGTGCCATGGATACTGATTCAAACTCACACTTCTTGGTCCATATTTCTACAACCAGACTGGAAAGCTAGTGTTACTGTGTTATTTAGATGCCACTTCCAGTTCAAGAATTTGCAAGAAATTCTACCTGACTCTTGAGTCTTGTGAGTAGAGCAAATGAGAGATGACTCAGAGAGGGGCCTGAGAGTCTTGGTCATGTGCAAGGTGAGGCAATATATTTTTTTTTTCCTCTAACAGTTGGGTTTTTGTTGGTTTTATTTTTTTCTGCTCAAGGTTTTGTTTTGGAGGCATCTAAATTCTTCACTTTTTTTTGAGTTTTATTTATACAGATATGAAAGTCTGGCAGTGATGGCAGTGTACAGTAAATTAATGTTCTCATGAATTTTGATGTTAAATTTCTAACGATGGTATTAAAATTAAGCTGAAATATTCTCTTAAACTTCCTTAAAACTACATTTTTTTTTTAAATAGCATTAAAGTTATACTTTAGAAAGGTCTCTTTTCTGCTTATGAACTCTGCTCATGACAGTGTAGTTTTCAGTTCAAAGCTCTATGAAGTAACTGCCTAGAAATCCTCAGTTCTGGTGAGTTTGGGTGATTGATTCTAAGGCAAGCGCAGTTCTGCACCTGAGAAGGTGGGGAATAGGATTGTTTTATAGAAAAAGACCTGAGGGTCCCAGTGAGGAGGAAATTCAAAATAAATCAGTGCTGTGTACTTGCAGCAAAGAGGGACAACCTCATGCTGGGCAACAAGAGTGTAGGCAGCATGTCAAGGCAAGTGATTATTGCCATGTATTAAACACTGGCAAAATGACATTTCATGCCAGTTTTGAGCTTTCCAGTACAAGAAAGACATTGACAAACTGAGGTCACCAAGCCAATGAGGGGACTTCAGAACTTGGAGTACAAGGAGGTACTGTTAGGGTTGATTCTATTCAGCCTTGAGAAGAACAAGTTATGAGGAGACCTTGTTGTTGCCTATAAATTCCTCATATCAGGGTGTAGAGAGTATGGGGAAATCTCTTCTCAGAGATGTACAGTAGGGGCACTGGACACAAGTTGGATTACTGAAAAATATTATTAGAGAGAAGGAAAATTTCTTATTGCTAGAATGGTCAAATACTGGAGCAGGCTGCACAGAGAGGTTGTGGATTCTCTACCTATGGAGACACTCAGATCCTCACTGAATATGGCCCTTAGCCACCTGCTTAATTTGCCTTGCTTTGAGCAGGATGGCCTCAAAAAATCCCATCCAATATATTTTATGGTTTTGTAATTCTATAGGGTGGGAATATAAAATTGCAGAGGAAATATATTCTAAAACTTACCCCAAACAGAGGAAAACAAGTGTTTTATTTGAACATATGTTATGTTTGTTCCTTGGTTATATAAACCATTCAATCTGTCCGCAGTGGAGAAATTGGTAGGTGTTAGCCACATGTTAACTTATTGATTACCCACTGGGTATGGCCACACAGTTCACGCTGTGTCATGAAGGGTTATCAGCAGCACAAAGGGTCATCCGAAGCATTTGAAAGGTCAGACATACATGCAAGATACAGGACAGTTAATCAGCAGTTACGAGTTGCTTGTGTGCATGTTCAAACTATTGTGAATGCACCAGTGGCAGAAAATTAGCTTCTGGCTAGCTGACATGGCAAATGATCACCTCCATATCCCCACCTAGTCTCTTTTTCCTCCTTTTCTTCCTGTTTTGTTTTTGTTGCTCCTATCATTCTCTATTTTCTTTCCTCTTTGGTTCCTTTTCTTTTTAATTTTTATTTTTTTATTTGTGAGCTTTTTTCTTTTCTTCCAGTTCTCTATTAAATCTCAAAATTCTTTCAGGTGTTCTTCCTAACTTGCCACTCTCCCCAGTAGTTCCTCAGATAATGTTACCTAAATTATCACTCTCTATTTGGTTTTTCTCTTGCTTAATCTGACTGTGAGTTCTTTAGGGTAGATATTGGACTTATTATGTTGAATATTATTGAATTAATTAAAGGAAAAAAACTTGTTCAAGGTATTTAAGCGTGTGTTTGTCAAGAACCATGCAAATGTATAAAAATAGCTGTGATAAATACTATTAATATTACTGTTGTCATGGTTAGTAATAAGTGTGATCAATACCAATATAAATGTAATTTCTCACTAGTGCAGTTGTTCAATGAAGATGGTTTTGATAATAATAAACACTGTCACCAAATATTCTTCTTGATTATAGAGGAGACATCCTAGTAATTTGCCTTGCTCTTAATTTACTTGATGTAGGTAAAATATTAGATGGTTCAGTAATTATTAATGTACTTCAAGCTACTCCTTTATTCAGAGGAATAATTACTGCTTGCTTCTATTTGTCACTCATTTTGCAATGCAGCATGGACATGAACATATCTGAATGTACATATTCAAGAGGGGCTCACTGGGAAAACCCTTGGGATTTTATTTTCTATTTTTAATCGCTTCGCTCTGTAAGGTATATATCTTAAAATTACATAATTTTTTCTTTAAGAAATCTACAGTCACAAAAGTGACAGCCCTGACAATGATCTAAAAGGTGGTAAAACTAATTAATTTTATTATGTTGAAAATAGTTGAGATGGGGAAAGTATTAAAGAAAAGCCTTACACACCTTTTGTGTTACTTTTCTCAGAGTATCAGTTCATGGCTGTCATAGCAAGCAGGCTTCTGTGCTAGATGGACTTTTGGTATGACTATGCAGCAGCTTGTATGAGCATGGGGAGCATAAGATCCCTTTGAGCAGACACCCCAGAAATCAGCCAACAGCTGCACCTGAGTGGGACATAATGAGAGGGGTATGGAAAATTCCCTAATTCGGAATAACTCATAGGCTTATGTGTTGGGCTTTCCTTCTGGTGAAATGGAGCAATGGATATGAACAGTGTCATGGAGAAGAGGGTTAAGCCTCTATCTCCTTCAATTGAGGTGTGCATTCTTGGCAGTGTTTCAAAATGAGTTGGTGACCCACCATGTCCTCAGTTTGGTGCTAACTGCAAATTTGTGTGGGGTGTTTCTTATCTGCCTGACTAGGTTGGAGGAAAATGCAGTTTTTGAATCATCCTAAAGTACAGGCCTCAGAACACTGTTCAGCAGCTCAGCCGTATCCAGACATTTATAACAAATAAAACTTGAACACTTGGGAAGCATTAATATTAACCAGCCAAGATCTTGCCAGAAATAGAACCTTGAATTCTACTTTTGTCTCGTGAGTCTCTTTTTTACCACTTGTCTCAAGAGTTGTGACTCAGCCACCAATGTTATTAATTATAGTGAGTTAATTAATTAAATAAAACCAGCCTAGTATTTTATAACATATTGTATTTTATAACATATTAAACCAAAATTGCTTTCACATTCTCCCTTATAAAGTATTTGATAATAATTAAAATAAAACCCAGCAATCAAAAAAGTTAATGAAATTTAAGATTTTTTTACAGTTCTACCAAGATGTTTAAGTTACTGTTTAATAATGTTTGGTTTGTTTTGAAGACCTAGCTTCATATTTCATGTATATTAGAGCGTAAAGTAGTAAACATGTACATCACATTTTAAAAATAAATAAAAAAGGTTAAAATTTATTTTGAAATTCTTAGTGAAGGAACTAAATAATCCTGTGGGAGAGGAATTTAAAATTTGAAAGCACAGCTCCACTCCAAAGATGAGACTGAACCAAATATGTGAGACGTCCCTGAATTGTGGATTAGCAGAACAAAGGATTTTCTTTTTTCTCTGAGCTTGCCTTCCTTTGTGTTCTTAATAAAACAAACCAAAAAAACCCCTCCAAAAATCCCAAACCCTTTTGTAAATCTTTGGAACTTTTATGTTTGGACAAGAAAAAAGAAGGCGTATGCACCCAGAGACTTGACAATGATGGACAGTAACTGGTAGTTACAATTAAACATTAATTAGATAATCACTTTGCTTTATTTTGAATGTTTGTGCCATCCCAGAAATCTCAATGTGCTATGGTAATTAGATAGACTTTCTGCATAAATTAGGCTATATTAAGACAGTTTATGTGGATAACAATTTCTTCATAGACTTGATTCATGATCACTTCCATTTTAATTAATTTATTTTTATGTGACTGATAGGAAAGTCATTCAACTGCACCCCCGCAGTGTGGACCTGGGGGCCTTATGTTGAAGTGTTTTTCAATAACAGAGGTAAGTTAATGCTGGGCAGACTGAATTTACATAATAAGTGGCATTTTTATGTACATGTGCAAAAAGAACTCATTTTTTATTATAATATGACTCACAAACATTCCCAAAGGGAAGAAATCTGTTATTGCCTTGTATACTTGCTCTTATACATGGTAATCATTGCATGAACAAACATATGCACCAAAAAAAATCGTGTCTCTTGGATTATAAGCAGTAATTATCTCTGCTTAATATATCTGTCACACTGTTGGTAACCATCTGATGGGGAATACTTGTGCTACTTTGCATTCATTCAGGCTTTCAGTAATTTTTTGAATACTTAAGAACATTCAGTAAAGCTCAGCTGTGCCCGAAATATTAGAGAACACTACAAAATCTGCTTGATTATATCAGTCAATACCACATCAGAGATTTGCAATTTATGCACTGCAAATGGATAGTTCAAGTGTGCTCCCAAACCAAAACAGGTCATGACTTCTACTCTGCTCTACTGGAAATTGTTTGGCATTTACATGTTTGTTTTGCACCTGTAATAAATATCATGCAATAAGGATAATTATTTTTAATTCTAGGATGACTTGCCATGAACTTGATCTGCAAACTTGGAGAGAGGCACAAAACAGAACTTCTCTCTGGTGGTTTGCCAGACTCTTTAGGGACAAGTTCCACTGACATCCAGTGAATCTCCAAAAAGACATGTCATGAAGCGGGCAGCAGCAGGCACTAAAGTTAAGACTCCCAGAGGAATCTGTGGTAGCAAAATCTAATTTTAGGTACATTGCATCCCTGCCTGAGTTCTCGGGAATTAGATACATAAACATGGGAGCCTTACTTTTTGCCAATGAGACACTTACGGATTAACCACAAGAAAGGAGGGAAGAAATGCTGGTGGCAGAAAAAATTTTTCTTATTTCCAAGAAACAAAAAACCTTTTCTGAGACTGCCAGAGGTGCCCATCTTCAACTGGGACCTCAATCTCTTTTAAAGTGGGGCAAGAGACTTGTACAAAGGTATGATCATAAAATTTCCCTGGAATGAATATCTCCTTTTTTTTTTGCTTGAGTTCTGTGGTTACAGTGCAAACTTGACATGGGAAGAATTTGTTGAATACCTGTCACTATATAAGTAGTTCTCAGAGTGCTTCAAATGAAGATCTGATGAATTGCCATGTCAAAGACCATCAGCACAGCTTGTTGTCTGTGTTATCTGTGGACCTTGAAGATCTGTCAACTCTTTGAGAGTGCAAACATCTCTGGGAACACGAGAAGGGGTTAGTGTGTCAGTGCCAGAACAGGAAAAATATCAGCCACGTTAGCCATAGAAATATTTCTATAGATGCAAAGTGTAGACAGGTCATGAATACATGGCAGTTTTGGGTTGTTTGTTGTTGTTTCTTTTAGTCCATCCATTTTTTCTGGTATGTTGAGCTCAGTAAGACTATAGAAGTTGTTAGGAAGGCAGGAAAAAGTAATTTGTCTTGAGACAGTCCTTATGGTCAGAAGGAATTTGGGAGGAAAACATGCAAGAACTCATAAAAATCTGCTCAGATTTACTCATTCCATACATCTGAAAGCATCTGATTCACAATGTACACACTTAGGAGCTGTGGTGTACTGAACATTACAGTGCAGTCCAACTACATCAGAAAAGAAGTTTGAAGCCAACTTCTCAGTTTCAATTACTGATTTTCACTGTTTTTAAAGAAATCAGAGATTCTACATATTTAAGTGCAAAACTGAGACTCTTATAAGTCATTCAGTTTCTAGAAAACTCTTGAAAAGGTTGAAACTGATGGGTTTCTATGCTCTGTATATGAAATAGACATTTTGGCAAATATGACTTCATTGCTTTTCACAACGTGAAAAGTGCATGCTAAAGCTAAGTTAGCCTCAGAATTTTTACTCCTTATGATGTTACAGACTACTACCAATAGAAAGAGGAAAGGTTATCCCTCATGAAATAGAAGTAATAATCAGTCTAAGACCCAGTTTTCCTGCTCTAGTCTGTGGGAATTTGTTAGACCAAATCAGTTCAATTGGTTTCTACCTTCTGGAAGTAATCACCAGCTCTTATTGTAAATAACTGTGTCAGTGAAAGAATGTTCCTGTACACTTAAATTTCTACTGCTTATACTGTACCAGTTTCTAGTATTCAAAATTACTAGGGGCATTTGAAAAAGTTTCTTACTGAGGTTGTCTTATTTTCAAAGGCTTATGAATTCAATATATGATGTGGGCAGTTCTTTATGAGTTATTGTATGCCAGAGAACAGTCCTGGAAATTTACTTCCGTAGGCAATAGTTTCAATGGACAAAGTTGCTTGATATTCAGGGGCTTAACAGAGAAATGTAGGAGAAGAGAGTGCTCTGGATCTCTTTCCATTTCGCCAGCTCTTAGGGAGGCCCCCTGTTCAGTAAGTAATCCACTAGTTGTCATGTCAGTTGACTGTTCCCTTACAGCTCACTTATTCTTGCTATATTGTATGTAAAACAGTTGAATTAGAGAAAATTCCCATGGTGAGGAGCTGAGTTGAAGCTGCAGGTTAACAAAAGCCTTTTCTTCTTACATTATCTTTTAATCTGCTGTATAAATGTCACAATAGGATCCCCTTTAATTAACAGGAAGACAAGTGATGTGATACACTATTCTTCAGCTAGGAGTAGCAGATATTTATTTGAGTATGACTCTCATCTTGGAGACCCAATATGAGAGCTGTAACGGAAGGACAGGGAGGGCAAAGACATTGGGTCCCTTTGATGAGATGTAACAAAAACGCCAAGAATGAAAGAAGCCAAAACTGGCTTCTTTGCCTAATGCTGCAACTGGCTGGTCTCATGTAATATTTCATTAAACACAATGATTAATTATGAGTTTCAATGTTTTTGTTTTTGACAGAGGCAATAGCAAGTACTCTGAGCATTGCTTGGCTTTATCCAGTGTGAAACTGACTGAGTCAGAAATTGCTTTTGCATGAGCATTGATTTTATTCTCGGGAGACTTGTCTGCAACACTCCAACACTGTACAAGCAGGTTAGTCTCTCTGTCTGAAATATCCTACCTGCAGGTTCCACTGCAGCTGCTTTTGCTTTCATGATAATATAAACAGGAAATTTCACTGTCTTTCTATATTTAAAACCAGATGGTTGTCCCACTTAACCCCAAGCAAACACTGCAATTCCTCCTTTTTCAGATTTTAGTATTTGGTTGCTGACTGAAACACCCGGGTTTAGAATCGTTGTTTCACAGTAACACATTTCCTGTACAAGCCCTTTTATGTCTTGTACACTTATATATTGTATCATAAAGTATATCCATTCTGCTGCTAACCAGAAAATATGAATTTTAATCTAAAATACATGCATGAAACATTAAAAATAAAAAGGTCTGTGCCAGAAAAATAATTCCCTGTTTGCAAGTGTAATTTAGTATTATGAACAGACACAAAGACTGACAAAATAATGACATTACCTTTTCAATCAGAAATTACCAATTATGATCAGTTCTGTTGTGTTTAGTAGTGGAACAATTCCAGACTGTTTTTTTACAAGATGTATAAGTATTTGCAGTTCTTTTTTCATCCTCATTGACTTTGTCTCTTATTTTTTTTGCTAGGGGAGTTATAACAGTCAGTATGACACAGAAATTATATATGCTTCTCACTTTGAGGCTAATGCTAGTTCACAACAAAATACCTGCTGGCCAGAACTTTTCATAAAGAGCTTTTCATATCTAAGTTCTGTTATGAGATTCCCATCTTTCATTGCAGTCTTCTGATGTCTTCTGTGCTACAAAATCCATCTGTTTTTTGTGTAAATATCAAAAAGCAATTGAGTGACTTCAACTTCTATTCCATAGGACACAATAGTTTTAATTAAAATCGTCTCTTTCTGAGGCTTTGCAAATGTTTGTTTCTCCTGACCAGTGAGTTCTCTGTTCTTTCTGTGGCACTTGAAATTCTCATTTTCTTCTGTGTTTATTTTTTCATTGAGGATCTTATGAGATCTTTCAGTGTCACCCACCCTTCTAGCCAAAGGCAACAATCAGCAACTCAGAGCTGCTTCATAGTAATCGACAGCTGTGTTTTCTGGACTAGGGGACTATTACTGCTAATAGTGAAAACAAAACCCCAGCCCTGCAAAATATAAAGTGGAAACCTATTTCAAGTCTAGTAAAAAAGACCACGAAACCCCCAAAAAGAAAAAACCCCTCAACCAACCACAAAAAAAAAAACCTTCCCACAAAAAAATACCAAGTAGCTGTGGCTACTGCACATGCAATATAAACCTAATGAAGTATGCTCCATTTATTGCTGTAACCTGAGAATTACCATGATTGTTTCTAGTTGTGAATAAGGGTTTTCTAAAAACTCTTTGTCAGCTAGTCACATTGTATTAGAGCTGGAACAGTCTATGTGACTGGACTGACCTTCAACAAACTAAAACATAACCCTTTAAAAATAAGATTTAATCACTCTATAGAAGTGAAGAAGTGACAAATAGAGTCCCTAAAAAAATGAGTCCTCTTAGTGAATACATGCCCGGTCACTGACTACACTCCATGTACACTACATTTGCACTTTGGAAATGCTCAAAACCTTGTTATAGGAAAAGAAAAACACCTTATATATAAACTAATTCATCATTAACATCTAAACAGTTTCATCAGTGAATTATTATTAGTCTAGATGTAATATTAAAAAAATAAAAAAAGAAGTCATATAGAAAGAAAAGTGTTACAAATTGTATGCACACATCCTCTTTTTATAGAATCATAGATTCACACATGATTGCAGAATCGTAGGATGGCTGAGTTAGTAAAGCACCCCTGAAGAGCACCTAGTCCAGCTGGCTTGCTAAAAGCAGACTGAGGTAGGTTGCTCATGGCCATGTCCACTAGGTTTCGGGTATCTCCAAGGAGGGAGACCAAAATCTCCCTGTGCAACCGGTGTCTCCCTTATGGTGAAGATTTTTTCTTATGTTTAATTGAAATTTTCTGTATTTCAATTTTTGCTTGTTGTCTCTTGTCCTCTCCATGGGCACCACTGAGAAGGTTCTGTCTCCTTTATTTCCCTTAAGAGGTATTTATATGCATGTGTAGGATTCTCCTGAGTCTTTGCCAGGCTGAGCAGTCGCAGCTCTCTGTCTTTCCTAGCAGGACAGATGCTCCAACATGTTCAGGCTCCCTTGACAAACTCAGCCCTGTCTCCTGGCCCATGTACGTGTACTGCAGAGCCCAGAACTGGACACAGTAGTCCAACCATGGTGCCAGTAGGTAGTTTTTTGTTGTTCTTTACTTATTTGGTTTTATTCTGGTGATGTACTCTTCCAGTGTTCTGAATCCTAAGCTGAATGATTTAATTCTGTATGTGTGTGGAATGTACAATCTGCTGTCAAAATTCTGAACCCATTGTTGGGAGAAGTATGATCATAGTTTTTTCTTCTGTACTCTAGGAACCATTTGGGATCTTGTTTATTTACTTGCTAACTGGTCTGAAAAGTCTCATTGTATCAGAATTTATTTTAGATGGTGTTTTTATCTATGTAAATTATTTGTTTCCTATTTTTTACCCCTACAACTTCTTTTACCAAGTTTCGTGTCTGCAAGTTGATTTTAGACTTCCAGTTTCTAGATTTCCAGTGTCCATATTCTTGTCATCCTGGTTTCATAATCCCTTTACAGGGATGTTCCTAGCTCAAGGTCCTTGCTGCATACCAGGCCCATATTCTGCTGCACTCCGTCATTATCTCAGTGACATGAATGTTTCACTTTTTAGGAACAACTATCTGTTAATTACTTCCTTTATAAAATTGTTCTAACACCATGCAAAAATTGGCAAAAGGAAAATGAATTAGGTTTATCCACTTATTCATTAGGGAAGATAAAATGCTACATTTAAACAAACTAGAGCAAAGCAACAGATTGGTCAAAAATATTTCAAGCAAGGCAAGCTGGACAAACTTCATTTCTAAGGAGCAGCAAACCCACTTGAAAGCCTGTGTTTTAGTACTGCTAGCAGCACCAATACGATATGAATTTCACTTCTGAGGTTCCAGAGGGTATTTCTGGATCTGGGGGAAAATAATAAAGGGTGAAAAAAGAATCTGAAAAGTTGGGAAAGGAATATAATTACATGATTTTTTTCTAGTCTTGAACCAAAGTTTCCAGTGTGTTCTGAAGCGCTGGCTTGCTGAGACTGTGAAGAAGTTCTTCCTGTGACATTTAGTGAGAAAGCATCTATAGCTAAAAGCTCAAACTTGACTTCTTTTCTTTTAAGGCAAAACTTAGAGGACTGAAAAATCAACAAGACTTGATTAATTAAGTTGGCAATGTCAACAGAAAAGACTTAGGCATTGTATTTGATATATATATGAATCATGAGCAGCAAAATGTACAGACAGTTGCAGAAAACGTACAAAAGCTGTTAGTTTGAAAGTAGTACAGCCTGAAGCAGCTATCTCAGCAGGGCATTTGTCAAATAACAGTTTTCTGCGGTGAATTAATTACTCTGCTAAGTATGCCAACATACTTATAAGAGTGGTCCTTTGTGCATCTGTTCCAGCACACTCAGTGGAAAACTTAATAGAAACATTTCCAGAAGCAATCCAAGATTCATATACCTATAATATTGACATGCTTCAACAGTGCTAGAGCAAGATAAAGGGATCTTGGCCACACATGCAAAGGAAATGAAACCTAACAACTCTAGGCTTCGCTCTTTCGCAGTCCACAAAATTCTTGCCAATAAGTTCATGCTTTGTAACCAGTATTAAGGATGGATGAAAAGTGTGGGCTTTCACAAGGCCATCAGAGAATTTTTGGCATTTCTTCATGGTTAGGCTACAATTTCTTCTTTTGTGAGCAATTTTTGTTTGCAATCAGCTGATGAGCCTGTCAGCAGATGAAGCCTAACGAGATTCTTTGAACTAGGCTGTAGGCTTCTCTAATGACTACCATTTGTTCTTAGCTAGTGATCCTTTCAAAAATTCATTTTGTGTGCTGCACCTAATCTACCTTCTTGACAGCTCCAAGCACCTAAATGAGCAGAACTTTTCTCTCCTGAGGCTGAAACAGAACCTTTGTTTACATGTAACCTGATAAAAGCATTCATCAGAAAACTTAAATGGGGTTATTTCCTAGGCATATAGAAAAATAGTTCTCTTGTATACGATCTTAATGACAAAACCCAAAAAGAGGGTCTGAGAATGCTATGAATCTGATATTCAGTAGCAGAATTTTTTCCTGATGGAATGGGAAGGGATTTATTATCTGTTGATTTACCTGAGCTCATGTTGGCTGCAATATTTTCACGGGTCATTTCAAAGTGAATAGTAAATTTCTCCTAAGACTGTGATTCCTGGGTGACTTTTTGTTTTCCAGAAGCTCAGAAATCTTCCCTCTCTCTGAATGAGAACCCAAGTTTATTTATAAAAGTATTGGCAATTCTTATATTTCCATTTACAGAATCAGGCCTCTTTTACATCAAAGAGCTAAAGAAATGAACTTGTTAACATTTTTGGTTGAAAGTGAGTATTGGTTAAGTAATCCTGAAGATTTATCTGTGTGTAGAATATATTTTACTGTCTGGAAAGGTTTACCCATCACCATATTCTTACCAAAAAGTGTTTTTCCATTAACAAATTTTCCAGCTCCTTAAAGGCTATATTACATTTGATTATTATTTCAATTATTGTAAGAATAGCAAGAGAATTTCAATAAAAAATTCTCTCCTCTGCTAATAGAAACTTCCATTTAAAGAAAACTTGAGAACTCTTGTTCTGCTATGGTTACAGTCAGCTCTGTCTTCTACTAGAGTTAATTTAGCATTTAGAGGGCAACCTCTCAGTCTGTACAAGTACACAAAAAGAAAATCTGACAAGGAATGAAACTCCAGACTCTGGCACAGCTGTACTGAATGCCTCTTCTGTTCTGCCAGACCAGTTTAGCTATCTTGCTTTTTCTTCTGTGCACTCTGAGAAGCCTAAATCTAATTAAACAACAGACAAAAACTAGACATGTAATTGATCTGTGAGAGGAGAAAGGGGAATAAATTAACATTGAAAAGTTTAAAAGTAATTTCAGTATATTTATCAGATTGGCATTTGAAGAAATTTGTTTGTTTTGGCAGCAATTTTTATATTTAGCCAAGAGAAAATCAACTGTTTCCCCCCACCATGCCTTTTCTTTTCAAAAGCATAAATCAAATGCTCTTGATATGCCTTCAGCATTTATCCTACAGAATAACAAATATAAAAACTCTCCTGACATCCCATTTTCTTGTCCTAATCTTGTACCTAATATTCTTCCACAAGAAACATATTCTTGTCAAGATCTTTTTTATTCAGCTACATTTTATGCAGTTTCTCTTCATGAAGTACCACCTGGCCTCTTAAATTTGGCTTTGGCAGAGCACTTTAAATATTCTGATAAGGTATATCTAACCCATTAAAAGGCCAAGTCTGAGTTTCATGATTCTTACTGAGAAAGGGAGAATGAGATTAGAAGGAGCTCAAACTACCTTTCATGTTATTGCATTGTCATATTCAAAATATATCTAATATCAATCTTATTATGAGTGTAGTCTGTAGCATTATTACAGATTGCACAAACAGGCATAGAGTGCATTTCATGGTCTATTTTTAAAGGGATTTTTATTACATATCTGCTTTCTGAGTATCTGCTCTGACTCAAAGCACATTAACATGCAAATAAGGACATAAATCTTGAAGAGAAGGAAATGCAACAGAAACTTGGCTGTAAAGGAACAAAGTTCAACAATCAGTCAAATATGTAATATTACTCAATATTTGGTGCATCACATCTGCTTCTAATCTCTCTAATCTCAGCATATTCAATGTCTTCAGAGCTTTTATTTGACTCGCTGATGACATGATCAGAGATGTCATGGGATGCAGCTAGGCAGTACAAATGAGTACTGGGTAGGGATGCTGTTAGGGCTGTGTTAAATCACACTTCTTAAAATGTTTGATAATATGCCCTTGTAGTATCATAACCTCAGTGTCAAATATTATCAGTTTTTCAAAGCTATGGGGCATGATAGATTGCCTCTGCCTTCCCTTGTATCTATTAGGATAGGATCTCTTGTAGAACCCATAGGCTTTCTTCAAATGCTTATTCTCAGCAGAATCTTTTAGTGTCTCCAGTAAATTACATGGTCACTTGTATTACATAACTTTTAATAATGCACACTTAGTTGTTTTTCCAGGGATTCGTGATTCATTTAGAGGTGCATGCAGAGAACAAATTATCATTCATATGGAGGAAACATAAAAGAATATATTACTCTTCTGCCCTTGAAAAGAAAAAAAGTTCTGTTCTAAGTGATATTCTGAGATAGGTTATGCAAAAATTGGCTAGAAACTGAGGTAAAAGGCCATTATTCTCTCCCTCTAAGGAAAGGAAGACATAAGGTATCTCCTGCAACTGTAAGAATGAGGTATTGATACAGCTGAATTACATATACAAGTGGTGAATCATGTTGGTAAGTGGTGCAGTCTGTTAGTGAGGATCATGGGGGCCCTGGCCTTTGGAACCAAAGGGGAAAACAGATCTGAGGATACTGAGCTATAGTGCACAGACAACTTTGATTTGGAGAATTTTCCTTAACAATACTATTCACTTCATCTCCTGAAGAATGTGGAAATTTTAAATGAGAAATTTTATAATGTCTCACTCTAGGCCATATTTTAGTGTACATGATTTTACTTTGAATGTCTCTCTCTCTATTATTTTTACTTTTGATGAAGTTTCAAAACCAGAAACTAGACTTGTTATGGAGACAAAATAAGTGTTAGCAGATTGAGATCATAAAGGTCTCCATTCAGAAGAAGGATAAAGTTATTTTTTCTGGTGGTAACCCAGACTTTAAGATACTACATAAAGATGAAACAACTCTAATTAGATACCCTTGTGAGTACAGAAGGAGGGTGAATTGTTACTGTGGAGGCTGTAGAATGTAGAATACTTGCAGTGATGTCCATGGTAGGATGAAATGACAAAATATGTAGACAGTACATAGAGAAGAGTAGGAGAGACCCTTGTGGTCCTGTAGTTAAGCTTTCACTTAACTAAAGTGATAAATTATTTCTACAAATTTTCTCTACTGGTAATCAGAGAATAAAAGTATATACCCTAAAATAATCCAACATGATTTACAAATTTTGATTACACTCATGAAACTATAATAGATGTTGAAGAGAATGGGATAGCATTCTTCAGACTGTATGTCATAATTCAAAAATGCTTTTCATGGCTGAATATTTGTTATTCATTTTTAATAACTCTTCCATAGAAAATTTAAAAATAGCAAAATATCTGTAATCTCTAAAATAAAGTGGATGATTTATCTTGAAGTAATAATTTCATGGAATCACACAACTTTTAGGTTTTGAAGTGATCTCTAGAGATCATTGAGTCCAGCCTTCCTGCCAAGGCAAGGTCACCTAAAGCACATTACACAGGAGCACATACAGATCAGTTTTGAATATCTCCAGAGTGAAAATCCATGACCTCCTTTGGCAGCCTGTTCCAATGCTCTGCCACCCTCAGTGTAAAGAAGTTCTTCCTCATGTTGGGGTGGAACTTCTTGTGGTTTAGTTTATGGCCTTTGCTCCTCATTATGTTGCTGACTACCACTGAAAAGTCTGGCGTCCTCCTTTTGGCAACAGCCTTTGAGATATTCATGTATTGATGAGATCCTTTCTCAGTCTTCTCTAGATTAAACAGGCCCAACTTTCACAGTCTCTTCTCATAAAAGATCTTCCAGGCCCCTCATCATCTTTTTGGTCTCTGCTGGACCCTCTGCAGTAGCTCCTTGTCTTTCATGTACTGAGTAGCCCAGAACTGGACACAGACTCCAGATGTGGCCTCACTGGGGCCAAGCAGAGGGCCGCTGTCACCTTCCTCAGCCTGATGGCCACGGTCCTCTTGATGCACCTCAGGATACCACAGGCCCTCCTGGCCACAGTGGCACTGCCAGCTCATGGTCAATTTGTCATCCACCAATGCTCCCAGGTCCTTCCCAGCAGAGCTGCTCTCCAGTGGGCCAGCCCCAGCCTGTGCTGGTTATTCCTCCCCGGTACAGGACCCTACCCTTGCCCTTGCTGAGCCTCATTCGGCTTCTCTCCATTCCACTCTCCAGCCTACCAAGGTCCCACTGAATGGCAGCACAGCCTCCAGGTGTGTCAGCCTCTCCCCCCAGTTTTATATCATCAGGAAACTTGCTGAGGGCACATTCCATCCTTTCATCCAGGTCATTGATAAACAAGCTGAATAAAGCTGGATTCAGTACTGATCCCTGGGGAATGCCACTGAATAAAGGCTTCCAACTGGATTCTGCTCTGCTGATCACAACCCTCTGAGCTCTGCCATCCAGTCAGTTCAGGTTCCAACTCAGTGTCCATTCACTTAATCCACATTTGCTGAGCTTACCTAAGAGGGAAGCTCATATGGGAAACATTGTCAGAAGCCTTGCTGAAGTTGAGATAGATGAGGTTCACTGCTCTCCCCTCATTGTCCTGTCTTGCCATGTCATCATAGAAGCTTATCAGATGGGTCAAGCAGAATTTTCCCTTGGTCAATCCATGCTAACTACTTCTTACGACCTTTTCTTCTATCTTAGCTAGTGTCAGTGTGGGAATTCAGGATGAGCCTCTAGAATTAAGCGCCAGAAAACTCAGACAGAAATGACTACAAAAATAATTTTTAAGAGTGTTTAAATTTAGCTGCAATTGGAGATTATGATGATCGAAAGATAAATTTGCAGTACAGTAAATCTACACAGAAAATGAAGAAAGTAATATGAAAACCCATGCAAAAAATGAATAATTTTGGCACTGGTTTCCCCCCTTCTATACAATGTTTTATCTTTTTTTTTTTAAAAGTTTCCAGGTGTCCTTTCTTGCTTGCCTATGTACTGAATAAGTAGAGATGACTTGTATTATCTGGCTCATCACACAGAATGAAAAAAAACCCCAACAAATAAAAGACGTCATCGAAGTACTATTTTGATCTCTACTGCTTGTCACATAATGAGTAACTTGGTTGAAATGAAATGCTTTCATTATGAATGCTTTATAATCCTAGGATCTCCCTGCTTCATTATCTTATGTAAGACACACTGAGACCAAATAAGTGTGATGAGACCAAATAAATGTGATGTGATGTGTGCGCCATTTTATTCTGAAATAAATACTTCATTTCATATTTTAAAACATCCTCTTGTTACTGTTGCTAGTACTATTTATTGGGGGATTTCATCAGGAAAAAGAATTTTAAAGAGAAAGGAATTTAGCTGCTTTTATTTTCTGTTTGCCTGTAAGAGAGCCTCACCTTTCCTTAGGACAATATCCTAAAATGGATCAGAATTTTTGTGTACGACTAATAGACCAAATAGTTCTGGAAAGCAGGAAGTCAAATGGGAAGCTCAGTCTAGCAGATCAGGTTCTGAACAGTCGTTATTTTAAGAGTGTGGATCTAATGAGGAGTACAACAATAACATCCCTTAATTAAATGGACTGTTTCTGGAAATTAGAGGTCAGACATTAAAAGTAAATGGCATCCAGTTATGCATGTGTAATTTGCATACCTATTTCTTCCACCCAGTACAATTTTATGTCCTTTCTAGTGGAGGAATCATTAAACACTTTTTTATTTTTTTTGTTTTCAATTTGAAAATATTTTCTCTCTATGTATATTGATATATTTAGGATTTATTTTTCATTAATTTTAGAAAATCTGAAGTAAATCAGGGTGTCATTTTCATATGCATTAGAAAATAATAATGCAGTCATAGAATGGTATTTTCTCTTCACAGTGATGAAAGAGAGAGGAAAAGAGTTAGAAAGGAGATTTTTTCATTAAGGCAATTGTAGCATTTATAATGCAAACCCACTTATTTTCCCTGCCCTTGACATCGTTGACATTACCTCTGTGTTGAATGGAGACAAAAATGATTGCAGGAGTATTGTGCAGTTCAGGAAGCTGGTTGAAAAATAGGTATAAACAGAGAAAAATAATAAATGCAGCCAACACTTCCATAAGTATATAATACCATCTTTTGAGATATTATCAGCCTTTGACCTATGCTTCATTTTGTCTTGGCAAAGGTAATGAGCTTTAATAAACTAGCTGATGTAGCTTGAATGGCTGACAGGCTTTCAAACATGCTAGTTTTCAGAATTTAAAGAACAGCTTATGCATTTGTTTTTTCTAAATGTGTCATCTGGTCTAATTAAAGAAGTTTTTCCTTCCTATAAACCTTGCTGTACCTTTATCCTTAAAGAAAGTTACCATAACACTACTAGGTTGTTTCTCTAGCGTGATAACAAAGTCCTTCAAATATTCCAGGTTTTGCTAGGTATTGTGCTGATCTTCCAATCAGAGAGACATTGTGTCTTCAAACTGTAGATTCAGTTTAGTAAACCTGATGTGTCCCACTATTGCCTACAACTATTGCATAAGAATATGGATTATAATGCATTTTTAATTTCTCTCCTATAAAGATCAAATATCTTGTACATAAGTGGTTGAACATCCAAATTTTTTGGGCAGTAATATTTCACAATAACATTTTGATATTGTTTCTCTGACTGCTACTGAGTCCTTATACGCATGTAAATATATTTATTGTAAGAAGTAATATTAATAAATCTTATAATTTCATTCAGTATTTTGGAAGGAGGCATATTGTACAAAGAGAGAGTGTATGTCCTTGGCAAATAATACCAACCTGGGAATAAATGGGTTTGAAGAAATAAAACAGAAAGAGGGATCATTAGGAAACCAGCAAGCTGTTAAAAGAACAGTCAGCCAGACACTGTCATAAAGATTTGAAATGCTGTAGCTTCTTCTTTTATGGCAGTTCTCATTCAGAAAGGTCATGAAGGTATGGAGAATGAAGGGTTATGTTTTATGATCTCTAGCTATTTAAAATAGCGTAAACAAATAAATCCAAGGAATTGGAAAATATTTATTAGCCTTCAGAGACTTTGCAAGGCTTCTGTTGAAATACTGAAGTGCTATGTGTATCATAGGTGGTGATGAGAAGGTCAGTAGCTATTAACCATATCCTGTAGATTTTAATACCTTGGAGAAATGTTAGCACAAATTCCACAGAATAACTTCCCAAGTAAAATCCTAAGGTCCTGAGTTCTCTAAATGTAGCCAATGACTGATTGCACATTTAACATTCCTGATTTGTCTAAGCATCTCATCTGTTGAACATTCTGCCATCTGCCTGTAAAGATGTGGTGACCAAAACTTTTGCAAAACTACCTGCAAGAGAAAAGGAAGGAAATTTTTTAAGACTCACTTCCTTCTCCCTCTGCTGCCAACTATCCATTTTCTGGGCAAATTTTAAAATAATTCAGAGTGTGGAATTACAACATTCTTTTTAATTTATAAGGATGATGGTACCCTCCATGCTTTTGTTCTTGAAACATTTTGAACTAGGGAATATCTAAACTTCTATGAAACTCAAGCTACCATGTTAAGCTTAACAAGTATATTTTGCTACAGTGAATATAACAAGCAAGAAAATAGTCTGAGCTACACATTTCATAACTAGGTTCAAGGAATTATTATAAATCAGTTTTGAAAAGATGGCAAAATGTCAAAGTGTTTGTTTGCATTTTTGTTGTAGGAGATGGTTATTATCAACAAGGTATGTATGATAAAAAAGATTAGCTAAAAAGATTATCTTGAAGAAGTAGAAACTATAGCCTAAAAGTCTGTATCCAAAATACACCCTACATTGTTCAAATTTAATGTAATTTTTTTAAGAAGAAAAATACCTAATGGATTTTTAATACTGAGCTATGTAATTTTTGAGTTTAAAATATCCACTGATACCAAAATATCTACAATGAGCTGACCACAGCTGGCCACCAGCTGGCCACCAAGCAATTCTACCAGGCCCCCTTCATCAACAAAATGGAGGAAAAAATACAACAAATGATTGTGGATTGAAATATGGGAGTTTGTTCAGTAATTAGTCTCACAAAAAGACTGACTCATCAAGGGGGAAATTATACTTCTCCAATATGGATCCCTCCCATGGGCTACAGTTCTTCACAAACTGCTCCAGTGTAAATCCCTTCCATGCTGTGCATTTCTTCAGGAACAGGCTGCTCTAGCATGGTCCCCCCACAGGGTCTCATGTCCTGCCAGCAAATCTTCTCCAGCATGGGCTCCTCTCCACATATCCATAGGTCCTGCCAGGAGCCCGCTCCAGTGTGGGCTTTCCATAGTGTGCACCTGCTCTGGTGGGGTCTCCTCCACAGGCTGCAGGTGGGTCTCCACTCCCCTATTGACCTCCATGGGCTGCAGGGGCACATCTGCCTCACCATGGTCTTCACCATGGTCTGCAGGGGGATCTCTAGTCTGGCACCTGGAACACCTCCTCCCCTGAACTGGGTGTCTGCAGGGCTGTTTCCATCACATATTCTCATCCTTTCTCTGTCTGGTATTTGCTCTTGCTTAGCATTCCCCCTCTTTAACGACTCTGCTATCCCAGTGGTGCTACTGCCGTGGCTGATGGGCTTGGTCTTTATTGAACCCAGCTGGCACTGACTGTTGGACATCTGGGATTCTTCTGACAGCTTCTCAGAGAAGCCACACCTGAAGCACCTCCCTCCCTGCCTTGTCTGCCACTTTTCAGAGTTTATCTATGCTTAAGGTTTATTCTTTCATATAACAGAACAACCTAACATTTCTGATAGAATTCCTCATTTCAGTAGACAAGATAATGCTGTTATACATAGATGATGATGGTTTAAAATGAAGAACAAACAAAAAATCACAGAAATAAAGCTCCTTTTTGTTTTTTTTCTTCATGCAAATGTCTCTAATAATAAGAGAAGTCAGAAAAAGAAAATTACAAAGAGCGTGTGACATATAGTTTATTTTTTCAGAAGAAAATATGTTTTGAAGTACCATCTAGCCTCTAGGAAAAATAGTTAAAGCTTTCAAAAAGCATTTTATATTAGCAAAATATTAATATAATGTAAGCATGATTTGATTTTGTGAATTTTTCAATATCCAAAGAAGAGGAACACAGTTAAATATCAATTTCAGTGTTTTCGTTACCTGGGAATTTGAGAGGGCTTTATTAACAAAATAAAGCAGTAAAAGGGAAGCATAAGAAATAGCTTGTTACTGGATAGGAGTAGGAGGGAGTGGTGTGTTGCAAAGAACCATATTTAGTTCAGCCCTGACAATGTCTCTTTGAAATGACCTCACATCACTTCCACTGAATGTCTTAGCAGTCTTTTCAGTTATCTTTGTACTATCCTGAATATAAAAACACCATAATTTTTTTTTCAAAGGAGTACTGCTTGTATTTTCAGCTTAGTGTCACCATACAATCATGATGACAGTGGAACCATGTTCTGAAGAATTTAGAAATTGAGTGTTTGAATTTATATTGAATTTTATCAAGGAGAGGCTTCTTTTTTTATAGCCAAGGTATATGATAATAATTTGTTCTGACTAGTGTTTTATGCTTCCTCAAGGAAAACTTATTTAGCCCCCTTTTACCTCTTGTTTCTTTTCCTGTAGAGTATAATGCTGCTGAATGTAAGATTTGTCTAGTTCAGTGGAAATTGGTGAAGACATGGGCTCGTATTTTTCTTTCTCATGTGCTGTTGGAGCCGACTGATCAGAAATCCACTAAGAATCATTGCCTGTGCACTTGCATGGTTTTAACTTGGTCAAAATTCAGCACGGTGTTTTGCTTATTCCACACCACTTCTTGTTTTCTTACGATATGTTACTAAAATGTAGTTCTGTGACTTGCATTCATGTATCAGAAATTGACTCTTTCATTGAAATCAATAGCAACTCTCCTAAAAATGTAAAACAATGAGTTTTACATTTTTAGGAGAAGGCAATAAGTCTACTAAAAAAGAAAAAGGTCATTTCTCATGGCTGTGCAGCTGTGTTCAGCCACTCGTGTAGGCCAGTCCAGTGAGGGTAAGTACACTCGCTTCCTTCATGCCTACCCTGCTGTACTGGGTTCGTGTGGACAGGTTTTGGTAGCAAAGGCCAGGATGCTACAGAGGTAGGTTCTGTGAGAAGCTACCAGAAACTTCTCCCATGTCTGGCAGAGCCAATGCCAGCCAGGTCCAAGATGAAACCACCACTTGCCAAGGCCAAGCCAATCAGAGATGATAGTGATGCCTCTATGATAACATACTTTTGAAGGAAAAAAATTGTTGCACAGAGGTAATTGCACTCAGAGAAGAGTGGAGTGAGAAAATGTGAAAGGAACAACTCTATAAAAGGAACAACACTGACCCAGAACAGTGAAGAAGCAGGGGAGGAGGTGCTCCAGGCACTGGAGCTGAACTTCCCCTGTTGCATGTAGTGAAGTCCTGCCCCTGAAATTCATGGAGGTCAGTGAGGGGGCAGGGACCTGCAGATCCATGGAGAAGAGTCCATGCTAGAACAGGTTTCTTGTAGGATTTGTGACCTTGTGTGGGATCCATGCTGGAGCAGGTTGTTCTTGATGGACTGCTCCCCGTGGAAAGACACCCATGCTGGAGCAGTTTGGGAAGGAGTGTAGCCTGTGGGAAGGACTCACACTGGAGAAATTCATGGAGAATTGCCTCCTGTGGGAGGGACCCCATGTTAAATCAGGGGAAGAACTTCTCTCCTTGAACACTTGCAAAACCAAGGTGTAGTGACCTGACCATAAATCCCATTGCCCAAGAGGAGGGAGGAGGTAGAGACCAGGAAAGAGCAAGAGGTGGGCGGGAGGAGTTTTTAATATTTGGTTTTCTTCCCATAATCCTGCTGTGATTTTTATTGGTATTAAGTTCCATTAATATCCCCAAGTTGAATCTGTTTTGATGGTAATTGGTTTGTTACCTCTACCTGTCCTTGACTTATGACTCTTTTGTTATGTTTCCTCTCCCCTGACCACTTGTAGAGGGAGTGGTACAGCAGTACCTGGTGGGCAGCTGGCATCCAGCCAGGGTCAAGCCACCACACCTGCAATACTGCTTGTCCCAGTATTGCCCGCAGGCATGGAGCAAACTTGGACATAAGACATGGGCCATGAAACCTGTAGCATCTTGCAGGAAAAAGCCCTTTAGGAGCAGTCCCACTGTATCTATTTTCCTCAGGGCTGCTGCAGGACTTATATTCTTAGACATCCTCACTAAAAGAGGTCCGTGATTTACTCTGATTTATTGTATCATGTTTCAAAATCTCACTGATGACTGTGGCTGATTTATGCATTATTTGTGAACACCAGTGTTACATGATGGCTAAATGTTTTGTAACTACAGCCCCTAAGTCCAGGGCAAAATTATACTGTGCTCACAGCAAACATTCATTGCATAGGATACCTGTACCATCCTAACAGCTAACCCAGTTGTCTGGATAATCAGAATATTGATATGAAGCTCAACTATTCTTTCTTACAAGTTTTAAATGTATCTTCTAGTAATTCAAGAGTTGTTAGTGGTGCCTGTAAGATCAAGATGATCATAAAGTGTCCATACCATGGAACACACTTGCAAAATCTGTTCAGAGATACACTGCTGTTTCCAGCCCTCTGATGCCTGGATGTAGTTCAAATATAAGG
Organism: Pseudopodoces humilis; assembly: GCF_049639895.1. Classification (NCBI taxonomy): domain Eukaryota; kingdom Metazoa; phylum Chordata; class Aves; order Passeriformes; family Paridae; genus Pseudopodoces; species Pseudopodoces humilis. The sequence continues at coordinate 55,211,982 of NC_142201.1, read as the reverse complement.
AAAGTTGTCAACATGTACATCTACTGGGTCATCCAATGCTGTCTGCCAGAGTTTCTCTTAAGAACTGCACCTCTTCCTGAATTTGTGAGAACTGTCCAGGGATTTTTCTCCTGCATGTATGTACAAAGCTGCCACAACAGAGTGAGAATGCAGTCCATGTGAGTATGAAATTAGCACCTGTTATAGAAATGAAAGCACAGTAAGACTCTCACTATATTTGTTGGCAAGTTTGGAGAGGAAAAGAATTCTCAATGCTAAAATTTTATGTTTGTATATAAGAATTCTGCTTGGGTTTTTTTTCCCCCACAATGTCTTGTGTACATAAGTGTAAAATAAGATGGATGAGTAAGATTAACACTTTCAAGTAATGAAATCTGAAGAATTCACATTCATAAAGAATTATATTTATGGTTTGTAGGCACTTTTAAATAAAACTCATTCTTTGCACCTTGTATATTTCTTCTACATGCAGCTGTTAAAAAGACCTAATGCTGATTTCTGCTTTAATGTATTTCTCCTTGAAGATACAAACTAGTCTAAGTTTTGTAAACAAGCAATCCAATAAACTTTGGGGAGCTTCCAAGTGCTAACATCAGTTGAGATATTATTTTAAAAAATAAGAGATCATAATTTATATAAAATCATGCCTTTTTAAAAAATAATTTTGGGGAAGAAGAAATTGATATAAAAAAGGGAAAACTTTACTGTTCCCTTTTGAAGTCTTCTGCTAGGCTCAAACCACATATTTGGAAATTTTGAAATGTCCAGATGTGGTCCTTCAGCCTCTATTCTTCCTGGTGCAGAGATGAGATAAGTCTAATTCTTCCATTTCTTCTGGTGAGAGCTTGCCTGAAACAACTCTGAAGTACAAACAACTTTGGGATGAGATGCTAGGATGGGAGAAAAGAGATTAGAAAGAGGAAGAATTTGGATAAAGTGCTGGGAGTAAATAGGCAGGCAGAGGGGAGAATGGAAACAATCAAGCTGTATCAGCTGAATCTCCCTGAAGGCAGACAACCCCTGATGGGCCAATTACTTCATCTCAGCAGCAGGAGACAGACATTTTCTGTGGATCCTAGGCTAGTAATACTTTAATGTTCCTGAAACTTGTTGTCAGGTGGCTGCACATAGCACAGCTGTGTTCAGAGATACAATTTCTGCCTAACAGTGATTGAAAACCACTCATCCATGGAAGATGTGGTACGAAACAGACCAGGCAAGACTTCTTTGACAAGCAAAGCCTGCAACAGATGAGTAAATTCTGATTCCTGTGTTTGTTGGGAGGCTGAGGGGAGAGAGGAGTGCTATGCCTGTACTGGTAAATAAATGGGTTCAGGGCCTCTGCATCTAGTTCTGAGGCCAAATACATTTAAATGGCATGGTACATTGTCGTAACCACACAGCAAAAATGAGGTGGCTACACCTAAACCAAGCTAAAACAGAATAGTCTTTGTCTTTGGCTGTCCTTGAACTGTGCCTGACATTGTCTGGGGAAGAGGTAGGTGATGTGGCCCAGAACCCACCCTCCTCAGAGCAGAAGAGCAAGAAGCTAAGCAATACACATGGCTTCAGTGTATGCTTAGCCTGTCTGTGCCCTAGACATTTCTTGATACACTCACATAGAGATTGTCAGGAAGTTTCATGACTGTTGGGACCCTTTTTCCTCAGTGATGGTATTAGATGTGTGCTGTCTGTATCCTGATTACATGCCCTATACTATAGAATTGCCATCAAAAGTATATTTAAATGAAATGCATGGAGTATTCTATGCATGGAGAGCCATGCACAACAGAAAACTTATCATGCTACACAACCTTTTATATTTAAGTTGCTTGCAACCTTTATTAAAAGGGAAAAAATACTTATGTACAGGATGCATGTGAATAGCAGCATATTTATTTATAGTTATTTTGTTTTAGTGAAGGGAGCATTTTGCCTAACTGAAACAAAACTCCCATGTAATCTTAGATAAAGACAGGGGGAGCATTAGGAATAATATATCCTCCTGGCCCATAAATCTACACTATTGACTCCTAGGCCCAACTGCAGTGTGTGGATGCTAAATGCAAGAAAGCAGGCAGGGAGCACAGAGCCTGTGTGAAACTAAGTCACACAAGCTTCTCACTCTGGCCTGGGAAAGCATAAGGAAGAATCTAAACAGTCCTTGGAGAAGGACAACAACCTTTGTAGGTGTTGTTTAGGATCCTTGTTGTTTATTTGCAAGAAACAGTCAAGGGGTGGTGTACTCAATTGACCAATGATAGTGATGTGTTGTTTCAATGACCAATGAGAGTTTTATCTCTTGGACCTTCTTGGACTTGTCTATAAAAGAAGATTTGGAATAATAAAACTTGCTGTCCTGTGAAACCCAGCCAGAGAGTCTGTGTCATACTTTCCGCCGTTCCTAATATAGTGCGACAGCAGTGCCTAGAATGCAGCTCAGAAACCTCTGGCTAGTTGAAGAAGTCTGTGTGACTTATTTTACAAAGCAGTAGAACTGACTATTCAAAAATATTTGGTGTGCAATACTTGATGAGAACTTTTCAGTGTGAGTTATGGTAAAGCATTTGTTAATTGCTGCCTTTCGAACTAGTTAGAAGGCAATTTTTCATGAGCAATGGAGGCTCAACAGCCAGGCAATGACATTATTTCAACTGGATCTCAGAAATGAGTAACATATTTCACAGAGTTTTCTAAAACTACAGAACACTATGAAGAGAAACTTCATTCTTCTTGTCCCTTTTTTGTGCCCTTCTTTGTTCACAAAGAAACCTTCTCTTTTGACCTGATATGGAAAGTTCTAGGAACATTCTTTTGAAAAAATGTTTTTTTACGGATCACTTGGAGTGGTTTTGGAGAATCCATGGAAATAAGTTTTGCTGGAAAATAGCTTGTTTAAAATATTTTAGTTTTTTCATAAATATTTAGCAATAGAAGAGCTTCTAGGGTATGTTTATTTGTAACATTTGTAGTTTAACTTTTGTAAATAGTTGGATGGTTTATTTATAAACAAAGTCACCTGATAGTATTTTTGGTTTCTAAATAAGAGATCTGGGTCGAGACTGTTTATTTAAATTGTGGTATAAGTAATTGTTCAGAAACATGAAACAGTTTAGCTGAAAAAAAGAAATGTTGAAATGTTACTTTTCCAAAAAACGGTTAAGAAGAGGAATTTGTCCTTTGTATGTTAAACATAAATTTTTCAACCATCTAACTGTAAAAAGGGAGCATGTTTGCAACTATGAAACTGAACTATAGTTACATACCCAAGGCTTTTCTCAGGAATGAGTAGAACATAACAAATTGCAGTTCTGAACTGTAAATACCATGTGACAAGTCACAGCCTGTGTATAATTTGTGTATTAAGAACCAGAAGGTGGTATTAGCTCTAATCCATCAAGGTCAGAGCCACCTGAGCCTCCCTCTTGACTCCTTCCTTGCTTCATTAGCTACACAGCAGCCCTATTTTTGAAGGAACAGTGCCATCTCTCCGCTAGAGTCTGTGGTTATGGCTATCCTCTTCCACAAGGAAGTTGGTCCTACAGTACTTGTGCCAGTAACCTAAGCTAATGTGTAAAATGTAGAGGATGCTGATTTTACCATCTCTTCACACAATGTCTATGCTCAGAATAACATATTCATATGACTGCATAGACAGATGTGTCCATCTTTTTTGTTCCTTATATGTTATATTTTGTTCCTATTCACACCCAACATGTTTTACTCACAGAGGAGCAGAGGTAGTCACCTAGAGAGCTCTGGCTTACCTGTAGAAGGACTCAGATCCCTGCACAAGATAACCTACTTATTTGGTCTGAGTTGTCCTTCCAATATTTCAAAGGCTGTATCTAAATGATGTGACCAAAGAGTTCTTCCCTATTGTCATGTCAAGGTGAGTAACACAGTCACTTCCTGACTACACTGTGGGACAGGACTTGGTGATATTCCCTTTTAGTCAACTCATTGAAGAAAATAAGGCATAAAGATGAGGCAGGAGCAGTAGTGAGCTCCATTATGTCCTGATAACTGCACTCTCCTGTCTCCTTAGGTGTAACTATTGTCGCTACTTTCCATTGACTATATAGGAACCTTAGAATGGTAATCTCAGACATGGAAGCTAGCCAGAACCTGTTAAATATCTTCTGTGTCACAGAAGTTAGAGTATCTTCAAATTATTACACTTCAATTTCATGATTTTCTTCTTCTGTTACCAGTCATTTTTTTCTTCACAAGTCTATGTACTGGATGAGGCCCTTGCAGAGCTATCCCAATGTATTAAGGGACAACAAGACAGTACAAACTGGTACTTATATTAATATCATGTTCTCTGGGTTCAGTTTATATTGTGTATTTTTAGGGAAAAGACCATTTGGGAAAACCAAAATAACTACACTGTCTATGGGTATGGTGAATACCTCAGATTCAGCAGTGTCTCCTCTGCCATGCAAGCAAAGTTCTCTGCATACAAAGTTCTACTCTGAGGTGATCCCTCTATATCAGTTTTGTGCTGAGGGTCTTTTGGCAAGGAAGTGCAGTGTTGCTGTTTAAAACCAGGGCTGGACTTCAATCCAATGTCTACCCTTCCCACAGAAGCCAGAGTATTTTGGTTTTTTTTTGCTTTCATAGCACTGAACCAAGCTCATTATAGGATCAGTGTGGCATGATTTAACTACAAGCCACCTAATCTTTTTTCACTCCCTTTTAGTGGGCTTGAGATATAACAGTGCCATTAACTGGAAACAGTAAAGGAGAGAAAGCTTTTTAGGGCACAAATGAAAAGTGATGCAATGCAATATTAAACCTGTCTTTTCACATCTGTATCCAGAAACACAATACTTTGCTTGGATTTAATTTTTGTTTTATTGCTTAAATATGCATTGTCAGTGCTTACATAATGTTTTTAACTTTTTATTTTCACAACAGGGATTTCATGCCTTGTGTATAATTGAAACGTGTAAAATTACTGTGAAATCTTACTGAAGCTTATGCCGGATTTAATATGCGTAATATTTTAATTTTTCTACTGAGAAAGAAAAACACTTATTTTAGTGTTAGTATGAAACTTAGATTTCATACAACCCCCCATAATTTATGCTATCTGTCCATGATTTGTGGAAGATTCTCAATATTCTTATTTATTATGTGAATTATAAAAAACTTTTCAGTAAATCTTGGCAGTCATGTTAGGTGTTATTGTGGTTTGCCTTACTTGCAAATTTGAAGTACCTGTTTTGACTTTTAGACCCAGCATCTCTGATTCGTGAGTCAACATGCTCTTGTTTTTTCATGCCCAATGTTATAGCCCAGATCATGTATTTCTTCAGTAGAAATCTCAACGTCTCTTCAAATATGGGTAACTCATGCCATAACTTGGTTATGACTACACTCAGATGCTGTCAGCTCCTATTTTTTTGTGCATAGCTGCTGTGCCTGCAGTCCTTTCAGGATGCTGCATCTCCTGTTCATTGTGTTCCAGGAAGGGCAGCAGATTACAGAGGGGAGATGACAATGATAGATAGCATCAGGATTATCTGCAAGGTATGGCACATCTAAACAGTTTGAAATACAAGCAGGAGGAAAGTGGTGTGAAGAAAATGATAGAGATGACGATGAATGGGAGAAAACATCAATTGTATTATTTGTGAAATAGGTTGATGTAATGGCTTAGGAATGGTCTTCCTCAATTTAGTTATTCCACTAGAAAGAAAACCACAAACTGCTCCCCTCCCCACTCTGGTGGGAGACAAAAAAGGCAGAGATTATGATTTAATGGAAAAAGCAATGAGATAAGAAGCTGAACAGTAGCAGCAACAATACTGATAACAACAGTATGGAAAAAAGAGGATGGTTTATGTGCAGAACCAAGCTGAGACAATGGACAATGCCTATGCTTTCCTCCATCTGCAAGCCATGCTTATCTCCTTCTTGGAAGGAGAAATCCCTTACTTCCTCACCCTAGTGATGACGTGAGGTGCTATAGAATAACAACCTAGACATGCCCACATGGCTGCAAAGTCCACCCCCTCATGGATACTGCAAAAAAATTTTCTCTGTCCTGCCTAAAACAAGGACAGCTGGGAAGCATGAGAAGGTAACATGGAAAGCTAGCTGAAGGAAAATATTAAGAAAAATAAATTGTGAAAATGTGAAATACCTCCTGTATCACTGAGGAGCTGCTGCAAGACATTTTGAAGTTAATGAATGTGATTTAATTAGGTCTATAATGATAAAATACACAGTACAAATAAGTATTTCATTGGACCCCTTACACTTGTTTCTAGATGGATGGAAGACAAGAAGCCATGTATACTAAAATTCGATAGAATTGCTGGTAAGACTTGAGATATGAGAAGAAAATAAGAAAGTTTTTAGGAAGTGCGTTTTTTTTGTGATGAATTTCAACCGAGGAAAATAAATGGGAAAATAAGTTTTACTTAGAAAAGAAATCAGAGAACTATGAAGTAATTTTGGATGCAAAAAGGCCGGAGGGTGAATTTTTATCTAATTTCCTTTGATTTAAGGGCAAGAAAATTTACCCAAATAAACAAAAATTATTTTCTATATTCCTAATTCTGGATTTATATAATTTATGTTTCAGTTGTACACATTGTTTCCAAGTAAATTAGGTTATTTAACTTGGAGATTGCAGACATTTAAGTCATGATTTATTTAGATTGTCCTATGCATACATAATAAATTTTACATCTTTATTGTGCTAAGATGGGAGCTAGGCTGTGCACTTTGGGCTTTATTTTAATGAAGTTCAATGGCAGAGTTTGGAAAGCATTCAGATCACTGGGGAAAAAGAAGTCACAAGGTAAAAGCAAGCAAGTTCTCACAAAAGTTTAATTTATAAATAGATATGTATTACTGATTCCTCTTAATTTTTTCTCTTAGCATTTTTTATTGCTAACTTCACATTATGTAGCCATTTAGGCTGGATGAATGAATATTCTTTTTGGTAAGGTCAGTAAGAAAATAAGAAAGTATATATAAATATATAAATAAGAAGTAATATAATGTATATAAATAAGAAATAATATTAATTTATCTTTTTCTTTTTTTATCAGAGGGGCTGCATCTATCTAATTCTGTGGCGACAGCTGATGGGACTATATTTATATCATTTTCAATGTACTTTTTGAACTGTCACTGTATAATTGTCAGAAGTATTACACTGTATTCCTAGATGACTAGGAACAACAAATACATGGGATCACCATTGCCCCTGCAGCTTTAATGCTGTTATTGTAGCAAAGTCATAATAGACACATTGATTGCCCTGTCCCAATGTACGCAGATCAAGTCTTACGCAATTTTATTGATAAAGAGTTTTAAATCTAATAGTTTATAACTAGTGATAGGATGATTTTGTTTGGAATGGACCATTAAAAGTTACCTAGTTTAATTCCCCCTACCATGAGTAGGAACTTCTTCAATGAAGCCAGGTTGCTCAGAACCCCATCCAGCCTGACCTTAAACACTTCCAATGATGGGACATCCACAACTTCTCTGTTCCTATGTCTCATCACCATCAGTGTCCTGCTCCTGCTGGCCACACTATTCCTGATACAGGCCAGGATACCACTGGCCTTTTTGGCCACCTGGGCACATTGTTGGCTCATGTTCAGTGGCTCTCCATCAGCATCCCCAGGTCCCTCCCAAAGAGGTCTTGCAGGACAGATTGGATGACCATATGTTATTCCTGCAGACAAAAGCAATTCTTTTACCTTTGAGTAGGTGCCAGGCAGTATTTGAATTGTATAGTGAAAAAAATGATTGAAAATATTTAATGAAGCACTCTTCATACTGGAAACCAAACCTTTGTTGGAAGTGGATTTTTAATTTGGAACATGTCAATTTCAAGTAAGGAAGAGGCCAAACAGCCAATTTTAACTTTTTGTTCTTATTTTGCTAACAGTGAGTGGTTTTTTTTAGAATCTATATTTTTTCATTTATTTCATTTAGTTAGTATATCACACAATATATGTTTTTTCATAACTATTTTTAACACTAAAAATGGAAGTTCTCAATGAGTTTTTCTAGAAATTTTAATTAAGACTCCTTTGTTTTTTAAATTCATAACAGTTTACAAATACTTTCTTTTCTTTAATATATCATATTTTTTTCCTTCTGATAATTTGAAGAAATTCTCAGCTCACAGAATTCTTGTGCCTGAACTACCATGCTGTATATCATTTTAATGAAGACAAATCTTTTTTATGATGCTTGTACCTTGGAATCTTGGGTTGTTTGCTCTTTATGGTCAGTGTACCAGAGTAATTGTCTTTTTTTCTGTACTAGAGAGTTGCAGTAAAGGCAGACTACTTGCATATATATAGATATGTATGTCTATGCATACTCACTACTCTGGCCCTCTGACAGGCTTGTATCTGTGTGTGTGTGTGTTTGTGTTTGTTCATTTTCACAGTTTGTTTTTTGCAGCCAATGACCTGTCAGTCATAATCTAGTTTAATTAGATATATATTGGCTACTTTTTTATGTTATTCTCTTTCTATCAAGGATTCAACAACAAGGCTTCCATTATGGTATTATGACAATATATTTTTTGTTTTTTTAACATGAGAGTTTACTTTAAACTGAAGATCAGGCATCATAAAATTGATAAAAATCAGATAATAATTCATACAAAGATCAGTGGTTCAGTATCTGCTTTTGAAATCTTTTTTTCATTTCTGCAAAACATATTTTCTTTTTTCCAGGTCTCTGCCATGTATTCATAGCTGTGAGATAATGTTCTGATTTCAGCTGGGAGGGAGTTAATTTTATTCCTAGTAGCTGATACAGTGCTGGGTTTTAGATTAAGTATGAGGGTATTATTGGCAGCATGCTGATGTTTTGTTTATTGTTAAGTAGTACTTTAAATCAAGAAATTTTCAGTTTCCCATGCTCTGCCAGTAAGCAGATGCACAAGAAGCTTGGAGTAAGCATAGCCAGGATCCAAACTCATCAAGGGGATATTCCATACTATAGACTACCATGCCCATTATACAAACTGGGGGCAGTTAGCTTGAGGATGCTGCTCGCTACTTGGGATAAGCAGGGTATCAATCAGTTCATTAAAATTATTATTATGTGTTGGTTTTGCAAAACCAGAACATATTATTACCACAATATTTTACTTTATTTCAATTATTAGGCTGTCCTTACCTCAACCCATGAGTTTTTCGTTTGCTTTTCCCAGTTGTCCTCCCCATCCCACTAGGGAGCTGCTGTGGGGTGCTTAGCTCCTGGCTGTGGTTAAATGAAGAAAGATACAAAGTGAGGTATTTGCACTCTTCCTGGATATGGCTGTGTCATTGTAGGAAACCCATTGCAACTAAAGACAAAATTTTTGCTTGTTTTCTTTGAATGCTTTTGCTTGCAAAATTGTATTTTGCACTCTTTCTCTCATATTCTGAAGCAACCTTCCCTTTGCCCCCTGGAAGTAATCCAGGCTAGCTCTGTCAATGGGGGGGTCAGGGAGATTCTTCACGACCAAGAAAAGACCAAAAAGTGCTGCTTCTCCCTCCGGGTAACGGAGGATGTTTATTCTGGCTGGCTTCCAGGGGGAGAAGAGACCGGGTTTCTCCTTCCCGGACTTTTTCAAACCTCGGGAGAGGGGCGGGGGATATAACACCAACCAATGGGATAACGCTTCAGGGACAGGGAGGGGAGGGGAAAAACACATCACAGCTGCCTAGGAGGTTCACAGAGAAACTGAGTAACTCCCAGAAATATGCACTACCACAATATTCTTCTTGCATAAAGGCAAAACATGAAATGTTTTCTTCTTTTAGCCAGGACAAGCCTCCCATGTTTTGTTTGTAAAATCACAGAATCACAGAGTGGGTCAGGATGGAAGGTATCACATCTGGTCCAACCTTTCTGCTTAGGCAGGACTATCCTAGAGCACATGGCACAGGATTGTGTCCACTTGCCACATGTCCACTCAAGATCTTGAATCCCTCAAGTGAGGAAGATTCCACAGCCTCTCTGGACAATCTGTTTCAGTGCTCAGCCATTGCAAAGTTCTTCCTCATATTCCGTGTACCAGTTTACCATTTACCTCATAAAACTGTGCACCAGTTTCTACCCACTGCCTCTTGTCCTAATTCTTGGCATCAGTGAGAAGAGCCTGGCCCATCCTTTTGACATCTCCTTTCAGTTTGTAGACAGTGATGAAGTGCCCTCTCAGTCATCTCTTCTGGAGGCGGAACAGGCCCAGCTCTCAGCCTTTCCTCACAAGAGATGCTCCACTGAAGAGCTCCCATCCTTGAGGGATTGAGTGTGGTGGGCAGAGCATAGCTGGTGACAGAAGGGTGCTTTGACAACCTCTGGGACAACCAGTAGTGCACCAGATCTAGAATGCATCCAGGAGCTCCAGTCTGAAGTTAAAGGAGGGTGGTCAAGAGACAAAGCTGTGGCATAGATCAGGGCCAAAGAAAATGCTGGAGAGCTGAGGTGATGTCAGGCTTCTGGAGCACAGACTAACAGCTCTGGGAGAAACCAAAATGCTGTTCTGGGCCATGAGCAGGGTGGCCACAGCACTAGAGGTGGATGTGAGGGGATGATGAAGTCCATGAATGACCCCTGGGTCCTAACACTGTTATGGATAGGTTCTGAGTTCATTTCAAGAAGAATGTGTGCCTTGGGAACTGTATTCCAAGTTCAGTATGTGAGGCTCAGCTTCCATTACTGGAATCTGTATGTAAAATAAAGGACTAGGTTTGCTGGTAGAAAGATGAGATATGATCTGTTATCAGATAATGAAATCTAAAGCTATCTTAAAATTTGCATTTATAAGATTTCACACCAGGTGTTCCATAGTCTCCTTTGGGACAAAAAACTGGCAAAGGATGCTTCCATTGATTTTATTAAGATTAATCTAAAAAGTAAAACTTCTCTGTCTCATAACTTTCTTATAGAAAGTTGAAGCTTTTTTTTTTTTTTTTTTTTAATCCTTAGCATCTATTTTCAGCTGTATTTCTTCAGATAATTGTAGGTATCCAGGCAGCTATCTATTTAATAGACTTTTTATTTCATTTCAAATATATGTATTTAAACTGCTTTCCTCCATATGGATTTATACATCTGACATTCTTGTATCCATTCCTAATGGATATATTTTTCTATAGTGTATCCTTTCCATTTGTTTTTTGCTTGTTTCTTTGAATAAAAAATTGTAATTCTATGCATTCTTGTCTGAAGCATATGAGAAATGCATAGTGCATATGCTACAAATATAACTGAGGCTTCAGCTAAATCTCTTGAATATTTTTTAATTCTCTTCCTAAATAAATTTTCCACCAGGATAGCCTACAAAATTGCAGAAAAGCACTCTGCAATCAAAACAGACAAGGTAAATGGAAAAATGATTTTCAGTAACAATAGCTGGACGTATGTTATATTATGAAATATGATGAAATGGTGTGCGTTTTTAAAGAAAGCCACATTACATTCCTATATATTCTTCCACTTCACTTTATCACTGTCACTTTAAAATAGGAATCACCCTCTGGTGGTTCTGATCCAAGTATCATGATTTGTTTGTGTTTGCTATAAGCTAGCCCTCAGCTATCAAACTAATGGGCCTAAGTGTATATTTAAGTGCCTAAATCATCATGCCTAAATGCAGATTTTTTTCTTTAAGCATATCATATGAAAACTGGTTTCCTTAAAATATATTTATAAAATCCAGACTCAGGTATTAGAATATGTTTCTTTTTTACTAAAAATGGGATTTTTAAATGATGTCTTTTGGGTGTAGATCTCTCACATACACTTTGTTGTGCATAAATATGATTTGAAAGTTGTGCATAATAATAGTCTTGAGAGGCCAGAATGTTCATTATTCGTGTCTATTACAATCAGTTCATGTATAACAAAGTTTTGCACTTACTTGATAGTTAAGAGTTGTAGCTTTTGCATTTAATAAAAGCTGAGAAGGGTGGTTTTTCAGTCTTGTTCTATACAAAAAAGTATTCATAAGTCAATGCTAAAGCGATGAGATACTTTCCTTTTCACTTTTCCTTTGTTCTGAACATCATGGTACTGAGTACATACAATTGCAAATATATTTTGCCTGGGCTGTCAGTAGTTATACAACAAAGAACAGTCTGGAGAGCTGGCTTCTCCTGCTTTTACAATTTAATGATGCCACATCAGATCTGTAAAATGCTTTCTGTTTTTCATAAGGCAGAGACAGATGCCCAAGTTAGGATCCCTTGCAGTCTGGACAGTCTACTATTGCATGGCAAGACTCTGAATCTAACACAGAAAAGGAACATGTATGGAACTTGGAATTGCTACTAGGTGGTAGCAATTGAAGGGGTTCTCTTTAGGTCTTTGGTTTGATATGCTTGACCAAGTGGCACAAATGCTGGCCAAAGACATTCTTGTGTTTGTTTTCAGTCTCTCTCAATGCTTCACTGTTTTGTATCCGTGTGATATCCCACCCTTAAGGGGAAGGGAGCACACAAGATTTATAGATGCTCATGATGGAAAGGAATTATAAAAGTCATAGGGTCCACAAAAGCTTACAAAGTTTTGTTAGTAAATTGCACACTTGACATGGAAATTGGTATGTTTGTCCCTGATCTCTCCTTATAAGCAAGAGGCAGTGGATTTTGAGCAGAGAGGTAGGGTGAAAGGGAAGAGAGAGAGGGAGATGGACTAGAGAGGGAAAAAGAAAGGAAGATGAACAATCCTGGCTCCAGTATCAATCCAGCTGAGATATTAAGGGTCTTGTGGGTGCCACCTGGGCTTTGCAAGGGTACCTTTTTGTAAATAAGTTTTCCCAGCCCTGGAGAGTGAGGTTTCTCACTTTCTGTGCAAATTAGTTATCATTCATAGTCTGTTCTTTTAGACCTTTATAAAAATGGATCTGAGGGCTTTGTGGATGTTTGGTAGTCTTGATCATCCCCTGTAGTCCATGCCCACTTCTTGACCTCATTCCTGTGCTTGCCCTGTACTGTGTTGTGCTTATCCCCAGGAGCCAGAACAAGGTTGTCTGTCCCAGGGAAGTGCTGCCCTCTGTATGGCCCCCTTTTCCAGTCACATTCTGTTCTTTCTCACAGCACATTATTACCAACCATCCTTGACTGGCTCTGCAGCTATAGGTATTTGAGGCATACACATATCTTCTAGGCTGCTACAACCTCCTTCATCTCCAAGACCTTTCCTAGATATCAAACCATCCCTTTCATGGAGTACTTAACTGCTTGACTGATTGCAAACTGTTTACAACACTTTGCTTGTTGACCAGCAAGGCAGTTCTGGGCCTCCCACCACCCTCCACATTTATCAGTGTGGCAGTTAATTATTTAGTACCTACTTTTCAGCCACTTGCTGAAGCAATAGTAAGTAGCCTTGTGACTTTCGTAGGTGCTAGAGTTATAATTTTACTAATAAGCAGTAGATAGGATAGAGTCAGGGAGAAAAGAAATAATACATATAATTTGCACTGTGCTGCTTTTTTTCTCCAAGGAAATCAGGGTTTTTTGTTTTCAGACAGTTTGTCCTTTTGTCACTCATGCTAAAAAATGCATGTGCAAAGAAAGAAAGAAAGAGAGCGAGTCATTGCATAGATTAAGGCACATAATTCACTTCACCAATTTTCCTTCTGTTTTGCAGCACAGGAGATTACTTTATCTTGGAAAATCAAAACTAAAGTTCAGTACAGACAGTGAGGAATACAATAGGAATACTGTAAAGACTTGAGAGATTGTCTAGTTTGATTGACTTTGAGAAATATCCCAGTCCTCAATAAATATGGCTTAAATGTGGAAATAATATTATTGGTGAACAACAGTGAAGTTATGGCTTCAATGCGACTCTAGACATGCATAGAATAGAAGGATCTATTGGTAGGTGCAGATCGTGGTTGGGTGAGTTATATAAGTGGACCATATTACAACATCTTTGAAATCCTGTCTTTTCTGCCCAAGATTTACAATTAATTACACATCAAAAGACTTAGAATCATGTTGATTTTTTTTTTAATGAAGAGTTAGTATTTATAAAGTATTTATAAAGAAAAGAAACTGACAAAAGAATACTGGCAAAGATAAAAACACAGCAGTCAATATTTTTGTAATTTTGCTTTATGAAATAATTTAATCTTTTTAAAACTGAGCATGGTGCTCAGAAAATCCAAAATTTGCATAATTTTCACATCAGCAAGATCTAATATTTAGTTCCCTTTGTCCTTGTGGGAAAACAAATGGTGATTTTAGGATTCAGTATGAAGGTTTTAAAAAGTTGTTCAACCGTATACTTCTATGGCTAAGTGATTATATTCTGTCCCACTATATCTACTGAAACAATCTTATTATAGTTATAGAGAGGTGTCGGCTTCTGTGTTAATAATCTAATTTGCTTATTCAGTCCTTTATTGGTTAAGATAAGAAACCTTGTAATGGCAGAGTAATTTAAGTGGTTCCATTAGTCTCTTTTGAAGGAACCATTGATTTTTAATGCTCTTACTTCCTAAGCTCATTTTGCCAAGGTTTTATTTACCATTAGCTTTCAATCCTTGCATGTTAATGTATTTATTAACCTCTGCAATCCTCTAAGAGTCTGTTTTAACAAAAGCAATGAGCAAAACAAACTGTTTGGCTTGGATTTTACATGCTCCATGCAAAGTCTAATTCAGGAACATTCATAATTTCATTTCTGAAATTAAAGAGCCTCTGTGTTTCATGAACACTGCAGAGACTGCAGAACACCACAGAGAAAGATGAATTTTGCTATATATTTTCCAGCCCTTTTAATTTCTTTGGCCTGGTCATCAACCAGAGCTGCTAAGAGATATTATTATTTTTTACCTCAGTGCATTTTATAATAACAATTCATAATCTGGCATGCATCAGACAAAGGCTTCAAAGAGTTTAAGCAGTAAATTTAGCCCTTCTCCAATCATTGCATTATTTCCAAGACGCTACAATCATCATGTAAGAGGGAAAGGTATGGAATTAATAACTGCTTTAGACAGTTGCTTTCCTTGCCCAAATCCTGCCACATAGCAGTTTTCATTCTGCAAACCTGCAGAGAAACTGCTTCATGTTCAACTGGCAATGGTTGAGGACAATTTGAGAACTGTGGAAGAAAATGCAGACTCTTTCCACAGGCCTCTCAGCCCTTGTGCTCTGGAAGTGGATTATATAAATCTGATGTAGAAAATGGGTAATTTTTGCCAAGCCCTGAATACAAGGGAAGAGATGACATAGCTCTGACTGGAAAACCTGAAAGGTGGCAGAATATATGTGTCTGCAATTCCCATGTTCTTTGAAAATGAAAGTATTTTCTGCAATGCTGATATAAATGCCCATCTGATACTAGGCTTAACCTAATATATATTTTTTCATACGTATTTGTCATTCTTTTGACCATAATAAATTAGTTAAATCTCTTTCTTTGAAAATTTAATTTGAAAATACTCAAACAGTAATCAGTAATACACTTGTCTGGAAAGTAAGAGAATGGAAGATCTTCACTGCCTCAGCCTTCACATGTTTTATGCTGTGGCTCTTGTTTAAAATGGACAGATGACCTTTAGAAGTGGAGATCAAAAGATTGCTGTCATGGAGCATGACATAAGTATGTAAACATAGCCTTTCTTGTGTCTGTATCTGGTATTATATAAACTTTTTATTGTTGGCAGGTCTCAATGGCTGCATTTCAGTGGACGGCATTGATAGAATTTGGCCTTGAGGTTTATTTTAAACTTTTTGGTGGCCTGGGTAAGTAATTGTATTGTAGCCTTTTTTTATAAAGCTAACAGAATCTAGTTCTCAGCTGAAATCACATATCTCTCATAAAAGTTAGGCACTGGCATTGCTTACTTCACAATTTAGAATGAAAATGGAACAAATGGACATACATTTTACTGAATTTAGTGACTTGTGTTTTGGTAGATGTGAGTGCACATAGCAGATTAGTCTCTTCAGGAGGTGTCTGAACCTCAGATTTTCATGTTTGCAAGACAGTTACTGTGGTGGTCAGCTTATCCAAGATGGGAGCTCCCAGTACATGCATAAAACTTTCAATACCTAAGTAATAATACAAGAAAAAATCCTAGGTGATACCGAATTTTATCCTAATACAGATGCCTTAAGTTAGATGAACCATACCCTAAGAGTGACTGTTTCTCTTCATTGCCTGGAAAAAGAGTGAATAGATTTAGACAGAGATGTCTTTTTGATAGGTAGGATACATCCCACTCCAGGTATCCAGAAGGTGTGTTTCTGGATCTTGCTCTTGATCACGTAAATTAACAGTCCAGGTGCTGAAAGATACTTAAATTGTAGTAAGTGACAACTGGAGGCAGAAATTTGGAAGTAGGTACTACAGTCATGGTGTCCAAATGATATTTGTTGGATTTGATTAATCATTCCTCCTGTTCACAGAGATGCTAGCAAAATGGAAAGAATTAATTTACTCAATGCATAGACAAAACATGGCCAAAGAGCTCAGCATGGCCAAAGAGCTCAACATCGGGGCCTAAGAAAGATGCATAAGGGATCAGGGTGTAATGTAGCTTTTTTATGAATGAGAGAACTGTCAAAATCTAATTTAAATAGCCTAAAATGTGAGCCCAGTAAATTGATCTAAATTAAAACGAGTCTTGCTCAAAAATGAATTCTTTAGTTTCAGTGATATCTTCTTTTCTCTAAATGAATCCATGGACATGAGTTTACCACTGGCTGACAGTTACAAGCTTCTGTTTACTGATCTGTGGCACATACCTGTTTCTCTTTAAATTAAATGTTCATTATTAGCCTGTTCTTCCAGGAGCTTTAAATCATGCTCACAGATTACCCATCCTTCAGTGCTGCTTAATTCCTATTGCAGTCTCTGGATTGCTCCAAAAAGCCTTCTCCAAGAGCAAAGAGCTTTAGAAAGGGTTAAGTTCTAAATTATGTAAAGGAAATCAGTGTCTCTTAGCCTTGGCACTGAATAGGTGTCTGGTTGGACCAAGCTGATATTAACTCATTTCTTTCCCTTCAATGAAAGAATAACTGCTGAAATTCAATCTTTCATTACGGTTCAGAAAGCATGCCAAGTTTCAAGTATTTTTGATTGACTCATTTGTTGCTGTTTAAAAGGCTCATTCATTGTCTAAGTTGTCATGCTTCTGCTATTTTGTTATTATCATGTTCTGAGGATTTATTTGACAGTTTTAAAATCCAGTACCAATTTAAGGTGATTTATTTCAATATATACATGAGCATCACAGTTCATGAGCTTGTGATTATTCTTTCCAACTTTTCAAAATAACTATTTCTTGAAAATTGCTAAACTGCATAATATCCAATAAAATTTATATAGCAACAGAAAACATAATCATCTGGATTCATGGTGTCTTACTGTTTGTGCCAAATTTGCTCACTGCAGGAAGTCATAAAGTCATGAGGTGAAAAATACTTTGAAATACTTTCAAACTCTGAGAGGCGTCTTCAGAAAGCTTTGATTAAATAGAAAACATGGTATGATTTCTTGGTTTAATGACTGATAGATTTTCAAGTTTTTTTTTAAATTAAATTTGCTTTAGTGTTGGGCACACAGTGCTCTGAGATATCATGAATGATCTTGTCAGAAAATGCTGCTCAGGACTGTTGGATCAGCTGGTGTCATTGCTGTAAACTCTATATCATTCTTTAAGGAAAGCACACCAGAGTGCCCTGAACTAGTGCAAGACTGGAGAATAGTTACAGACTTCAGACTGCTCAGTATTTTTGCACTAGGCCAGCGATGATGTGGAGATAATATAAGCTAAACTTCTTTTTAAAATTTATTTTTATTTTAAATTGTAATTAGCATTTCTAAACATGATTTTTTTTTTCTAGGCAGTGAAATTAATTTGATAATAACAGTATGAAAACCAAATGTTAGATTTTGAAGACACATTCCACCACATTCTTCTGACTTTTTAGCATTACAGGAATTTTTCTTATATTTTTAATTGTTCATTACTTAGAAGTAAGCAGACATTTGACTTTCAGATATACAAAGTCATGCAATAGATGAACATCATCAGCCAGCAGAATTAATGAGGAAACAAGATGGAAATATTTTTAATTCTAGTTATGTAATGAACACTGGGAACAAGAAAAGGAATATACAAATTAAAAAAATTCAAACCAGCAAACCCACTTTTTCTTTATCTTTCATTGGAAAACACCAAGAATAAAAATGTAGCATATATGTTTCATTTTGTTTTTAAAATATTGATATTTATAAGTAAATTAGAGCCAATCCTTAATCTTCAATATACATTTTAGTGTTGAGAAGTAGGCACCGCAGTTCCTATCCTAAATTAAATAGTTATGTTAAAATACTATTGGAAAAGATATGCAACAAGGAAATTCTGCCAGCAGGTTTTCATGTCTTGGCAGTTGCATATAAGTCAGCAACAACAGAACAAGACCAGTTCTTCTCATTTCTGTAAACTCAGTTACAGAGGAGTGAATATGTCACAGGTCACTGCATGGTCCTGGCATTAGTCCAAAATGCAGGTCAATAAGGCATAACCCCAATTTATCAACAACATGATCTCTGGCTAATATGTCACAAAGTCCATATGATGACAAGAAATTCAATATAGCTCTAGAAGGGAGCTGTGGTGCTGCACCATGTAGTGATCAAGCTCTGCCATTTGTTGAAATGACTCTTCAGGGCCATGGAGCTCAGGCAGAATGAGAAACTTTCCACTATAGATACTTTGTTAGAGTAAATCAGACCTATTTACTCAAGGCTACAGTAATATAAGCAATATGGCTAGAAATGTGGGGTTCTTTTTTTTTTGTATTGTGTGCATGAAAGCATTGTACCCAATACCTCTTGAATGAATTTATGACATTATATTAGGCAAGAAATATATGATACAGTGTAACTTATCTGCCTTATTCCAATTCATCTACTGCATTTTTTCCTGCCTGGATAAACATAATTGCCTCTTCCCAAAGAGTCTGTGGGCTAGCATGGTACTATGTTGACATGTTGGAAATGATTAATGACTGTGAAGTAGGAGAAACTGGGCTAAAATGGATACAGACTCAGTCCAATTAGAAAAAAGTAAATAAAGAACATTTGGTGCATCAGGGTGCTTCTAATTTTTCACCTAGTTATTATGAATGGCCATCAATAATTCACAAAAAATATGTGTACAACTATTATTGGAGTTTCTATGTCCTCTTTTTGTGCCTTACAAGGCACATGAGCTTATTTATTAGCTGACATAGTTTTCACCAAGTAGGTACATCAAGAAATCCAGCTTTGCTCATCCTTGAGAGCGTATGTCAGTCATAGAATCAGAATCACAGAATGTGCTGAGTTGGAAGGGACTCATAAGGATCATTTGAGCCCAGCTCCTGGCCCTGCACAGGACCATCCCAAGACTCACACCCTGTGCCTGAAAACATTGTCCAAATGCCTTTTAAGCTCTGTCAGGCTTGGTGTTGTGACCACTTCTCTGAGGAGCCTGTTCCAGTACCCATCCACCCTCTGTGTGAACAGCCTTTTCCTAATATTCAACCTAAATCTCCCCTGACACAGCTCCAGGCCACTCCCTTAGGTCCTGTCACTGGTCACAAGAGTGAAGAGATCAGTGCCTGCCCCTTCTCCTCACAAGGAAGTTGCAGACTGCTGTCAGGTCTCCCTTCAGTCTTGTCTTTTCCAGGCTGAACAAAGAGACTTCAGCTGCTCCTCATATGGATTCCAGATCCTTCACTATCATTTGAACCAAGCTTTCATGGAGTTAATATATATAGAACTACACAATTTTTAATTTCCAAAACTGTTTTTTCTAGAAGAAGATGTGGGCTGGGTTTCCTAGGTGCATAGATGCACTCCATTGTACCTGAAAATATCAAGTTAAGCTGCAGTTTGCAATTCAGCTGTAGATGTGAGGTGGAGTGACTATTTCTTCTGCTACTTCAGTAACTCTTATAAGTCCATATATTTTAGAAAACCAAATTAATTTTCACAAAAAATTTGCAAAAATCAGTGATTTTTTAATTGTGGTTAATACCATAATTGGTATAATAGGTGATAAGCTAGTGATTGCAATGCAAACTTTTCCTTTCTTAGGCTCATATAAAGAACAGGAAGCAAAAAGCTTTGTTCAGCCTTGCTTCAGATTAAAGTTTCTGTCATTCATGAACAAGTGGCATTTAAAATCTTTTGGCACATAAATCACGGTGCACTAATGTTGTTTCCCAGGGCATTAGTACTTTGTTCTCAATGTCCTGGATCAAAAGCCTACCTAAGGTTGTGTGAAGTCTCCTGTAGGTTTTCAGATCCAGATGACTAAAATTTGTAAATATCCTTAGTTAAGGGCAGCAAGAACTTTTTCTACTTTGTCTTCTGTGATTAAAGCTGGAAAATTCTTTGTGCTTTACATGATGGCAAGGCTTAGTTATGTGGCAATTAGAATTGTTATAGATGTTTTACAGTGCTTCTAGCCATCATCTGATGTTTAACTCACAATATCTGTCCTTGTAAATCTTAATAGTATGCCTTCCCAGTTTCTAAATTTAAACAGCCATCTATCATGTCTCAGCAGTTGTCTCTCCGTGCATGAAATCCCCCTCTCAGTGTTAACATGCAGCAGGTACTCCCAGTGAATTTAGTGCAATGCTCACCTTCACAGGAACTGGCAATACTGGAAAGCTGGAGTTATTCTGGCAGCATAATATTCTCTGTAAGGAGAAGCTGGGTGATTGCCTCCCTTCTCTCCTCTGCCTACTGCCTAGAATCTTTATGCTCTTACCAATTATGTTGAACATTCTTGATGCTTTGAACAATTAATACGAGGCACAATTTCAGAAAGATGTTGGCCAAGATAGTGCAGTCATGATATGTAGGACCTGTAGTTGCCTGAATATATCAGTATAAAAGGCAATTAAAACATAAATCATGAAATGCACTCATTGTTAAAAGTTTAACTCTCCATAAAATATATTTATCAGCATTTTTTATGGTGAGTACGTCACAAATTGGGCATAGAGATAGGAAAAATGAACTTGACAAGGTGAAGATTTAAAAAAAAGTGAAGAAGGTAATAAGCAGAAAGGCTGGGAGTAAAAAATTATTAATTTAAATCACAGGATTATAGAATATCCTGAGCTGGAAAGGACCCATCAGGGTAATTGAAGTCCAAATCCTGGCCCTGAAAATGACTACCTCAAGAATCACACCATGTGCCTGAGGGCATTGTTCTAATGTTTCTTAAACTCTGGCAGGCTTACTGTCATGACCACTTCCTTGGGAAGCCTATTTCAGTGCCCAAGAAACCTCTGGGTGAACCTTTTTCTTTTATCCAGCCTAAATCTCTCCTCATACAGCTTCATGCCAATTTGGAATATAAAGAGTCTGAAAGCTGCTATTTTTATCACTGTATTCACCACAATAAAAAAAACCAGATGACATGAGAAAAGGTAGAAGATATTATTCTTGAATGTAAATTCTTAACATGTGCCAGCAGTAGCCCACTAACTGTCTTCAGTCATGTCACAGCTATAATAATTCCATATTATTATCATCTTTCTCCAGAAAACATTTGATGATTTCAGTGCAAGCGACTCCAAGCTGTAGTTTGCTCTCCTGCATGTTGCTTAATGATTTGTTCTGATAGGTGATAATAAGAAGGGGCATCTGATTGAGTTCTAGTTCCGCCCACTTTCACAAATGCTCATATAATCTCGATTTGGTGTGGTTTACATTTTGGTGAGCCTAATTAATTCCTTTTTAAACAATCAGTGTACATATCATGCAATTGCTAGAACAAGATAGTGTGTAACCTGAACTCTGCAATACCAAATTTACTTTGCAGTGTTAGGATTGACTAATGTTTGCACAGATGCTCTGCTACCATGCCCAGGCTTGGCAGTCCTCCAACCATTGCTTGCTTGTATCATGCATGAAACGGCAGATTTCTGTGTGACTTCTTTATTTTTCGGGTTTATTTTGACTGTGTACAAGTTTCATATTTCAATACTATATGACAGCCAGATTTGAAGCATATGTTTGCAAGTTCCTTTCATCAATGGCATTGATCCACATCCTTACAGGATTAAAATACACTACTGTTTTTTGTGCCTCTCCCTAACTTTTGAGGAGTGGGTGTTTTAGTCCATTGGATTTCTTTGCTCATCAGAGTAAAAAATGTTTATTAGCAATGGAATGAGGATCATATCAATTTAGAAAAAAGGAGAGGTACCTGGAAAATCTAACAACGGGAAAAAAAGTCTAGTATGGTATACAAACTTCATCTATTTATGTTGTCTGCCCATATTAAGGAAAACTGACATTAGTTTCCTTCCTTGGGAAAAGTCTTGTGTTTGGATCAAAAGATATTTTTTCTATTGTGGAGAGCAATGAGAGACCAAACATCTTAGCCCTACCTAGGGCTCTCCTAAAAGTAGGAGAAAACAGTTGTAGGGGACCTAAGTTTGTACTGGCGTATGGTGGTCTGTGCAGTGAGTATACAGGTTCTGAGGGAAAATTTCAATGCAGTCAAAGCAATGCCCAGGCAGAAGGTGACAGGCAGGTTCTGAGAGGGAACAGTGGCCAAGGAACATTCCCAACGTGTTGGTTTGAGATGCAGATGTGTAGTTTGGTGAAGAAAAATGTTTTTGCTGTATAACACACTGGGAGAACTGACATAAAGAGCAGTTTCAGATTTGTTTTATTTGCTGATAGAGGCACAGAAATTTAGCTCATTCTCCTACACCAAGACAAGTTTTGTCAAGGAAGATATCGTATTAGTGATGTGCACTATCTGGCACATCAGTAATACAAAAGTTTGAAGCATCTCAGAAGATGATGATATGGGCATCAGGTATCATTTTGTGAAATATTATGATGAATTTCAAAGACATTCAGAAATATGATTCAGAAAATTTTTGAAGTACTGTAAGATGTGCCATTGGGTGCTATTGTTTTATGCAGAAGCAGGAGCAGGCTCCAGTTTTTTTCCTTCAAACTGTACACTTGAAACACAGATAGGACCAAAGGGATTATTTCCAAAACACATTAGCTTTGGGAATTTTATGTCGTCTGCCTGGAGCCATATTTAACTTCTTCCAAAACAATTATTTATCTTTATAATTTTTATAATAGTCTTACTATTGTTTGAAACCTTCTCTCTTACCATATGTAAGTAACAACTCACTATTAATATAACTAAATTTGTTGTTGTAAAAAGGAAACACAATCCAAATAAATTTTTTTCAGCATATAGTTGATGCTATGGATAAAATTATAGTAAATTACAGAATTTCTGAGACACACTTCACAGGTGTTTACACAATATCCTACCATAACATTTAATCACAGCATTGTATCTCTGGTTCAAGGACTAGTATTGCAGCTGTAGATAATCTCTTTTGGGGGAACATTTCACAACTTATAATTGCAATTAGATGAAAAGATACCATGGCATAGATGAAGATTTACAGAGATACTAGGATACAGGGGAGCAACTGGTACAGAATGTTTTAAACCCCTACGGTTTTGAGCACTAATTGAAAAAAAAATCTATTAATTTTAATTTGAGGATTGCCCAGGATTTAAAATGGTCCCTAAGCACAGCTAGATCTCAGTTTTGGTTACAATACTTTTCTAGATTATTTTAACTTGAGCTTA